>NC_133799.1:3124039-3491539 GCF_043250625.1 Sebastes fasciatus
AAGACTGCTTTCAATCGACTGGATAGCATCAGCATGTTTTAAAGTCATACTGATCATGTGAAATGTTGTTTTTAAAACCAGACAAAAATAGATTTATACCTCATATTCAGACCTTATTCAAATGTATTGTTTATTGACTGTGTGGTAAATGTTCTCCCGAACTTCCCCCTTTGAATTGTGCCCTCGATGGCTGATAAAAGCCCTCACGAGTATGTTCCCACCACGCCACACGGATGGCAAACAAGCCTGCTTGCTTTCCCAACGTTATCCGAAATGCTATCATCCACCCCCTCCACCGCCCGCTTCTCTGAAGTCTATCTGTTCTCGATGCTGCCACCCTTTTGCAGACAGACAGACAGTGAAGGAATTTTACTAGCAGCAGTGCCTTCGTTAAGAGCAAACGCTCACACGTAGGAGCTAATTCATTCGCTGGTGTAGAGAGAAGAAGATCCTTTTTTTCTGTTGCTGGGGTGGGGGGCTGATTCTCCCACAGTGCAGTGAAAGATAAGGCTCCGGTAATTGGATAAGAATTGCCAAGGCTCTGCCAATAGTTTGTCTCGCTCGTCCCCCCCAGCACTTCACACACACACAGACACACAGTGGAAATGAGCATGCAATTCAAATTTGAACTCCTGTCCTCTTTGAAGAACTGCTGGAACAGACTCTTGTTATGTGGAAGGAAAAAAAATGTTCTAGTTAATGCATGAAAAATGTCCTAATACCACAGCACAAGGCAAATTCTTGGGTCGTGAATTGTGTTGATAGCAGCTATGGAATAATGAATGTACTGTATGTGTGTATAATGATATGTAAAGTGTGTTTTGCAATCTGTCTATTGTCAGTATGTCTCTGCGCTGTCACCAAGACAAATTTCTTAACACCTATTGTGCATGGAGATTAAATTCACCCTCGTTCCAAACCTATTTTCCTCATCTCATCCACGCTTTACTTTCCATTTTGCAGCTGTCCCTTCTTCACCGCGCAGTGTCATCTCCAGTGTGAACGAAACCTCGCTGGTGCTGGAGTGGAGCGACCCGCGTGACTTGGGCGGCCGTGAAGACATCTTCTACAACGTCATCTGTAAGAAGTGCCTACCCGAGCGGGGAATGTGCTCGCGGTGTGACGACAACGTCGACATCTCGCCGCGCCACCTGGGCCTGACCCAGCGCCGCGTTGCCGTCCGTAACCTACAAGCCCACACGCAGTACAGCTTCGAGATCCAGGCAGTCAACGGCGTTTCTAACAAGAGCCCCTACACGCCTCAGTTCTCTTCAGTGAATATCACCACAAATCAGGCCGGTAGGTTCAGCTGCAGCCTTACCTGTCAAAGATCAATATTCAACTTGTAGGCACTGCTGACTTTTCAAAGGCTGAAAAAAGACACAAAAGGATGCCAGAGAATATGTTCTGTGCTTAAGAAGTAGAGATCAATTTCTTGTGTGCATGTAGGAGTGTGTTACATGTTTTCCCTTTGAACAGGGATTGAGAAGGAAGACATTCTTCTGAATGAGCTTAGAAAAGGGACCTTTTTCACACGCCCACAGCATGCTCTGTACTAACACCGCTGCAAATAGCAATAGCGAGGCAGTGTGCATTCAAAGTGTTGAACCCTCAGTATTCGAGCTGCCCACTGCTTCCAACCCACCACTCCTCCAGCCCACAGCAACAACAGAAACTAGGCCAATGTAGCAATCAGTGCTTAGATCAGAAGATTGAAACCCAGCTGATATATACACATTATATATACATACTATACATATACATACAATACATTATTGATGAGCTATTGGATGTCTTATTCATAACACAGAGATGTACAATGTCAGGGTTAATGATTTGGGATTAAATAGGTATGTAGGTTGGTGAGAGGGTAGGTAGGTAGATTGATCAGTTTTGCAATTATTTACTGAAATCTGGCAATTTCAGTCGGTTCAGTTGACCTTAAATGGCCTCAGTACTGTTGAGCTTACCCAACACTTTAGTTCTTGTGGGTTGGTCTCTTTATTGAGATTCTCCCAGGGCTCTTAAGTTGTGCCTTGGGTGTGTTTAGTCGCTATGTTAAATTGACTATTTCTGCAGGCTTAAACAACACCAAGGATTATCCCTTGCTCCTTCCCCCATCATCTCTGTCCTCTCTCCGTGGCCTTGTCCTCCTCACCTCTAACCTTGTGTTCCTGCTCCTAAAAGATGCTTTAGGAATGCCTTCAGTTTGTGGGTCTAGGACCCAAAGGCCCTACAGGGCCCCACGTGAGGGACTCATTGTTTTACAAGGGGTACGGAACTGGGCTGACAGGGACCACTGTCCATCCTTGGGTGCTTGGGGTCAGTTGGGTGCAAAAAAAAAAAAAGAGTTGAAGAGAAAGGAGGGGGGGCAAGAGAGTGATCAGATTATCCCCTGGTGTAGTGCCCAAGACCATCCCTGCATGTGCATTCACCTTTTAAGAACCAAAATAAATACTAGGGCGGTGATAAGCCCCAGGGGCCACCTCCATGGTTACTTTAACGTCTTCTCCCGGAGGAGGGCCCCTAATCCCCTGGCTGGAGTAACCAGGGGATCTGCCTAGGAAGCATTGTCTTCTGGGGGAGAAAGAGAGACGTGGTGGGCCTGGGTGGATGGCATGGGGGGGGGGAGCAAAGAGAGAGAGAAACAGAAGGATGTCTGGCCGCAAATGCAGGCAGCAGAGGGAGAAAGGAAATGCAAGGGGGAGGATGAAAGAAACTAAAAACTGGGGATTAAAAAGCTTGAAGGAAGGGAGAGAGACTGAGAGAGCGGAGATGGAGGTCTGCGGTGGTGAAAAGGAAGATGAAAAGTGAAGAGCTTGAAGAGGACAGGGGAAATTAAAAAGGTGATTGTGTGAGTGTACGAAAAAGTGAGGAACTTTATTTTTTGAAGAGAAGGTACAAGTGGAGATTGACAGTTATGAAACAAAAGCTGAGTAGACCGTAGACTGAGAGGAGGGAGTGAGTGAGTCAGAGGTACAGAACAAGCCTGAACTTAGAAAAGAGGAAAGAGAGACAGGGAGGCAGACAGAACTTGGCCATTAATAGGCACATGTGAACAAAGCACTAAAAGCTCAGGTGGGTGGAGGGCCAGTGTGTTGTTTGCTCCTCTGTGTCCATGGACCAATGCATACCTGTCTATTTGTGTGCACATTATATAAATTATGTCTACATTGTGAGTGTGTGTATGCACAGTACATAATGCATAGGATTTGGAAAACTGAGGAAAACTATTCCCAAAAACTTCTTCAAGAGTCTGGAGCCAAAGTGCAGCAGTAGTTCAGCATGAATGCAGTTAAATGACAAGTGAAAAGTCTACATCTGTATGTGGGTGCTTGCCCCTAAGCTTGCCTGCAGTGTGTGTATGGCAGAGGGAACTGCATGTACCAGAGACTTATCCATCAGTTTTGCAGTTTGATTCTCTTGTCACAGGAGAATTAGACATCCCCTCTCCCTCCCCGCAGACTCCGGGAGGGAGAATTTGAGCGGTAGTGAGGAATGGTTCTGCATACTAACTATTGGCCAAAGCTTTTCACAAAGCCCACAGCCTAAGACTTTGTATGTGGGCTTCTGTGGACATACAAAGGGCACAGAACTTGAAAAGACATAACATAGAAAACGATAAATTAAGCGGATTTTGCTTTGTTTTGTTTTGCCCTGTGTAGCTCCGTCTGCAGTGCCCACAGTTCACCTGATGGCGGCCACAGCGAGCACCATGAGCCTGTCCTGGCTGCCTCCAGAGAAACCCAACGGAATCATTCTGGATTATGAGATTAAGTACCATGAGAAGGTAAGCGGCAATGTAAGTCAACGCCTCTAATTCAATCCAATTTCATTGACTTGCATGGTCCATGTTTCATCTGTGTTTCTGTAAATGTGGAAAACAATGCCTCTGCTGATAAACACATGGTTGCAGTGAGGCAAGTCACCAGTTCCAATCTTAGCTTGTGTGATCATCCTCCCGTACTTATTCCCCTCTTCCCGTCCCTCTATCCCTCCTTCTTTTTTCTCTCTTTCTCTCCTCCCAATCCTTTCCCATATTTCTATTATGCTCTGCCCTTTTCTGTACCCCTAATTCCATCTCTCCCTCTTGCCCTCCCTCTTATCCTCCGTCCTCTCTCAATCCATGCATTAGAAAGTTTCTGTATTTTCCCGGGGCCCAGAGAGTTGTGACTGGATCTGCCTCGGGGAGAGAACAAAGGCTCTCAGTGTATATCAGCTCTGCTTGTTGTCATGTCCTCCTCCCATTGAATTAACACACCGGCTACAATCTGTCTCTCTCGCACTTGTCTCCATATTTTTTTCACAGGCCTGCATGATTAGATTGGTGTGTAAGCGAGGGTAGAAAACCAGAGAGGGGATGTTGATGAATGACACAACACAGGGGGCTATTTAGTATTGTTTTCATCGTTGACTGTCTTTGTCTCTGCAGGATCAGGGTGAGGCCATCGCCCATACCATGACCGCCCAACGAAGCAACGCCCGCATTGAAGGTCTCAAGCCTGGTACGCCTTACGTGGTGCAGGTCCGCGCCAGAACAGTGGCCGGTTACGGCCGTTACAGCAGCCCAGCCGACTTCAGCACCAACCTGCAATGTATGTTCCTCCCTACTTCATTACCCAGGGATATATTGGGATATTTGTGGCTTAGCAGCAATACCTCTAGAATAGTGCTGTGCTTAGGTTTATGAACATAATGGAGGCTCAAAAGCTTATAGAGCTAGAAGCTACTGTGCCTAATCATGCAAGAAGACTGAAATCCTTGCAGAGACATTGACTTCTGATTTGGTGAAAATCTACCATTTCCTTGCAATCAGTCAGGGTATCAGCATCAAGCCGAAGTTATACGAGTATGCGAGGGTTCTCTGTGCGGACGTCCGTGTAACGCCAATTTGTTGAGACCACACAGCCACTACGCACTACTGCGCCAAGCGGGCAGTATAAACAGAACTACTACGCGTCCATTTGAGAGTATAAACGAGGCTTCACTCTTACTTGTACCCATTATTAAACATCCATCCATCCACTATCTGTAACCGCTTATCCCATTCGGGGTCGCGGGGGCGGGGGGGATGGAGCCCGATCCCAGCTGACATTGGGCGAAGGCGGGGTACACCCTGGACAGGTCGCCAGACTATCAAAGGGCTGACACATAGAGACAGACAACCATTCACACTCACATTCACACCTACGTGCAAATTAGGAGTCAACATTAACCAAACCTACATGTCTTTGGACTGTGGGAGGAAGCCGGAGAACCCGGAGAGAACATGTAAACTCCACACAGAACCTGCGACCCTCTTGCTGAATAGTCTATCTTGCAGTCTTCATAAATGCATGTATTAGTCTCGGGATCATGAGGGTATGGTTAACTATGTAAGATTAAGATTCTGAAGTGGGCGTGAGAGGCATATAAGCCTACAGCAAGACTTGTGGCAGAGCACACAGTGTCACAGTCTTCAGCTATACAAATGGATTGCGGCTAGTGTGGGCGTATGTTTGTGACAAGTTCTCCAAGTAACTACTTTTTTTCTCTTTGACCCCTAAAGCCGACCCTCCAAAGTCATGGCAGGAGCAGCTGCCACTCATCGTGGGATCAGCCACCGCCACCTTGGTCTTCATCATTGCAGTTGTGGTCATCGCTATCGTCTGCCTCAGGTCAGAATATAAATTCTCTTTTAGCCTCTCAAAAAGTCTGAACACGTGAAAGATGAGCATGTGTGCACTGACTCATTTACGACAGAGTATGTTCAAACAGCGAGGACTTACAGAAACATTTGTGACATTTTTTTTTTCCTTCGAAGTTGAAAAAAAAAAGAGATAGCTTCAAATGTCAACTTTGTTTGCATGTCCTCCAAACCACCCCGGAACAGTCTCAGCGGATTGCTGCGCCACCTGTGAGGCCACTGAATGCCAGATTAGCCTTCTGAATCTGTGAATAGTAAACAGCTTTGGCCAAAATGCTACTTTGCTCACTGGACACAGCATGGCGGAGCAGCTGTTGGGCCTGATAGGCCTGTCCTCGTGGCCCGGCACTCAGAATCAACTGTGCGCTTGCCCGACCACAAAGAACCCAGATGCGGCCCTGTCTGCTGGGCCCAATCGACTGGGAAGACGAGAGCGGCTGGTTGCACCTTTCAAAAAGCCTGACGCTGCATCAGCTGGGTCTAACCGCACTCGTTTATCCTTCTACCACTCATTTGTCAAGCAGCAAATGCAGTGCATGTGTGTATGTACTTGTGAAAGGCTGGCACCGACCGCCGACTAGCGCCCACTGGGTTCCCTCCACAAGCCAGTTCAGGCAGCGGCTGACAAGCGTGGGCATCGGTCACGCTAGACTGAATAATAATCTCCCTTGCTCCCCCACCTCTCCCTCTCGCTTCTTCGCTCTCTTCTATTTTCACACCGCTACATTGTGTCTCTCTCAGGGTCTCGGCTTAGCCGCTGCTCCGACTGCCACAGAAGAAAAAGAAGGAGAAAATAGTAATAAAACAAAACACAGAGCTTCGGCATATTCCGGATCCGAATTAGAATTTGAAATGAGATGCAAATCACCATCGGGTATTATTGCTCTGGTTACTGGTTAGACAACAAAGGAAGCACATTAACATGTAATTTCAACAACCCAGCCCCCACGCTCTGTCATCATCTTTGCCCCCCCCACCTCCGTGTAGGAAGATGAGGATACAGAAACTGATACGAAAAAAAGACAGAAGGGAAATGGTGAAAAAGGAAGGAGAGAATGACAGCAAGAGAGAGAGAGAGAGAGAGAGAGAGTCCACGAGGAGAAAACAAGAGGCAGAAACGAGCAGTGTGATGTCTGTAGGGCGAGAGAGGCGAGACAGCTGAGCTTGCTGTTTGAGTCTGCTTTTGTCTCGCCTGCTCATTTCGTGCGTGTACCGACAGTGAATGGCTTTCACTTGCTGCTTCACACAATGTTGTGATATCTTTTTGTTTAGGCCCGTGCTGCAGTCCCCAAGTATGAATCATTTTACCACCAGGCATTGATCCAATCTTTATCTACAGCGCATCCCTCGCTTCCCAATGTAACATCGTAGCGTGGCTACATCTCTGCAGACATTATTAGGGATCTGTTTTCTCCTCCCGCCTTTGTTCCTTTCCGGCGTTTGCACCCTGCTGTGTGGAGCACCACGTGACTCAGTTTGTGTTTTCATCTCTCTCCACAGAAAGCAGAGAAACGGTTCAGAGTCGGAGTACACAGAGAAACTGCAGCAGTACAGTAAGTCTCTTTGCTGAGATGCCCCCTCCTCTCTGCATTATTCCTATACTTCTGCTCAGTCATTAATGACTCAGCATCCCACTAAAGAATGGCTCATGCAACATGAATTGGTTTGATCATCTAGTGCATTAATAAAGTATTATAAAGGATCTATACTTGGTGGATAAAGGATATGTTTTCAGAACTTCATGGTGTTCAAATTTAGTTTGACGTCATAGATTCACTTTCCTGTTCTTGCCACTGAATCCCCTATAGTAACGCCGGGAATGAAAGTCTACATCGACCCCTTCACCTACGAGGACCCCAACGAGGCCGTGCGCGAGTTCGCCAAGGAGATCGACGTCTCCTGCGTGAAGATCGAGGAGGTCATCGGCGCAGGTAACCCACCAAAGCTCCTGAGCTACAGGGGGAAGACTGCTAGTCACCTCCAGGCCATACCGTTAGAGGACTTCACACCAAGCGGTACTTTCACTCAATTCATCGCTAGCCCTCCTCCTTGCTCCCTCCCCTCCCACACTCGCCATCTGTTAGGAACCCCTTTTCAGTCTTATAGATGTCTCCAGCACTCTGTGTTTAAAGCATTACTAGCTTTAAGTTAGCGTCACTCACAGTCCTAGCACCCTTACGTTGTTCACCATGCCATTTAGAGCAGCTGTATTACCTATTGTATGATGGATTATCATTTCACCAGTGTCCTTAAAACGGAGCCCAATCCTGGATTGAGAGAGTTAATTACAGCCCTCTTTTGTAACTTTCTATACAGAGAGACACTTTGTGTTAAGATAGAACTTTGAATATTTGCACATGAAATTCCCTTTTTTTAAATTTCACCCACATTTGAGTTCTGTGAGGTGTAATGAAAGAATTTTACACAAACCCATTACTGTACGGTTGTTACTGAAAGCCCATGTGGAGGATCTGACCCTACAGGCTTATCAAATGGGTTACATTAAATAGTTTTATGTGTAGTAGCCTTGGGATGTGTTGGGTTGTACAAAGCAATTCCTGTTACCAAGGAGCATGGCTAATATTTATCTCCTGCATCCCACTGAAATATTGATCCCCTATGGATGGGGTTGTAAGATATTAAAATGTTTCTTGTCCAGGATTGGCCGTCTCTGACCCTGCCCACTTGTTAGTGTCTTGAGAACCTCTTCAATAAAGAGTGCTTCTGCTGGATCACTATGTTTAACCCCTGTTCCTGGTATTATGTGGTTGTGTCCCCTCCTTTAGAAAACCCCCTCCTCCAACGTGATGATGTTGTAGATAGTAAAATATATGATGTATTTGATATAATTGGATAGTAATATATCTGCTCAAAAGCTGCAGGGCTGTGCCAATTGAGTTTTCTTAGCATTGTATCTGAGCCAAAATGGAGGACGTTGTGATGGCAGTGATGGGAGTCCCCTACTACTGCTTCTGCTACTACCATTACTACTGCTGCTGCTACTACTACGACAGCTCTTCTACTTCTGAGGCTACTACTTGAAACCCGTCGCTTCCCAGCATTCGCCTTTTAAAGTGACGAACCCTCAACCCCTGTCTTCCCTGTCCCCCCTCCTCTCCTCTCCCCCCTTCCTCAATCAATCCATCCCATCATCCCTCTCTCCCCTGACTTCCCCCCACATCGCTCTCATCGCCTAATTCCTCTTGCACCCTTGCACACGCTTGGTGTAGACTCTAAACGTAAAGCGTCCGCGACCCCGAGAACCCCCAAGCTTCTATCTCCACCTATGTCTTCTTCCTGTGCCCGCTTCGCCAGCAACTCTGAAGCATAGCACCCCCCCCTCCTCCACCCTGATCCTTACCCCACCTCTCCTTCTTTCTCCGCCCCCCCTCAGCTCCTCACAACCCTGCTTTACCCTTTCTTTTACGTTTGAACGTGCGTTTCTTTCAACTCTATATCATCTCACATTTTGTCATCATGCCTCACACTCACCATGCCGTTTCTTTTAATCCGTAGTTTAACAGCACAAAGTCATTGTATGCTCCCCCATCGCCACCATCCCCTGACACTGGCCTAGAGTCCTGGCTTCTCTTGCAGTTCCCCCTGTCCCACCCCTCCTGCTACCCTTCCCTGGCTCCTTGGTTCTAACCAGTTAACTGTCCCCTCTCCCCTCTTTTCCCCCACTCTCCTCCACTCTTCCGTCATGCCTCTCTCCCCTCCCTCTTTCTCTCTCTCTCTCTCTCTCCTTCTACTCCTCTTTTGCCGATTTTTCCGACTGGCTCACGTGGGCTCTTGCAGGAGAGTTTGGCGAGGTGTGCCGCGGTCGCCTCAAGCTGCCTGGGCGCCGGGAGATCATCGTAGCCATCAAGACTCTCAAGGTGGGCTACACTGACCGCCAGAGGCGAGACTTCCTGTCTGAGGCTTCCATCATGGGCCAGTTCGACCACCCCAACATTATCCGACTGGAAGGTGTGGTCACCAAGAGTCGGCCGGTGATGATCGTGACCGAGTTCATGGAGAACGGAGCGCTGGACTCATTCTTAAGGGTGAGAAAACACAACCGGCACCACAAACACATTACGCAGCTCTAATAATAGTGACTCCCTATAAAACATGAATCTGTGATTTTATCAATAATGCAACACTATCCAGCAAATAAGCCCGTCCAAATCTGCTTGATCTCGCTTTTAATTATTCACTTTCTTCGGAGCCATAAAAGGTCTTCTTAAGCTCTGCCGCAGAGCCCACAATGGTTATCTGACAAATGCCGCATTCAGGCGATAGGTGACATTTACAAAGAGCTCAGTCTCCAATGAATCACTGCCTCAAAGTCACATCATACATTGTCTGGCAGAGAAATGGGGAAGGGGGGGATGGATAGAAAAGAGAAAGACGTTACAGTGTGAAGTGATAGGAGATGAAAGATGCAGGTACGAGGACATATGCAATGAAAGTACTGTAAGAGACATTGAAAAAAAGAAAGACCGGGAGGGCAAATAAAGGTAAAAGGGAGTCTAGCATATATTCCTTTGAACATGCAACCTTGATCTACAATCCAATCTATCATTGCCATTCTCTCTCTTCCCATGCCAGCTCAATGACGGGCAGTTCACAGTGATCCAGCTGGTTGGCATGCTGCGTGGTATCGCAGCAGGCATGAAGTACCTGTCAGACATGAACTACGTGCACAGGGACCTGGCCGCCCGTAACATCCTGGTCAACAGTAATCTGGTGTGTAAGGTGTCTGACTTCGGTCTATCTCGTTTCCTCGAGGACGACCCTACGGACCCCACCTACACCAGCTCCCTGGTGAGTCACAGTGTATTAGTGTGTGTATGTGTTTGTGTATTCATGTTTGGAATCAATGTTTAAAGGTGCTACATGTAACGTTTTAACATCGATACATCACCAATTGTGTTAATTTTAGCCATTTTTTACAAATGAATCAACAGCATTGCCAAGTATATTGAAAAATGCATCTGCGTCAAGTCTGTTCCTACATGACACGACCATTATGGGTAGAAAGACAGTAGGTTTGTTTTCACTGTGGAGGGCAGGGGAAGATGGGAAAAATAAGAATATTGAAACAATGGATTTAAAAAAAAAAAGTAATGCGGCTGAATGAATGTTTATCGCTGAATTTGTGAGATTTTGGAGTCACAAAAGTAGGCCTACCTCCAAAGGGCAGAATGATGGATACTTTGATGGCTATATAGTTGTTTTGCCTGGACATGCTACTACATGTTTCCACTGAAGCTGACATTTTGCAAGATCCTTATCGTCACTTTAGGTTTAGGCAACGAAACCATTGAGTTAGGTTTAGGAAAGAACTACATAGTAAAGCTTTAACCATGCACTAAAGGGTCCCTTGCGCGGTGGTACACACGCCGACGGCCGTGACAAAGCGTCAGTATTTGACACCCTGGGAATGAAAACAGGCTGCCTATTCTCGCATGACACAACATGTAAAATTGTCAAAGCAGGTTAAGGCACATAGGATAGGGTCCTTTGAGATTGAGTATAATTGTCATAGATAAGCCTGAGCTCTGGTGTAAAGATAGGCAACCTCCTTTGGCGGACAGAAGTTTAGTTTGTGTGCTTCTAAGGGGCTCTCTTCTTCCAGTGCAACTCAGCTAAAGCCTTCTCAATATGTTACAATGTCATGGTGACAGGAAGCAATGGTGTTAATTGGGACGTGCGTTCTTGACTTTGAGAGACTTTGAGAGACAGTGCTCTAACCTCAGCAACAGTTCAGTTTGTCTGGTAGTTATATGAAAGGATTCTCTCTGTGATGGTGATGCATTGATGTTAAAAAATACAGTTTGTAGCACATTAAATATTCTTCTAGCTTCACGTCTTTGTGCGTATCATTTTCTGTAACCGTGTTACTAACCTCGTATGTACGTGGCGTTTGGGGATTCTGCAGCATGCACCCATGTGTTGTGCATCGACATTTCCCTTAGACTGTGTTTTTCTCACCCTCTCTCTCCCTCTTGTATGTGTGTGATCTGTGTTTGTGATCCATCCCTCCAGTATTTCATGCTCACCTACTCATTCGCATATCCACAGGGGGGCAAGATCCCCATTCGCTGGACGGCTCCCGAGGCGATTGCCTACAGGAAGTTCACCTCGGCCAGCGATGTGTGGAGCTACGGCATCGTCATGTGGGAAGTGATGTCGTACGGCGAGCGGCCGTACTGGGACATGAGCAATCAAGATGTAAGCTGATATGAGGATTTTTTTTCCCCATAATGTAATGTATCCAAAATGAATGTGACATATACCATATATTAATAATTTGTAAGAAAAGGCATTGTGTTTAAATATTCAACATTAAAATAGCATTTTGCATTAGAATATAGAAATGTAGATATTTAAACCACTTCTGCCATGACTGTCCAAACGCCGTTCTCTCTCTGCATACCCACCCACCACTACCACTCAAAGCTGATCTTCCTCTGGCCCTTATTTCTATTCATCCCTTAAAGCATTTTTCCTGTTTATCTCCGACTCTCCCATCATTTCCCTCATTCATCCTCTTCTGTCCTCCCTCACTTGCTGTTTCCATCGACCCATCTCTCTCCTTGTGTTCCCGTCCTCCCTCCACAACCGCACTCGGTGATTAGAAGTGATTGTGATTTCTCTGTCATCCTTTCCTCAGGTGATAAATGCCGTGGAGCAGGACTATCGACTGCCCCCACCCATGGACTGCCCCACAGCGCTGCACCAGCTCATGTTGGACTGCTGGGTGAAAGAGAGGAACCTGCGACCCAAATTCACCCAGATTGTGGCCACGCTAGATAAGCTTATCCGCAACGCCGCCAGTCTCAAGGTGGTCACCAACAGCGCACAGTCCTCTGGGTGAGTTGTAATATTCTGATATAAAAAGCACATCGGTCACATTAAGTTCAGCATCTTGTGTATGCTCGGCGGAGCTGGTGATAATAGAAATCGACTTTAACTGTGATGCTGTTTCTCTTTGGAGTTTTTATTAAGTGGATTAGGGATCTTCATAAAGGGCAATAATGTCACATTATGGTCATTGCATAATGATACTAGTGCTGATTGCTTTCTAAAAATCTTCTATGGTTTTCTGAGGTCATATGTTGAGGAGATCTGCTGGACTCTTGTGATAGATTACAGTAATAGGTCATTAGATTATTGAATGAAGTCACTAGCCGTGAGAGTACTGGCTGAGCCATTTCATTTCTACCTGAGCTATAGCAACCGCGATAATGATTTCCACTATGCAAATATTCCTTATCCAAGTTGATACAGTGTACGTGAGTAACTGTGACTCAGCTGTAACAATATCTTAACTCCTATAAAGTGCAGATTTCTTCCCATACAACTCTTTAGTTCTCACAAATGCAGCCCGGGCCATTATGCAAAAATCTAAATTACCATCAGCTCAATACGGCCCTTAAAGCGACTCCTCCGCCAACTGGGAGCTCAATCAATGATGTCACATCTACATTTAGCTGCACCACCTTCCTCCGCAACCTGTTTCTTGGAAAGAATTTGGAGGATGAGAAGGTGGCGGAGTTGGTGTGATAGGGAGGGGGGGGTGACCTACCTATCTGTCCCCGCATCAGGGTCTTTCTGTCCTGAGGGAGGGCCGCAGACAATCCTGGTTCGGGCTCATGGGGGAAGCCAGGGTCTCGGTTGGCCACCGGAGTGACGTTCTTAGAAGATTAAGCTTGCGGTTAATTAGCTCGATTAGGGCGATGCAAAAAAAAGAGAGCGGCAGCGCCTTTTAATTAGCCACTAACGAGATTTTAAACGGGCCAGCGGAGAGGTGGCCTCCTGCCGACGAACCTAACAAGGGAGGAGTGAGAGATGATGCCGCCGTCCTGGTCGGCGGTGAAGGGTGGCTGGAGGTTAGCTAACACTGTCTGGGATGAAAGTCCGTTTGGTTGTGTGTGTACTTATCGCATTGTAGGCGGAAAGTGGAATGAGCAGCTGAGGTTTGGTGATGTTCGGCTTCTTGCTCCAGTGTCCTGAGTCATATCTGTGTTTATTTTTCGACTGTTGAGTCGCAGAAACTTCTTGACAATGCAGAATAGTCTAACCCTTTGGAAAAACATTGACAGTCCCAACCACTGACCTTGAATTTAGGCTAAACGACAATATTACCCAGCTTCCCTGCTGGGATTTTCTGCTTGTGGCACACATGTGGCCAGCACCCTTTTAAAGCCAACTTTAGAGAAGGACGACTAACAATACTCCATTAAGAGAAGCCAGAGTCTGGTGTTAACGACGGCCCGAGGCCTTGGGGCTCCGAAGCACAGGCCTTATTAAAAATCACTCCATCTACACCACTCAATGGAGCCTCTGTATCACTGTTATTAACTCCCCCTCCATGCCTTTTTCTCTTTTCTTCTTCCTTTCTCTCTCCATTCCTCTTTTAATTGTTAATGAATCTAATGCCATCAAAAAGGATGACAGGGATCAACAGAGCAGAGAGGAGGGGAGACAGTGGCGCTCTTTCTCTTCGCCAGCTCCCTCATCTGTTTCTCCTCCGTCAGCTCCCCGTCTCCCCCTCCGCCTCCTCTCTTGTTCATCCGCTCCACTTCTCTCTGAGTTGTAACACAGTTTTATTAAAACTCCCAAGGTGGCCTCTCTATCTACAGCATTGATCAGCACAGGGGGGTTCTTTAAAAAGGCTCTTTTGGGCTGTCAACAGGTGTGCAGGAACATGCAAAACACACTCAAAACACATTTTCGGGAATACACACACACACACACACACACACTTGCAGGTTTGTGAGTCACTCCTTCCATGTGTTGCCAGTGTCCGAAAGGTTCATGACTCAGCCCTGCCCTGCAACCACGCACACATGTGAACGGCATCTGTGTTTACATTCCAAAGATAATTCTCCATTGTCATGAAGCGTTTCCCCGAAATGTCTTTCCACTTCTGTGGGATTGTGTTACCTTTTTGTCTTGCCAACCTCGGATGACGTTCCAGAAAGAACATATACATTCAAACACACCCTGAGACAATGTACTGCAAAAGCATAAGGTTACTAGTTAAGCTCAGTTAAGCACCAAATCTGATTTGAGCATTTGATTGAGCAAAAACCGCATGGTATCCAATCTTCCCAGATCAGATTTAAACCACATTTGTATGTGGTTTGAAAGTGCAACTCAGTACAACCACTCAGATTGGATTTCAGTGACATCTCACTGAAACAAGAAGAACAGGGGCCAACAAACAGGAAGAGAGCTCTCCAGATATTTCCAGGGTTTCACATGGCAAACATAGCCCATTCCACATTCTTAAGCTGCCTTCACATGATATGAAATCTGCTCTTCGCTCACCCCGAGTTAAGGCACAGAGCCATGTAGAGGCAAAGTGCAGCGCAGGTATAATATGCCATAAAACAGTGCACAAGGAACGCCATTCACTGTTTCTAGGCAACAACAACAGTTGCAGCTGTTTTCTTATTGGTTGCACTTTGAAAGGTCAGCGGCAACCGAGGTCAAAGTTGAAATAATTTGAACTTTGAGCGCAGCGCACGGTGGAAATTTCGAGCGGTGCGCCACGCCAAGGGTAGCGCTTCCGCCAAGTGGGGTGACACCGCTCTCCCCGAAGGAAAACAATGGCACAGCCAGTGCAGAGCTGGTCATGTGTGGGCGTCTTTACATCCTCCCTGATGCTGCCGATAAATGCATTCTTGAATAAAAAACATACTCACTTGGTTACTATGACACCTGTTGTTGTAATGAAAGCAAACAATCATAGTTTCTTAACATGAATCTGATCTGGTTCCTTGTTGATTTCAATGTGTGTCGTCATCATTCAAGACCAGATTCGACATCTGCTCTATGAACACATCCCACCTTGCCTCACCAGCTGCAGCATCCTCCACCCACCACCCACGCCTCCAGCCAGTCTCTCCACAGTCATTAAAGTGACCCCCCTCACCTCACTCACCCCCCCTGCACACAACTCCCCACATGTGGAGGAGAGGAGAGGAGAGGAGAGAGGAGGAGAGGTGGAGAGATGGAGAGGTGGCGCTCAGCGGGGGCCGTTCTTGGGTGAGGTTGGCCGGTAAAGGCATCAGAGTGACGACCTTAACCCTCTCTCTCTCTCTCTGTTTCTCTTTCTCCCTCCTCCCCTCCCCAATGTAGGATATCCCAGCCCTTGCTTGACCGCTGTGTGCCAGACTATACCACTTTCACCACTGTGGGGGACTGGCTGGACGCCATCAAGATGAGCCGCTACCGTGACAACTTCGTCAACGCCGGATTTGCTTCCTTTGACCTGGTGGCCCAGATGACAGCAGAGTGAGTGGAGAGGGAGCGGATTCAGCTAATCAGGCCTAAAGTGATTGACCGGGCTTGAGTTTGAGAGTCAAATTAGAGTCGCACGGATTGACCTTGAGGGAATAAAAATAGTCCCATGGCTAAATTAAACATGATAAGACGTGGGAAAAGTGGCTCCGATTATGCTCCGACATCAAATGAATAACAGATGGGAAGGATAAAATAATAAAAGCACATTTTATTTTGGTACATTAAGCAGACATTTCAGAAATATATCTGCTGTGCTATGAAGATAAATCACGCTTTGAAGACGTACAGTATCATGCCTTTTACTGTTATGTGTTCCAGTATTTATGAACACATAATGTAGTGTATAAAGGAGGAAATAAAAGAATGGGGGAGATTTACTGGCAACACAACTTGCCAAGAGACATGAGCGAGAGATAGATTATTAAGTACAAAATGGGAAATGAATGAATGAATGAATGAATGAAAGACTTTATTTCGAACATATAATAAATAAAAACAGATACAAAATAATAACAAACAAAACAAGAGTTATAGTGTCCGAAAAGGAGTAGGTAGAAGAAAAACTTATATTAATCACAAGATCCTGCATGCTTTTCCTGTAATTTGGGATGTAATTGACCAATCAGGATAGGTTTGCTGTAGAACGGGGAGGATTATGTAATCAGGAGGGGACTAATAACAATCACCTGCCTCAGAAGCCAACAAATCAGATACACAATTCACCAGCGTACTACAATTTTTCAGCGAGCAATCGTCCCACTTCCTCAACTACGATCTCCAGTTGACCTTGACGATCGTCCGCCTCCTGCTGTGTTTACAAACAGGAAATGATGTAATGGGAGTCCTGGAAATTGGAGGGCCAGAGACGATCAAATAAATGAATTAGGATTATAATGATAAATAAATTATCCTCATTAGCTGCATAATAGGCAATGGAGGTGGGGGTAATTTGTTTCAATTTGGCCAGGCTGACAGGTGTGGTGTACTGTGGCTCTCTGTTGCCCTTAATGGCCAGTAATTCCTCTAATGGCACCCATTTATTATCATTTCATCCTCCATCGCTGCCCTGATGGCGATGGCGAAATATGAAAAAAACAAAACACCATTTATTTGTGTGAAATTGCAGAGATGCACCCTTATTTAGCTTTGGAGAGGACGGGTGTGCAGTGCGTTTTTGTGTGCGTTTGTGTGAGTTTAGGTGCACACTTTTTGTTCTAAAATGGATGGGGCCACAAAGTCATTGAGACAAGCAGAGTGTATGGTGTCTGCGTGTAATATTAGATTATCCAGTATCTGTGTTTGTGTGTGAGTGAACGGAGAGGACGCAGACTATGGCAGAGCCCCAACAGTCAGCTAATCGCCGCCCCATGCAGACGCCGTCCGCTCTCTCCTCAGCTATCGACTGGGGAAATCAAACAAGCGAGCGGAAAAGAGAGGTTCTCGTGATATAATTGTACGGCGTTAAACCAACATGGCCATGATGATTAGATTACGCCGTCTGACTAATGACGGCCAAAGCAGGTGCGCTCTCCCAGGCCTTTTTAATGTCAACTGTATAGTACAGTATGTCAACATTTTCACATTTTCCCACTGCACGCTCAACCCGAGGTTAAGGCCCTCCACTTACTCTAAAGATTACACCGTAGCTGCCATGAGCCCTCGGCTAAAACACTCATTTACACTTTCCACTCTCATTTCCTATAGTTTTTCTTGGATTTTGAGGAATATTGTGCAACAGCGGCCGAGTTAAAGCTGATTTACTGACACACAGACCCATTCTATGTATGAATGATACTCCTAACTGAGTAATCAGTCAAGTATCTTACAAAATAAAGATCTTCTGCTTCCCTGTTTCTCTAGCTAAGTGGTGTGTGAAGTTTACCAGCTGCCGAACAGTAGCTAAGTTTGCTCTTTAATCATTAACTCTCACGTTATGGTGCTTTGACTCTCCTGCTCTTACCAACCTGCCGGGCAACACCAGTATGTTGCATTAAGACCAGCATTCACTGGATGAGTGTCCCCATTTTGTTGACATACCCTCTGGAAGCCGTTTTATGGGTGATTGCCAAGGTGCTGTCGCTGTTCCCACCTGGTAGAGTGTGTGTTTACTCGCGGGCGAAAAGTGAAATATGCACTTCAACTTGGAACATGTGATGTTTGTCTACTTTTGGACTACCTTTTTTTTACGACTGAGCCACCTGTTCTTATTTCCTTCTCCTTTCTTCTTTCTCCCGCAGGGACTTGCTGCGGATAGGGGTAACGTTGGCCGGCCATCAGAAGAAGATCCTCGGTAGCATTCAGGACATGAGACTACAGATGAACCAAACACTTCCTGTCCAGGTGTGAGCGACGGGACACACAGACCGATGCAGTCGAAGGACAGCCAGACAGGAAAAAGGGGGGAGGAACTGTGCCAGAGAGAGCCATTGGAAAACCCTAGCTGCCTGACCCATCTCTGCCAATTAGACGCTATGAAACTGGCTTGCAGTGCCTCTGACTATTTTATTTTCCTTTATTTCACTACCACTTCCATTTCCTGTTCCTGCTTTTTTTTGTTATTCGTCATTGTTGCTTTTTCCATCCAATCAGAATTAGTGTGTTTTTGAAAGAGGAAGAAGAGTTAACCCTCCCCCCACCTTATATCCCATGCGTGCCTCACCAGCTCTGGTGTGGGTTGACGTTTGCATGCATGTGTGTTTTAGTGAGGTTGGCCTTAGCCCTGTAACTGAAATGTCACGCAAGAGCCCCTCCCCGTGACCTCTCAACCCAGCTTTGATGGACGTAATAAGTAGTAAAGAACGAACGCCCCCTGGTTTTGTATAAAAAAGTGAAAAAGGAGACAAAAAAACAGGAGGTGTTTGGGAACCCACAGGAGATAGAGAGAGGACAATCCTTCCCCTGATAGAAGTTGTTTTACTGTGCACGTGTGTGTCGTTCTCCATCTTCATATTGAAGGTGTGTTATCTAAAAGGGCACTTGCTGGAGAAGGGCGAGGTGGCGGAGGAGTATTTACGATGGGCTGAGGTCAAAGGTCAAGAGGATGACAGAGGTCAAAAAGGTCAAAGGAGGGCAGCCACATTTTTCTTGGACACTTGTTTTGGCTGAATCCTCAGAAAGGTCACCAGAGGACCTCTTCACCCCGACCTGCAGTGACTCAGGATAGCTCCACAGCTTGGGATCACCTGCTCATCAACTGTGTTTTTTACACATAAAACAAATGTTTTATTTTTGTTTGTCCACACACCTTTTTTTTTTTTTTGGGCTTTCTTACACATTTTTTTGGGAGAGTTTCAAAACGGCCGGTCGAACCCAAGTACCCCCCACTGGACGCTTTACGTGATTAAGGGGAGACAAGGACTGTGGCAACACTATAGAAAGACCACTTGGCCTTTTGTGTGTGTTTTTTGTATGTGTGCGTGCGCATGTGTGCGTGTATGTGTGATTAAGTGTGCTTGGACGTGCGGGTGTGTCGAGTTGCACACAAGTATACTGTACAATACAGCTTCCGCTATTTGCCACCGTGGAGAATTAACGCATGAACTGAACAGTGACAAGGAGCAAATATATCTGAAACAATTTACGCTATATTCTGTGGACAACTGTTAAACATTCTTTTTTACTGAATCCAAAAGAAATGAACTTAGGACATGCATATATATATATGTATATACATATATATACATATATACATATATACATACAGTACATGCACCATGCAGAAACTGAGAGAAACCATGATGGACACCTTACTTTCTACTTACTATTATCTGGATTTAGAAATAATCAAAATTATTGTTTTAATTTCTTGACATCCCGCCCAATGTATTTATTTGTACCTTGCCCTCCAACCCCACCCGAACCCCACCCCACCCCCCCAACCAACACCCAGATGGACTGTATTTGGGACATTGGAACAATCAGAAGGAAGAGAAACTCCAAGAGGATTCGCCTAATGAATTGCTCATTATTAAACAAAAAGAAATTGCATATAAATTGGATATTGTATTTTTGTTGTTGTTCTAAACAGCCTGTACATGTTTTGTAACAAAAATACGATAAAATAACAAAAGAAAAAATGGTGTTTTGACAAAAATGGAAGTGTTGTTGTGAAATGTTTGATTCGGAGTGAAATTAACAGAAAGCAAAGTAAGGAGAGAGAAAGAGAGAGAGAGAGAGAGAGAGAGAGAGAGAGAGAGAGAGAGAGCGAATGGAGGTAGAAAGAAAGAGATGAACAACACCCGTGGTTAGACTTCAGTACATTTCGCCTTTTTGCGCTCCGTCCATTGTTGTGTGTGAGTGTCTGTGTTCAAGTTTGTGTGTGTCACCTGAACTGGATATTACGCTTCCCCAATCCATTCTCATTCTCAACATAAAGAGCATCTGTGAAGCACTGAGCTGTTACTAATTGTCTTCTAGGCACATTTTTCCAACTGAAAACCTCCTTCAAAACCGCTCACATGCATCTCTGTGGCTTCACTAGGTTTTATTTTGACTTATTTACCATCACCTCCAACAATGGGATGCTCCCAAACCATTTTTATGTTGGACAGTTAAAGAGTCATCTCCTGCCTACCTGCCAATCATCTCAATCGCCCCAGAGGCGGAGCTCCATCACTAGACCTATGCTTTGCCTCCCTGCAACAGGATCCTCATCGGAGGATCCAGAGCTGTCAAAGAGAGAAACCTATTGGTCTTTGTCTGTCAGGTCGATTAATGCGGCAGCCAATCTGGCACTGCGACGATACGAGCATGAAGCGAGCGCAGACATACGGCGCGCTGACCTATCATTATCTCTCTTCATTTCCTGTCTGGCCTGCAATCATCCTGTCTCAGCTCGGGCTGCTGCGTGATTAGTACAGTGCAGGATCAACAGCCCTGGCACGCAGACAGCCAAAATCTGCAGACCCCCTCGTCCTAAATGATAGCAGCTGCATCACGGAGACCGTACTATTTGCACTTCTCACGGAGGGGTGTTTGAAGGTAGTGGATTATCAAAGGGATGGGGCTGGCTGCACCACTGGGTGTGATCTTCCATGACAGTCTCCATATTGTTTGGGTTGGAGCTGATCAATGCAATATGTGAATATTATTAGTTAGGTGTGTAATGATAGCCATGCAGTGTGTCTTCCCATATTACTTTTGTCAGCCTCTCCTTTGAGTCCCTTCAAAAGCCATGGAGGATATTATGCAAATGTGTTTCCCGTTTGATATCCCGTTTCATCTTATACCACATACAGACGTTTTCACTACTAGTACACTCTGCAAAGGGCTTACTAACCTGTAACAGTGGTAGTACACAATCAAGTAGTAATTTAACTGTCGTGTACTCAAACTATACAGGAAATAAGTCTCGTATCCCAAAAATTGCGATGAAAAAGTGTTGAAAGAGCCTGTTAGATGAGCAAACATTTTGTCTTGATCTCATTCTGCGGGATTATTTTGTTTCTCCCCAAAGCAAAACAGCATTTTGATTGAAAAAGGACTGACAGAGTCTACGTTTGGAGACGAGAGACGAGCCGAATTAATGCAATCAGATGCTCACTTTTACCTAAAAGTCTCCCAGGAATATACAACATTTCTCCCTCCTGCACTCAGCTCAATCATTCAATCAGCTAAGCCCCACTGTTGCAAAGTCGCACCAAAAACAGACAGTTGATGAGCATAAAAATAGAGCAGGGGGGGCTAAACACAATCAGATGGCAGACGTGCCCACTCTTGAAAAATGGCAGCGCTTTGGCACTCGCATGAACTATTGATGAGGTGCACGTGGCGCTCCGGAGTCCGGGGGTGCGTTCACAAAAGTCAACTGTCCGTGAGTGATGAGCTCGACTGGCACTGTAGCGCATCTTAAAATGATTAAACCGCCGCCACATCAACTGCAAACCATTTATTCTTTAACTGGATTTTTCACACATTCATGGTTAATATTTAACATTCGCAGAGAGGAAACTTCTGACTGCACACGTTGCTGAAATTAAGATGGACTGTTATGTTTGTGTGTGTGTGTGTGTGTGTGTGTGTGTGTGTGTGTGAGAGAGTGTGAAATATAAGGATTGCCATTTTTATACAGAAACACTTTGATCAGCAGAGTTTAGGCTTTGTCAGATGTGGTTATCTCTTTGTGTGCCAACAGGATTCCCCAACATTCCTTCCACCTTTGGTTCCCTATTTTTACATCCTCCGCAGGTCGTCCAACACGCCAACCCTTCACTTATAACCAACTTTATTTCTTCAGTTGTCTGTTTTAAATAAATATATACAGTACTGTCTTTTTCCTCTGTCTTCTAACAATCTCCCTCCACATCTGTCTTTTGGTCACTTTTTAAAAACCCCCCTCTTCATATACAAGGAAGTGAGATGTTTCAGAGAGTACTGTACATGTATAGTGAACTGCGAGGAGGGGGACGGAGTAAAGCGCTGAGAAATGCAATTGTTAATTCCTCTTTGAAAAGCATTAAGATGTATTTAATGGTGCAGACATACACAACAAATTACTAAAAAAAAATGATGATGCATTCTTGTAGAAATATTTTTAAAAGACCCTTTTGCAATTAAATTATTTAAGAAATGTGACCCGATCTCCTGAGTCTTTATGTTGTGTTTGAATGAATCGATAAATCAAAGTAAATTGTTCTTCCATGCCAACACATAACCACACACATGTTCTCCAGTCAAGACAAACACTGCTTATCATTTATGGCCGTCTCTCGATCTTATAATCATTGCCAGAACTTCATGTCAGCAGTTATCACAATAACACTTCTTGTTGATAAAGTGGCACCAAAACCTCTGTTCAGATAACTATCTGCTTCAGATAAACATACCACACACACCAGATTTAACTCTGCATATCACTATGAACTGTGCTCGGTGTACCTGTGAGCAGGAGTTGTTCAGTTTCCATCCAAAAAGCTTTCTGATTTGATGTTTATGTTCCAGACAGCTTTAGCCTGCATCGTTCCCCTCGCCTTGGAAAAGCCTGAGGACATTTAGAGTAACACTGTCTGTAAAAATATCTTGTCTTTCATCATTTATAGCTACAGGCACCTGATGAATGGATATTGATCGTTGGGAGAAGTTACCCAGAGTTCATCTATTTCTAATGCTCCTTTAGCTGCTGAGTTCGTTGCCATTAGTGAAGTTAAAAGACCACTATTCGTAAGTATTTTGTCAAATTTAGCCGAGTTAAATTGCACATCTGACCAAGAGGAATACCAAAATGTTAATTCCAAATCTGATACAATTTTGTGAAACCATCACAACGATCGATTTGCTCTCAGCCTCACAAGTTTGCAAGGCATGTTGTCACAATCAAATCAAAAAAGTTTGCAACCCACAGAGCCATGCCAACGCCATGCAACGCTGAAGCTCCCCATATTGTCTTTCAAGCCCACTAATTTATACGAGCTCCTCTCATCTCTGCAGGCACTGAGCCAACAGTCTTGCTTTCCAGCAAAAAAGGGGGAAAGATGCTCAGATCATAGATTCTACCTCATCCGCCCCTCACCTTGTCCCCTGGCTCCCTCTCTTCTCCCTCTCCCCGTCCAATTAAAGACAGAGTCTTAGAACGGGTGGTCTCGCTGTCTGGGTAGAGCAGATATTTTTGAAACGCTCCCCCCCCCCTAGATGCGCTCGGAGAAGTTTCAACAGAGGATTATGTGGGTTCTTTTTGTGTTGCAGAATAAATTTCATCTCGGATCTCCCCGACTTCTTCTCCACCGTTGTTGTCAGATGATGGACACACTGTATTGAAGCATTTCACGGACAAATAATCTGCATTTTCTTGGCACCACTTTGGCAGAAGCCTCTTTCCCACTGGACACAAAAAAAAACAAGAACACCCACAAACATCTGGCTTTTGCCTTCAGTGGGAAAGATTACAATCGGCATTCATTCCCGGGACAAATGACTCTGCGGTGCAGTAGTCACGGGTATTTATCGGCTCCGGCTCCGATCAGCAGTGACGGAAACATGACACCCGGGCAGACACGCTAATTTTCGGCCCCCTTTTTTGGAGCGATGCGTTAAAGTGAATATATATAATAAATAAATACTACATTTGGACAATTATTATAATCTATTGACATACAAAACTTACAATTAATATGCTCTCCTCAAAGCCACCAGACTCCAGTCAGAAAACAGTTAATTCTACCTCGCTGATCGTTGTAAAACTCACTTCATGCAGACAGACAGAAACAGAATAACACATCTTTGTTAGTCTTTCCACTGTTCCAACAATCACAACTCTGGTTTGACAATTTGAAAGAGAGGCTAAGTCCAAGTAAGATCAAGTAATCAGCGTAACATTTGCACTGTTTGCTAACCCTGCTTCCGGTGCCGGCAGGCTTCCGTGACGTTGAACATGATGCAGGAAAAAAACAACCAGAAAGGCCAGTTCAACGGCACAGCATACTTGCAATGGGAAAGGAGTCTATCGCCTCTTTTTAGCAGGTTTTCCCATGTTTAAAAAACCTGCACTGTTAAGAATTTCCCAGTAAAATAACAGTAAAGAACTGGCAGCAGGGTTGCCTTTATGTTACTGTAAAATTAACATTATTATACTGTCGCTGAAATTTACAGCTTTGTACTGTTAATGAAAAATACTGTTTTGTTTTATTAATTTCACAGTATTTTACAGTTAATTTACTGTTTAAAGATACATTATATAGCTGTTTTTCACCTTTCTTTTACATTATCTTACTGATTTGTTTTAATGCACTATTTAGATTGTATTTTTTACATACATTTTAATAAACATAATTTGTTGCCGAGATGAATAGACATAGGAATAGTCACACTAAATACAATTAAAGGCACTTGTTAGGAAAAAGGCTATAATAGACTTGTTGACACTTTTCCCAAAATGTCTGTCTATAGCTGGCTACAAGCACAGAATGCAAACCAGAACAACATGTGAGTGAAGAACAATAAAGCTAATTCACAGATTTTACAATCATGTACAATGTACAAGCCTCACATGAGCAGATCAGGTCCCAGAATTAAAACAATACTGCATGAAACTGTTCCTGATGATACTTTAGACAGTTGATCAGTAAAGTGCTGTTTTTTAAGAATGCATTAAAGTTCAGTTAAAAAACGGCCTATGAGCGTAATTTAACAGGTTTTCTTTTGTGTTAACAGTAAAGCACTGTTTTTAGCAATAACAAGTTAATACTGTTGAAATCCTGCTGTAAATTAACAGCTATTGTTTACAGTGTGGATATGTGCACTAATTTTGGTGGAAAAAGGGTATTAACCCCTAAAAAAAAAACAGAGTGAACTATGCCCACTGCATGTATCCTGAGACAGATTGGAGACCATATCATCGGTTCTGAGTTGTTTTGACTAGCCCAGATCGAGGGTGCTCCATCAGTGCTCGATACGTGGCATAATTTATCAGTAAATATGGACCAATGCCAAGATGAACTAGAGCGCTGTATACTTTCATAGAGCCATTGACAGAGTGTCACATTACTCCGAGCTGGAGGATATTGATTGTATGCAGGCCTGTTTCATCAAAATATGCCATATAATGCGAGTGGGGAATTATTGAGACGTCAATTAAGATCAATTTCTTATCCCTGCTCGGTCAGTGAGGCGGCATTAGCATAAATATCGCAAAGCATTAGCATGTCTTTGCCACATGTCGGTCAGGACGAGGATCAATGCGGAACATGATCACACAGCCATAGAAAAGAAAAAAGCAATCCGCTCCCTTAAACCCTCCTCACCCACTCCTTCCCCTCGTTTCCAAAGCCAAACCCTGTCTCCCTTTATTCCCTACGGACGATCCCTCACTCCCCCCCTCTTACGAGCTCCCCTCCTAACACCCCCACACCCGTCCTCCGTCTACTTTTTCATCCTCTCCCATCTCTTCTGCCATAATCCCTCTCTTTCACTTTAGCTTGGCACAGCTAATTGGTCACGTCTGTACTGTGACATGGGGACCTGACATAATTGCTGGACAAATAGCGAGGCATTTAGCTTCGGACCTGTCTCGGCTAAGCTGTGCACAGACACCAGCGGACTGGAAAGCCTAATTACCACTCCGACCTCGCAACTTGCTAATTGGCAAATACTTCCAACAAAGAAGTATGTGTGTGCCTGCGTGCATGTGTGCATCTTTGTTTCATTCCTTTAGTTATTGGTCCTGTGAAACAAACAACAACAACAAATACTGCCAAGAAATAAGCAATCTATACGATATGAGTCATCAGAGAGCTTTGCGTTACAAAATGTGTCATTAATTTCCAATGGTCATCTGTGAAGTGTCAGTTTCCGTGTCATACATCCCATTTATTGTTGTTGTTGTTGTATATTTTTGCTGTTTGTCATGACGATGCTAATTAAATGTCCTGTTTGATTAGTTTAGCTCATTCCAGACTTTCTCCACACACAATGCTTTTTTTTTTTTTTTATACAACACCCCCACACCATCTTTCCAACACATGCACTCTCATGCAGACCTGATTGAAACGATTATCACTTCCCAGGGTTTTGGGCAATATGGCATGACTTTAACAATACGTTCATTATGTTGCACCAGTTTGGGCATGTTTCTCCCTTTATGTGTCTTGGCCTTCTAGCCAGTCATGACTGGAAACAAATTAACTAAAAAGTAGTTCTTGGTTAGCGTTATTATTCAACGTATACTATGATATCTTACGGAAAGTTATCTCTTATTTTTCATGTGTTTTGTCCAGCAACACGTGTCAATTTCAGCTTCTTACATGCATATAGTCTTTTCAAAATAAACTTCCATCTTCATAGAAAACTTAGTTAGGTTTAGGAAAAATATTGTGGTTTGGGTTAAGATGAAAATGGAAGTGGCGTTACTTAAATACGGAAATTATGTGACAAATGAATCAATGTTGACTTCTGGTTTCACACGGGATACGAACACCGACCTCCTGGGCAAAATTCCGATGTTTTTGAACCCAAACCAATCCACCCCGACCTCCTTCATATGCAGCATTTGTCACTCTTTATACATACGTTGATTAAATATGAAATGATTTTGTGGGATAGATAGGAATTACAGTGCATTACTTTTAGTAGGTATAGCTACAAACGGTGTATGAGAGGCATGTTTAGAAATAGTCAAGTGTTTTGTGCAGAACATTGAAATGCTCAATCTTTAATAGCTACATATAGTAAATAGATATTTTTTTATAGTGGAAGAACACGTTTTTCACTTTGTCCAATACTCCCATCTAAAGATCAAAGGATTATCTGATTGCAAAACCTCGAAAATATTTGACCACCCGCTCACATCGCCCCCTTCCCCAAAAAAAGGGGACCCGACCTTTTCTGCCCCAGAACAAGAATCCTATTGTTGGGTGTTTGGGTGCAGCTGCATGGTCTTTCTGTCTGACGGGTTGAGCATGTCTGCCAGGGAAACAATATTCGACAGGACTGCGCCCGGGGACCGCGGGGTGACCTGGAGTTCACGGTCAAAGCCGAACAGTTGGTGGGAATCTGTCACATGTGAGAGAGGTATGGCAGCCTTCAGGTGCAGCGAGGCCACTGAACAAGCACATCAAAATGCCGCGGTGGGAAAGATAAGATGTCCCCGTGGCTGCAGTTATCAAGATAGAGCCTTAATTTACTGTAAACAGAGCGTAATAGCAGCGCCGCCATGCATGAATCACATGGCGTGGCGTGAAACCGCACTGACGTCGTGGGCCTGCTGCTCAGGGGAGCGGAGCTCACACATACGGCCATGCATACGTGATGCTCGCTGAGATAATGATCCTACTTTCTTGCAGGACCCCTGCTGGGCTTGTGTCCTCATCATAGTTCAGCAGACGTCTAGCTGGCTTGTGTTTGTGTGTCTTTCGGGGAGTTTTATGCACTGCAGTGTTTGCAAAAGGCTTCGGGCATGTTTACTCTACAGAAAAGAAACAGTATCATTACGCTAACCAAAAACATAAATGATCTCAATATGGAAATCTGTACTTACTTAAATTTTATTGATAGGGTTTAGACGTTAAGCTCAAGGACGGGCGTCGACTTGTATGAGCGGAATAGTAAATAGGAGACAAACATAATCTTTTAATCAGCTAATTGACCTGCCTGCAGGAGCCTTTTGTGTCTGTCTCAACCTGTAACCGGGAAAAAGATCATTGTACTGAATGGAAATTAACAATAATCATTCTTAGTTTAGCTGACGTAATTAGGAAGAATAATATCCCAACAAACATCTGCTGGCCACTATTTCTTTGATGGGAATAATCCAGCTGCACCATCGATAATCTCGCTCAGCAGCTAAGGATAATTAATAGCTTGCACTTTGCACACATGAAAGACGGTGGTGACATTGCCAAGTCGAGGTCATTTTTCCTCTCCGTTGGTGCCATCGGTAGGCATGAAGGGAAAGGGCCTTGTTCCTGCCTGACATCTCATTAACTGCTTGTCGATATTTATCAGTCTTAATCAGAACTGTGGCAGGTCTGGTGTGATTACTTCCTGGGTGTGAAAGCAATCACACCTCGTCCTCCCCACCGTCCTTGATTTACGGGGTGAAGAAACGGTCTGGCACGTTTGAGGAAGTTCGAGAGGAGAAAAAAAACCCCGATGGAATTGAAAAGAGCACATTCCCAGCTTCTGCCTTATCTCCCCTTATTGCAAACATACGGCAAAAAGATAAAATGCATCAGCATCCAAGCTTGGCAACAATGACAAGACTATTTGTTTTCTCTCTTGAAAATTCAGTAAAGGATTGTATTATTGTGTGTTCACAACAAAGGAGGGGGGGTTGGAAAACTGTCAAGACATTTCAGAAATGCTACACATTACCCAATTTCTCGATTACATTCAGAATGGAAAGAATCTTTTTTCCTCATCAAAACACTATTTATTTTGTCTTTGAAATAAACATATTGTATACTTCGAAAGTGATAACCAAAATGATTATGTGCATTAATTCCATATGGATATACTATCATTATCAAATGAGAAGAAGATATCACAGAGACGGACGATATTATTAGAACATTTTTGACACATTGCATCACGTTGGTTCTGTGTTCACACAAGGGTTAACTAACAATAATAATAATATCAATAATAGATAAAAAACACAAAAAACAAACAACTCCCTTGTGAATTAAAAATGCGAGGAAATAGTTGCACCTCATAATTACTATATTTCCTGTTTTAATTTTGTGAAGTATTCATCCTGCGGGCCACCCAAGAAGATGTGTTGAAGCCGATTTTTTTCCGTGCCTTCTACGAGCAAAATATTGAACCGTTTTGATCACAGAACACCCGAACAGCCTAAAGCAGTAGAAAATAATGAGGGGACGATAATCACCCCATACAAACCGTAGCACCAACAAAACAGACAAAATAGTATTAAAATGAAGGGAAACCATTAAGAGGTGGAAGATAGACGGAAAACTGAACCATCTTTGTTAAAACCATAACCAGTTTCCGACATCTGAAAATACCCTGTTTCATATGTGTACTCTGGTTTTATTCAAACAAACTGGTACAAATTGAGATTTTATTACCTGAAAGAAGGTTGATAAATGTTGGATCAAATCAACCCCATAAAAATGAAATTAAGGGGGTAAATACATTTTTTGTTCACACACAAACTATAGTGGTCTACATTCCCCATCCGGTGTCCAGTCTTACCCCTTGACCTCACTAAGGACCTCTAACAAGGCCAAAGTGAAGCAGCCTAATGTCAGGTGGCAGCCGGACAAAGGTGAGGCGGTGGGGGGTGTTGGCTAATGCGCCAACATTCTTGTGGGCTGTGCAGCTGTGTGGGTTCGAAGGCCAGCGAGGTGTTTTTATGTGGAACCAAGTGTCAACTCATTACGAATCCGGCTTCACCTCTTTGCACTGCCGATGACCTGTAAACAGTACGAGTCGCCCGGAGTTGTCACGAAACAAAGGCGGAGGGTATAAAGAAAAAAAAAGTGCAGCTTGAATGTAAGGCGAACGCAGCGGGAAAGCAAAAATTTCCATCCAATAAAATAAGATGAATCATGAAAAGTGGGACATTGTCCAATCTCGCAGATTAACAGGCTGACCATGTTATGTCTGATTTTTTTTTTTTTGACGTTATGTTTGCTGCATTCGCTCTGCGGCGACGCCACATCGACCGCGTCATCCGGTTCTGCACCAATCACAGCCGCTCAGTCCCAGCAGAGGATTCTGATTGGACAAAAGTGACCGAAATGTGACCCCGCCCGCGGCCCGACTCTCGCATCATGGCGGACGGGGGTCATACAAAGGCCAGATCGTGATGCACCTTGGGTAAAATGTGTCCTCTTTTTTCCCGAGGAGGAGGAGGGCGGTTGTGAAAGCAGAAATGTAGGACAGCTGGCGAACAGAGAAGCCATCATTCTGTTAAACTAGACACAGATTTGAATAAACTACTCAGACATTCACGCTTTAAGGATAGTTGTTGCCCTCGCGCTACACCAGCGAGCGTCTTGTTTAATAGCTGTATTGAGACGAGCCTAAACACACAGCGCTCACATATCGCTCATTAACAAAGATTTGCATCAAGCCTAATTTAGCAGAGTGCGCTATCAGGGTGTAAATGGTGTCCAATGAAGAACAATAAAGGCTCTCAATAGAGGCATAGTTAGCACAGGCAATTGCCTCTCATTACATTCTAGATCGTTAGAGCCGCGTCATATTAAACACATGGAAAATGTGAAATAAAAGCCATGCTGCACACATCAAAGGCTGCCTATAAACTCCGCTTCTATAATAAGATCAGAATGTGCTAATTTGTGAGGCAGTACTGTCTCGTACTATGTTGCATGTATTAATAGAAGAGGAAGAGAATGTTAAAGGAAATTGGTTGTAGGAGCATTTCAACAGCAGCGATGCCCTGTTTGCTGTTCTCGTCTATACCCTTAATCCTTCTCCCCTTAATCCTACACTTAGTAGTATATTGGTGTGCAATTACAGAGGAAGCTTTGATTAAAAGCTTCAGCTATTGTTGTTTTTACAACAATCAGTGTAGCGTGATCGTCAAAATGAGTTCCGTAACTAAATTCACATTTTAGTTACTTTAGAAATTTCTAGACAATCTGCTCTCAACTCAAATATTTTTGTTGACACAGGTTGTGATTTTTGCATCCTTCAGATGGTTGCACCTGCATCAGTGCGAATGTGACTGTGTGTGGTCATACCTCTGGCTCTTCGTGTTTACTTTCATGTCTTCATGCTCAGCTGCAAACGTGTGCGTGTCTTCAGAGGAGACGATTTTGCTGTGTTGACATACGGGCACCATCCCTCCCTGACAGGAGCAGAAAAAAGGATTAGCGGCAGGTTTAAAGAGAAATCTAGACATGCTTGACAACAACAATACAAGCACACCTTCTACCAACATATGCTCCAGTGGGCCCGTGTGATGTGATAAAAACCATCACATGAGAGGCTGGGAGGCATGGCAGACAGTTGGAAGACATGCACAGACACACAGCTCAATCCAAACGCTATCACTTCTCCTGGCACACTGTGTACCGCTGAGTTGAAAAGAAGCAGCACCTGCACCTTACAAAATGCTTTCAATAGCACAAAATGTAAATTTAATATGGCGCATTATTCAATTCACTTTATTTCCACAGACAGTAGGTGGGAAAGTGTGACATTTTATATTTTACTTTGATTTGATTTTCTACCGTGTTCCAACCTTGACTATGAATACATCATTTATACAGATTTGCCTTTGCAGTAGCTGCATGGCAATTAAAGGAGTCATCCAACTTTGGGCTCTCTCACAATGTTTAATGCAGCAACTGATCAAGTTAATGTTTAATTTAAATGGATTTTTCCTTTATTGGTGTACTCATTTATACTCAACCTGCTGCTTCAGGTAGCGATTCAGTCCACAGGTCATGAACATTTTGCGATAAAGTTACACATGTCCTCACTAAAGTCTGTCTCCTATTCATTAATTTCAGTTCAAGGTGCGTAAATGCCAGAATTGCAAACATTTGTTTTTAAAGAAGACCTATTATGCTAATTTCCAGGTGCATACTTGTATTTTAGGTTTCTACTAGAACATGTTTACATGCTTTAATGTTCAAAAAAACACTTTATTTTTTCTCGGTAACACTTCATTTTACAGGTCCGCAAATTTCATGGTAATTAGCAAGTAACCTATTTGAAATTTCATTGGAATTACTGCTAAGTTACCCCAATATTTACCTCAAAATGTATCGAAAATTACTTTATTTTAATTATTATTTAATAATTATTTCCCAATAGCTGGTTATTTATTTAATACATTTCTAGGAAAAGAATACAAAGTTAATTGATATGCTTTATTTACATGTCTGCTGATAAATAAATAATAATTAGCAAATACATTTTTTGAAATTTCTAAAAAAAATATATATATATATACATTATTAAATCATGTTTATAATAAAGTAATTTTCAATAAATTTCGAGGTAAATATTGGGGTAATTTGGCAGTAATTCCAAAGAAATTTCGAATAGGTTACTTGCTAATTATCACCTTATTACCATTCTGTTGTGATCGGTCAACCGAACCAAACTTTTCAGACTCCGCTCCAGCTCCGCTCTAACTAGCTTTGTTTGAGGGCATGCCAAACTAGCCTCTAGGCAGGTATTATGCAAGGGTGTTACTTGGTGACATCACCACGTTACGGAGGAAAAGGTGGGACTTCAAGCAAAGCATTTCAGGCAGTTCAGGAGCAGTGTTTCTGTGGGGAACAGTAACCCCATTTGGTGTGGATGTTGCACTTTGTAACTTTGCAAACCTTTTACATGCACAGAAAACTATATAAAGAAAAGGGAAAAAGCACAAAAGCATAATAGGTCCTCTTTAATTGTGCCAAACAGTGATTGGATATATTTTTCCTGTTGACACTGAATCTCTCACACACACACATTTCCTATAAGAGCTGACCCACGTGCATTATTTTTGTGCCACTGGTGGCCAAATCGCTCCGCTTACAGCACTTAGAGGGTCACGTCTCCTTGCTCAAGGGCAGAAAAACAGTAATGACAGGGTGAGTTTGAGGCAAACAGACATCTCCTACACCTTCCTGTTTAGACGTTCCAAATCGGTTTGAACTGCCGACCCTCTGGTCAAAAGTGCACTTCTCTCACTGTTAACTTGCCGCTGTGCGTAGTTGAGATAATGTGACCGTGGCTTTTCTCCTCAGGACACACACCCTTTCACTGGATTGGTGATTATTGCCAGACTTTATTGCCTCTGCTCGGTAACATTCTCTACATGCTCACACAAACAGTGCTCACAGAGGTGCAACCTTCACACACACACACACAAAACATGCATTCCTGTACACAAGAGCGCACACGGTTCACCTTGAACACAAAGATACTGATGTTTCTCCCAGAGGACTTTGAGAACAGTGGAGGGAAATTGAATCGATTTGATGATAGTGGAGAAGCGGCGATTATGGTAATATATCTTTGTTATGGCATATATAAGAAAAGAGAAAAAAAAAAAAAACACAGCTCTAGAAGGGACGTTAATTTCTCACTACTCTACTCTTTTGTTGCCTCCTCTTCGATCCCCCGCGTCCTTTGCCCCCCTCCCTCTCCTCTCGCCTTCGTTTTTAATCCTCAACACCATCTGCACCCTGCTCCGAGGGTCAAAGAGCGGTCATGTTTACTAAAATCATCTCCGGGTGAAAAATCATGACATATACTGTAGGTTTATTGAAAAGCTGTCCCTTCCCTCCTTCATGTTTTTCTTCCTCCGCTCACTCTCTCCTCCTGCGTCCTCCCTGCAGACTCATATTCATGACTGGGGAAATCAAGTGTGCGTGCTTTCAATGTAGCCTACAGGAAACACACTGCACATGCTGCATATCTCTAATACTGTATCCCACCCACCATTTCAAACCGATGTGACAGCGTGCTCACCTGAATGCTTCCTACATGTTCTGTCATATTGCTGCTTATTTACACATAATGTAATTGCATATAGAGTATTTGTTGTTCTTCTATTTAGCAGGCTCGCAGTACAAAATAACTTCCGGGTGTTTTACTTGAACATACCAGAGGCACTTCAACCACGCCGCATTACCTCAGGCTGCAACTTGATGTCGAGTGACCAAAGAGAGAGATACAAAAGAATATTTCCAATGTCACCATCAACACACCTACTATAAATTAAATTTGTATTTATTCCCTGAGTGCTGATTGTTTACCACATGAAAGTCTTTAACTTGCCTTGAGCTGTAAATACAGGAATCGACCATTATGCTCTGTTCTCCAAAGTAAGAGGCTTATTGCGGACGGAGACGTGGCACATGAACGCATGACGCGGAAGCGAGGAGGCTGCCAACGGTGATGAATAGCTTTCAATCAGGCCACGAAATGGGTTCACACACCTCTCGGAAGGGGTTTAGTCGTATAATTGCTGCTGAGAAGAAAGGCTATTCGGATTACTTTGTAGGAAATTCATTACAACCTGATGGGGTTCATCAGTGGTAAGCATAAAAAAAACATTTAACCTTGCGGGAGATGGAATGACTTTTTAAACACATTTTTAAGATAATTTGTATTCACCTAAGATCAGTGAAAGTTAAACTTCATTTGTTTGAGGTTTGAAAGTTGTCGAGGTTAGGGAGCGCTTTGCTGACTGAGGGTCTGGCAATAAGAGCGCGCGTCATCAATCTGTAGGATTTAATCAAGCTGAAGGCAAGTTATAGTTTCATCAATTTTATTACACCATTGTGTAAAGTTGTGTCATCCTTTATTAAAAATGATTTAACCTGCTAACTGTGATTAAAGATATGAAACCAATGAGCAGGGAGTTGTGAGAAAGTTGGCAAAATATGCAAGTCAATATTGTATACTTAATCTTTCTTAATGACACATACTATAGCTGGTTTAGTTTACCTGTGCCTTGTGCATCTTTCATCATCAGATGATTGCACCTTTTAATGCCTGAGGACATAAACTCATATCAACAGAATACTGAAAAGGTTGATTACACCCATATATCCAAAGATTACTGAAGAGTGATTTTCTGGATTTCTAGAAAGTGCAATCCAACAAGACTGCAGAAATAACTACCTAATACTTGACTTGAGAGAATCAAAAACACATTGACACCATAGACTGTATATGAGAAGTGGACGTAGTCACCCAGACGTCGCCCATTGGTTTGTGGACTGACGTTTTGAAGCCTCAAGTTCGGCATTTTGGCCGTTGCCATCTTGTTTTTTTGCAACCAGAAGTGACACGAGAGGGTGGAGCTAAGTACAACCGACTGCTGAATAACACATTTTCAGGCGACCAAAATGTTACAATTAACTTTCATGAACTGAAAACACACTGTGAAAGGGTTAAAGTTGTAAGATGAAAACACAGACAACTCCCAGACGGGACAACGCCGGTAACGACCTGTAAATCACAAGGTAGCCATGCCCTAAAGCATCCCCTGCTTTATGGTCTATTTGACTCTAAAAGGTACCATCATTTACTTAATGAACATCATGCTGTATTGAAGAAGACTTGAAACTAGATATTGAGACCATAAACTCATGTTTACAATGTTTACTGATGTAATAAATCAAGTGAGAAGTAGGCTCATTTTCTCATAGACTTCTATACAATCAGACTTCTTTTTGCAACCAGAGGAGTCGCCCCCTGCTGGCTGTTAGGAAGAATGCAAGTTTAAGGCACTTCAGTATTGGCTTCACTTCTCAGACCCATAGTTGCCCACTGATTGACACATGTTGTACCACACTTCTTCTAGCAATGCTGTCCAGGAGTGGAAATGGCCATAAACTGTTAATGCTAGAATGCTTTGTGTTTCCCTGGTCTTGGTTGCTATTGTCATGTGTTTCATTTGCTAATATTAAAGACATGTGTGAGAAAATGCCCACGCTACTGACATTTAAACAAGGCTATGTGGCAAAGACACACACGAAAGGAACCAAAAAAACAAAACCATAAAAAAGAGCAGCTGCACTCCAGAAGCGACTGTCACTTCACCGTTAGTCTCCCCCGTGTCTCGGTGAGTGAGCACAATTTAACCTGTCCCGAGCCAGTTAACCTGATAACGTCAGGTGCGCCAGCTGGCATGATGGGAGGGAGAGCAATCCCACTCCATCTCCAGTTAGCACTTTAAAGCTTGCCCAGCCATGCCACATAGCGTGAGTGTGCAGGCATGCTTGGCCCTGTCCCGAGGCAACCAGACGGTTTTGGAACAGGAGGATAGAGCCACATCCTCTCTGTGCCTCCAGCCAGTAATCAAAACACACCCAACCTCACCACAAAGCTACTAAATCTAATAAATGTGACAGGCATCATGTAATAGTTCTGTTGATTAAAGATTAGATACACTGCAAGATATCAAAAACATTTGTCTAGTGGTTTTCAGTTTGTGGTTAACCCGGCATCTAGGAAGTCACAGACTTGTTTATCAAGGTAGGATTACATTAGGCTCGTTCGAGATGAGCCAGGCCTGCGCAGAATCCATCACCGGCGATCACCGAGCACTGCATGCCGGTTAGATTTGTGTCCGACTTGATGCCGACTTGCTCTGACGTCACGCACAAGTGGGCAACGATAACCTCACGAGATCGAGGTGGCCGCAGTTTTAGAGCCAGGCGCCACAGTTGCTCTCCACTGACTGTAAGACCCAGGGCATGATGGGAAACGCCTGGCTGTCGCCTGATCAAAGAGCTGATCGGCTCTTAGTTTTGACAGCAAACACCACGTGTTGTAGAAAGTCCTGTCTGTGTAATTGTAATATTTAACACTATCATGTAGGTGATTAGTCTCAAGTTGTGCAATGAAAGTTTCATCTGTTAACAAACACATCTTGTGTGGTTGATTGAATCATAATAATTATAATAATGAAGGTTATTTATATAGCACTTATCAAAACGAGTGCTCATTACAAAGTGCTTTACAAGGAGGACATAAAGATAATGAAGGATAGAATTTAATGCCAGATACACACACATTTCCACATATACTTACAAACAAATATAAATAAATCCCAACGTGGTCTGAAAACTACAAGTAGCCTACAGATCGGATCTAACAGGATGTTACTTTTCCTTTGACTTCCTGTAAATTCTTTGAAGGCTGCTGTTAAAACGGCTGGAAACTGTCCGACTTGACCGCAGCTTTTTGTCACCGACCCCCGCTGCTGCTGCTGCCTGATCTCGTCTACTATCTAGGCGAGGCGCAGTCCATCTCGAAACGAGCCTACTATGTAACTTTAACAACAGGCTTTGCCCGGTAACAGGCTCTATAAGATAAGGTAATGTAAGATATTCCTTTATTAGTCCCGCAGTGGGGAAATGTGCAGTGTACAGCAGCAAAGGGGATAGTGCAAAAAACAAGATGCATCAGCTAACACAGTAAAAAAAAAAAAAAGAGCTAAACAAAGTATAACAAGTGGAAAATGATATTGCACAGTGAGAATGAATGAATGAATGAATGAAATTCCACCTGAAAATATCAGGTTATTGTCAGTTTTTTGGTGTGTAAGTGGTCTACCCGGAGCAGTGCTATAAGGTTTAGGGTCAAAAGCCAGTCCTGAAGGCAGACAAAACAAGTGGAAAAGAGACATCATGTCACCTGAATGACTCCTGAGCTGGTGCTGGTGCTGAGTTCAGTGCCCAACACCTCGGGGAGTCCCAGAAACGCCGATGCCAGAATCTCACAACACCTGGCCAGGAAGAGGTTGAGGGACATCAGCCAGTCAGGATAGCAGAGTGCCTGACTGCAGCAAAGGAGGCCGATGACATCTTCCAGGTCACTGGAGAGGGCAGCAAACCAGAAATGACAGAGCCAGACGTGGGAGCAGTCACTGTGCTAACCCGTGCCCTCTAAGAGAGTGGGCTGCACACTGCCTAGATACACACGAGTATACCGGCTATTCTATAAATCATTTCATCCAACAGGCAATATAAGGATGTTGCAGTTGTAGTTGTGTAATTAGGCTCACCATCATTGCACCACTCATCTTTGCATTATGTAGCTTAAGACCTGAGGCTATTCATTTGTCATATGCACACACAACCTAATATATTCAAGCCATATTTATGTATTGGTTATATTCAATTTCAATCACCTACATGTTTGTTTGCATGAGCATATTACCTGCTGGTCATGGGGTCCAAACTGTCAAACAGGAAGTGAGAGCATCCAATGGGTTTCAGGGGGAACCAGGACTGCGCTATGTCGGTTAGTACAGACGGGGGTTTGACGATTTCAAGGAATAGTCTTTTTATTTTTTTGTATACTTTATTTTTTATTTTTTTCAAAGTTGTTTTCATATATGCAATCCACTGTTTGTAATTACAACAGTCTATAAACCAACTTTTAAGTAGATGAGCTTACAGACAAACCCATCAAGTGCACTAGAGAAAACAACTTCAACATTCAAAACCAAAACCAATAAAAGAAATAACAATAATAATAATGACAGAAAGAAAGAGTAGAGTTAAAAAAAACAACAACAACAACAAAGCAAACAAAAAAAAATCAATAATCATACAAAAATACGAGAGTAATATTAAATGAAATCAATAAATAAGTTAATAGAAAATAAAAAAGGGGGGGAGGAGGAATAGTCTTTTTAAAGTACCCTCAACAACTTAAATTGTTAATATTTCTCTGTTAATAATTAAATGTGTTTTTATTGTATACACTTATATTATTATATAATATTATTAATAATTTAATGATTTAGTTTTTTTCTGGTAAGAAAGGCCAGGCAAGGACAGAGAAAGATGACAATGAGTATGTGCTGTGGGTCGGGGACAGAGCAAACTTTTTAGTGCACGGTGAGCAGCTTTCGTGGGACCGAAGGGGCCACCATATTTAGAGTCCTCATCCTCAGTGTGTCTATCGATGTTGAAACCGGAGCAGGGCGAGGTGGAGACAGGTCAGACACAAGCTGACATTGTTGGCCCGTCTGAACCAGTGGGGGGGGACATCACGAGGTCATAGCCAAACTGGGAGCATGGCGCCGGAGGTCAGCATGCCGTTCCAGCTCCCATGGGGGTACAGGACATGTTGTGCCCTTGCACCCCAGGGTGTCTGTTCTATGGACATGCAATCAGCTAGACAATCACCTTTGAACTTAAGCAGTGTCTGGTCCAGACACATATGATAGTAGTTACCGCAGTGGCCTCTGGGAAGTGACACAAGGTTAAATGTGAATAGATTAACCAACAAGAAAAAAAAAAAACATTTAGTAATGTGAGAGAATTACGGTTTCTGTGTTTTACTTTGTTGCTTGTATTGATTTCTGCACAAAGGTGTAGATGTTGATTGGGGTGTCAATCTTTGTCAGCTCTCCAGGAAAACAATTCAGTTTTGGTTCATGGAGACAACTTTGTCAAACAATGATGCAGTTTGAGGTGGATCAATCGAGTTCAGCCTGACTGCTGTGGTTCACCGAGGGAGCGGGTAATGTTCCAAGAAAAAAATCTGAATTTCCCCCAAAAAAATTGCATATTCTCTGGAATTAAAGCGGCACATTTAGGAGAAAAACTCACAAATTTGCGAGATTATGAGGTCATACATTTCTGAGAAAAAGATAGGAAAAATAGTGGATTGCAAATTTACAACTTTAATCTCAGAGAATACATTTTTTATCTCGTAAATTCATGACTTCATAAACTCGCAATTTTGTGAGTTTTTCTCGTAAATATGCAACTTTAATCTCAGAGAAAATCCAATATTTTTTATTCGTAAAGTTACGACTTTAATCTCGGAAATTCCGAATTTTTTCTCAGAATATTACCCCGTCCCTTTTTTACCTACAATGGTACTTTGTATTATGACATATCCTTCACTTGTCATTGTAAGTACACATTTCAGTTCCACAATCAATTCAACGTTTTTTTTCTTAACAGTTTTACTTTGATACCAAGGTGTGTGTGAGAGGTTGCGTGTGTTCTTCTGTCTTTTTATGTCTATGCGGCTTCAATTTAATGCAATAAATCAATACACTGTGTGATTAATTCCAAAAGATAAATCAATGATTTTATTATGACAGCGTAATAGTACATGATCTACAACTCAACCACCTTTGAAACTCAATAGTCTATACAACTCAATATTGTTTCATTCGCTTCCCTCAAAGGCTGGTACATTATCCAAAGCCATTACCTACCTCTTTCCAATTCGAGCTTACTTTGCCCCAAAGTGGAATAAAACACGATTAATGATTTCAATTACTCTGACCCTGCTTGCCGTTTACAGTGCCTGAAGTCTGGGCGCGGGAGCTGTGCTGCATAAAAGCCGATGGTGAAGGACATTTACTAGGGGAATGATTCAGTGAGGGGACTGGCAGTTTGTGCTGGCTCATCAGTGGGGGAACAGAGCTTCTCTTTGTGCCGGAGCCGTCCTATTGCTCTGCTTGGAAACCACAATGTAGATTCATGCTGCTGATGCTGCTGGCCTGCCATTCTCTTTTACACGTCTCGGGATGGGATACCTGTGTAATTGGTCTCATGAAATTTCAGAATGAGCAGAATGTATTAAAATGTAAATAATGTGCCCCGGGCTTAAAAAAAATGAGAAAAATACATTTTACGTCTACATGAAAAAAACACCGCAGGATGTGAAGCAAAATAAATGTGGATATTTATCCTCAACTTTGACTACATCAATTTATGCTTATTCCATTACAGAGTTTATCAAAACCTTACCATTAATACAATTATTTCATCTTGTGTCATCAAAATGTGACGCCAAGTGAATGCTTCAACTAGATGGGAGAAAACCCACTGATAAAACAATTAGGAGCATTTGTTTTATCCATTGGCACCCATTCTTCCATATTATGCATGCCAGCATGTAGAGCACTGCTCCTCTTCTCATAAAATGTATTAGAATAATTTTATACTACATATGTAGAAATGCGTAAAAGGGAAATATGAAAATGTTGTGCAGAGTCAGCATTGTACAGTTCTGTAATGGAATCTCATTGAGCCAACACAGTTGGTGTTTTTTATGCCTCCACGCCCCGAAAGTCTTGGCCGGAGGCGATATGTTTCGGGTTGCCCGTCCGTCTGGATGTATATCCGTCCGTTCGTCTGCTCCATTCTCGTGATATCTCAAGAATGCCAGAAGGAAATTTCTTCCAATTTGACACAAACGTCCTCTTGGAATCAAGGATGAACTGATTTGATTTTGGTGGTCAAAGGTCAAGGTCACTTTGACCTTACGTCTGTCCCATTCTTGTGATATCTCAGGAACACCTTCAGCAAATTTCTTCATATTTGTCACAAACGTCCACATGGACATTTTGGTGGTCAAAGGTCAAGGTCACTGTGACCTCATAAAACACATTTTTGGCCATAACTCAAGAATTCAAATTTCACACAAATGTCTAACAGGATGAAATGATGAAGTGATGGCATTTTGGACAGATGTAAAATGCAACTTGACTGGTTGGCTAGTTTGTTCTGCAACAGTAGCGTGTTATCTGAGAGCAGCAACAGAAGGCAAAACTTGTTTTCTGATTAAATACAGGTTTTGCAATGCATTAAAATGTAGAAAGAATATTAGCTCAAGTTGGTTTAAGTTACTTTACACTCCAATGTTACCAAATTGTAATAATTAGTCAGCATTAATCAATATGATGTCATATAAAAGTTTAAAAAAATTATTCACCCAAGTTCATTACTTCTGTTTAAGAGCCCACATATTAACTGTATGGTTGAGTCTCAGTAGCAAAATTAATTTACACTTACATGTATCAGGTGACCATGATGCCAATTGAATGCTAATATTGCTTTGCGTCTGCTGGATGTGAAAGCAGAAAACTGTCTGCTTGCGTATTTGCCATGACAAATTTATAAATACTGTTAACACAATGTACTAATATAGGGTTAATGTAACCCCAACACAAACAGTATCCAAAGTTGATTTAGTAGACTAAAGCCTTCTATGAGGCTGTGTTGCAGGGAAAGGTCTCTCTGATTTAGGGTTGAATGGTTTAGCAAAAAAAAAAAGAAGAGAGATGGAAAGATGAGAAGAAGATGTTTTATTCCTGCAGGGTTTCAATTTGAACATGTGCCACCCATACTAAAAATGCATGCACTCTTAGTGCAGTAAGGTCCTTTGGATAAAAGCATACAGCATATGAAAAGAAGATGAGGCGAGGTGATAGAATGTGAGAATGCTTTGAGAGTTTTCAATCAGAGGAGGTGGCTTGGCTTGAGGTCAGAAAATAATACCTTTTTATTTTCATCTTCACAGGCGAGGCTGAGGAGTCACAGGCATGGCTACAGATTAACGGAGGCAGACCAGCTCTACTGGGTCCTCCCCATAGTCAAGACCTCCCCCGTCATCTTCACATAGAAATCCCTTTAACGACAAAGTTGCCTCAGGACGTCTTGAATATTTAAAAGTGAAAAAAAAAACAGTATATGCACAGACAGCAGCCATGTGGACTGATAGTGGGTTTTCTTAATTACCTGAACTCACAAGGCTTTTCAAAGGGAAATGATACTGTAGCTCTTCATAGCAGAAGGTGACTAATGACACTGCATTAGCACATTAAATAACTGAAACAACTAGGTACTAAATCTATTTAAATATTAGACAAACACAAGTTTCACTTTCACGTTACAATCAGCTGTTCGTTCGTGTGCTGTGTCCAGTTTCATTTTTACTTTACAAACGTAGTAGTGGTGGTGAGGTGACAGTGTTAACCACTGCATCACTGTACCTCTGAGCAGGAAGGTCGCAGGTTCGAATCCGGCTTGGAGCCCTTCTGTGTGGAGTTTGCATGTTCTCCCCCTGGTTAGCGTGGGTTTTCTCCGGGTTCTCCGGTTTCCTCCCGCAGTCCAAAGACATGCAGGTTAGGTTCATTGTTGACTCTAAATTGCCCGTATGTGTGAATGTGAGCATGAATGGTTGTCTGTCTCTATGTTTCAGCCCTGTGATAGTCTGGCGACCTGTCCAGGGTGTACCCCGCCTTTGCCCAATGTCAGCTGGGATCAGCTCCAGCCCCCCCTCGCGTCCCTGAATATGATAAGCGGTTACAAATAATGGATGGATGGATGGATGGATGGAAACGTAGTTGTTTTAAGCCCAACCATGTAGTTTTTTTTCTCAGTGGTTTTGTTGACTAAACCTAAAGTGACGCCAAGGGGCGTGACAAAGTGGGAGTATGTGACAAGTTGGGATGAGAATGTGTTGGTGTCCTGGACGAAAGTCTGGTGCTTTTTGACCCACCCATCCGCCCCGACCTCGTCCCTACACAGCGTTTGACGCTTTTTAGACTTCCTGGCTCACGATTTTGTGGATTACATAGTGTGTGAATTGATTTTGTCGATAGGAATTACAGTGCATTACTTTTCATAGGTAAAGCTCCAGACAGTGTTTGAGAACAGCTTGCGGCCAGTGTTTGGGGAGCTGCCGTTTAAAGTCGCCTCTGTAAGGTATCATTTAGTGTTCCTGGTGTTCTTCCCTCCGTCACATCGTCGGATGTGAGGATTTTGTGACCCAGACCGATTGTCATGTTCACCGAATCCAAGCCTGTCATTCGGCGAGGGTGTTAAGTATCAGTGTGTTGAACAATTATTTCAGCAAGAAAAAGAAACAGGTGTCTCTTCTCTTCGAGCTACACTTCAAAGCTCTCTGGTGGCCTTTGAAGTCGCAGTGTGCCAATACCTGCGTGCAACAGATAGACAGCAATCCCATTTGAGTATAATTCCTCCTTTTCACAAGTCCACCGCTGAACAAATAGGAGGAGAGGAAAAGATAGAAATACAAAACAAAACGTGTTAAGTGGATTCTTTCGTCGCCTGTAATCTCCCCGCGCCGCTGAAACGCCTCTGGAGCTCGGCGGTGAGGTCGGACAGTAACAATGTCCTTTTCAGCGGGCGATGAAAGAGTTTCAAGTCATTCCCTATTCTGTGTGGGCCTTTGTGCCTCTTATCCACTTATTCAAATCAGTATAAATGGCAATGTGTCATATTAGCAGGCTAAGCAAAAGAACAGAAAAATGCTTTGATATGTATGGAAACAAAAGTGAAAAGACGAGCGGAGAGGGCGACGTGAACACACAGGCCTGATCCACTGATCCTCTCTAGGCTGCTTTGTGACATTCCCACTTTGGTAGAGGTTACAGACAGCCAGTGTGTGTGTAGTTGTCTGGTTATGCATATGTGCGCTTAAAACTGAGGCCTTTTTATATGCCACATACAATGCCGTCCTCACACAGACACCTCCCTCCAGATAGAGGGAAAGGAATTCTGGGAGTATCAGTCAACCAGGCTGGGGCCTCAGATTGACACAGCCGACTTAGACTGACAGGGTAAGCGAGAAAAGAGAGAGGGAGGCTCCGGGAGCAGCAGCGTCAGGGGGCTGAAGATGTCATCACCATATCCATCATCTCCGCATATTAGTGAATGCAAGAACTATGAAGCATAATCGTTAATTAGCCGGGGCATGAACTTGCCTTGAAAGAAACCCTGAACATTCCCAAGGTCTTCCCACCCTCCCTGGTGCTTTCATTCTGCCGCCCCCATCCCCAGTGGCCCTATCTCTCCTTTTTAGCGGAGGATAACCGTGGCCCTTCTTCACCCAGCCGTGCCGTTTCATCATTTGAAAAAACAAAAGGAGAGGGGAGAGAGAAAGGAGAGGGGAGAGGGTTCGAAAGGGGGGTGGGAAAGGCCATTCAGAGTTCTGAGAATGTTGCTAAACAGGATTAGAATAGGGGTAAACAGTAGCACGCTGCATGGGGGGCCAATGGGATGGGAGTTCGCTCCCAAAAGGGGCTGGGTGGGGAAGACAATGGTTAGATTAGCCATCTGTGGGGCTTCTGGTGCCCGGCGTCATTAACCGGCTTAGGGCCCCACAGTAACACCAGACACCCTCCTTCCCCCCATGCATTAAGTATCAAGCCTTGTGAGACTTGTGTTTGCGGGGACGGTTGGGTGACAGGCGGAGATAGTTGTGACAAGGTACTGCCTGATGAAGCTGATAATTGCATATACAAACACACTCACATGCATAACGTGTGTTTGCGCACATCTGCTTGCGCACTTAAGCCCTTGCCAGCACGCAGACACACACACACACATAAATTTAGCATAACCTCCCAATGACACCAACATGCCCCCACCCCTGCACCCCTCAGTCTCAGTCCCAGCTCAGGGGAACACAGTTTGACATTCGCTTTGTCTCCTTTTTTTGTCTCCCGAGTTGATCGGTGGCATTTTGCATATCATTGGTTGGAGGGGGACACATGACTAACACTGGGACCTTATTCAAGTATTTACCACAGAGCAGAGAGGAGGGAGAGCGGTGCGGAAAATCTAGTCTGTTCACAATGGGCATTGATGCTGTTTTAATTCCCAAGTGGGGAAATTTGATGAGTACCCATTGCCTGCCATGTCCTCTTTATCCGCACTGTCTGTTTTGTTTTTAGTGATCGTTTTATATTGGTTGACACTGATCTTAGTTTTCGTTTTGAATATATTCACTTATTTACGGTCTATAGGTTTACTGTAACCCCCTGACACCCACAATAGATCTGGTTTTGTTTTTTTAGGGGGGTACAGGGGGCCTTTAGGGGAAGATAGCAGTTCAACAGTATATACCATTTTAGAATAGGCGAAAATAACACATTTATACTGCATGGTTTTTGCCCAAAACTGCATGTGATTATCATAAAGTGGGCATGTCTGTAAACGGGAGACTCGTGGGTACCCATAGAACCGATTGTCATCCACATATCTTGAGGTCAGAGGTCAAGGGACCCCTTTGAAAATGGCCATGCCAGTTTTTCTTTGCTAAAATTTAGCCCAACATTGGAACGTTATTTAGCCTCTTTCCTGACATAGTAGCATGATATTGTTTGTACCAACGACTCCTTAGGTTTTATAGTGTCATATGATATCTGTAGTTTCACTCTAGCCCTAAAACTGAACCTACTAGAACCTCTGAAAGACAGTAAAGTCAGTCAGGATCGCGGGCTGGTCTCAGAGGGGTAATGATGTACACAAGTCATGACAATAGGAACATGCAGGGAAGATATAGATGAGACAAAAAGACATAACAGGACAAACCAACCAAATGATGAGCTGAGATGAACTACTAGCCGTCTTGAGTAATATATTCTAACTTAACTGGTCTTCAGCACAGCTATAAATCATTCAGCACAGCACAGTTAACAGCTCTCCATGTTGACTCATTAAGGCGTACCCCCTGTCAAGTGTTTATATTATGGCCCTGACATAAATGTATGGTTCACTGTGTGAGGTGGAAATGCATGCGGTGCACAATGGCTGTGGTGCAATTACAGTGATAACCTGGCATTGTCAACCTAATTAGTGAAGCTTAATGGCTTCTTGTGTCATTCTGTAATCCTTGCTGAATATGGTGGATCATCTTCAATGGTAATTGTGAGTGGCTTCGCTTAAATGGTTGCAACATGTGTTAATGTTGTCATGGAGATGAGGCATGAGGCAGCTGATGTGTTACCATGGTAAAAGCATAATTTGAGTGAACCTACCATACCTACAAACCCTGGGTTATGGTGCCTTCAAATGGGGTCGTGTTTACCGTGTTTACGAGATGAGTCCATATGAACGCCCCCTTCATGTCGTATTCACAACCTCGTAAGTGGAAAGCTGGAACGTGCCTTAAACTTGCATTTTTTCTAACAGCCAGCAGGGGGCGACTCCTCTGGTTGCAAAAATAAGTCAGATTGTATAGAAGTCTATGAGAAAATGATCCTGTGTCTCATTTGATTTATTACCTCAGTAAACATTGTAAACATGAGTTTATGGTCTCAATCGCTAGTTTCAAGTCTTCTTCAATACAGCATGATGTTCATTTAGTAAATGATGGTCCCATTTAGAGTCAAATAGACCATAAAGCAGGGTGTGCTTTAGGGCGGGGCTACCTTGTGATTGACAGCTCGCTACCACGGCGTTGTCGGGTCTGAGAGTTGTCCGTGTTTTCGTCCTACACCTTTAACCCTTTCACAGTGTCAGTTCATGAAAGTTAATTGTAACGTTTTGGTCGCCCAAAAATATCTTATTCAGCTTTCGTATCATTGCTGGTTGCAAAAAAACAAGATGCCAAAATGTCAAACTCGAGGCTTTAAAACGGAAGTCCACAAACCAATGGGTGACGTCACGGTGACTACGTCCTCCTCTTATATACAGTCTATAGTTAAACATTAAAATATTATTCATGTATATGTACACTCTGCACAGATGGAACTTCCCCCAACGCCACTTTTATTTAGATTACATGGAAGCTATACAGGAAAATGTCATTTCCACCCATTTAATTGGCCACAAAGCAAAGAGCTTCCAAACACTTCCTTTTGTTACACATCACTAGTCACCCTCTTCTTTTACCAGTCGCCTTCTTTTTCACCTCTCGTCATCTGGCTCTTGATTAGCGGTTAACTTATAAGGTCAAGGCTGGGCCAGCATGTCTGCACCACTCTCCCTTTATGTTTAGCAACAAGACACCTCTAGGTGTGTGTCTCCTGCTTTGTATGTGCCATTGTCAGCTCACCTTGTAATCCTCCCTGACATCTCAATGCTCAATGCTGGTTAAAAGGTGGCCTACATAGCAGGCAGAGAATAGACATTGTTCGGTTTAATTGTCAACGGCGCGGAGAGGAGAGGGGAAAGGAGGACTCTTGGTGCTGAGGAGCTGGTGGATTATGTAAGATAGGGCGAACAATGCAATATGCAGTGAGATTTGACAGTATGTTGTGACCATGTAAACACAAATCTTTGGTAGGAGCTGGCTTGTTTCAGTAAAATAAAGACCAAAAATAATATGAAATTTAATTTTGTGTGCAGAATTCTCAGGTGGTTTGGATGTTATCCCTGAAAAAAAAACATAATCACAGCATTATCTCATAGTAGGATTATCAAACTGCCTTATCTTTCATATGTTATTAGCATTTGTCCTGTATACCAGACCATGGTACACTTTTAGTCCTCTTGTGCATGCTAAGCATGAACAGCACCTGAGGCCATTCTGATGACATTGATGCACAATGATACATTTAAACTAGGGCCCCCTAATAGGCCATTACCTTCCTGATTGGCTGCTGGTGAATTTCAACTGGAGGAGAGCTGTTTGCTTTGGACTGATTGGTACCATTGTCTCCATTAACCCTTCTGATGGAGCCACGCAAACTCAGGTGCCACTTCGCGATGACGGCCGTGTACAAACGAGATCCCGATTAATGGATCATAGAATTGTTCATTAGCACTCCACCTGCCAGAGCGGTGCTTGAAAAATGCAAATTGGTTGTTGTTTTTTCTCCCCTCTCCCAATCACCTTTCGAGTGATATTTGAAGTGCAGCCGCACTGCTAGTAACGTTTGGGTGTGAGTCACTGGATCGGGGCAGTGGTTCAGCTCAGACCCACTTCCACAGGAAAGTGCTTGTTCCAGTATAAAACCAGAGCTCTCCACTCCGTGTGTCATTTCAACAAAACACCCAAACCAGACGCATGTGTTTGAATGTCCTTCAGTAGCAGCCAGTTGAATTATTAAACGTCCGTCCTTGCAGATCATATCTGATTCTAAGTGTTGGAGGTGTGACTGTACAAGGATCAGATTCAGAGGAATGTATTATTTATTGTCTCTAGCTCCGACTGGTTCTCCAACAGAGACCCTTACTGAACACATGGACATGGAGTCAAGGACGTAATTTCCATTTTTGGGGAGAAATGGAAAGCCTATTCACCAATGACAGCAGTGTATTCTTAATGGGAAACTCTTCAATTGCATTATTTAAAACATATAATATACATAACCCCATTCTGACCTTCTGAACTTCTACTGAGAAAAGTTGGATTTAAAAAGCATCTGGCATTAAAATAGAAAGTGCTGTCATTAATTCATTTAACTGAGTAAAATCCATAAATAAATGAATTGTTGAGATACAAATATGAAACCGAATGCTGTCCTGAGCTTCAGGAAGCTGCTTGTCAGGGTCACATGAGAACATGAAAGTTCCTTGTTTCTTGAGGAGTTAAAGATATTTTTGTAAGATAGACAAAATGTATTTTAAAAACAGGATTTGAGCCGCCCACACAGAAATGGAGTTCAGATATGAACATCAGATGGATCGTGAACACCACAAAAGTCTCTGAGGACTCCTGAAGACTCCTTCTACAACTACTGTTCTTGGTACATTTGAACTCTGCTTCATCAATGAAAATAATAAATAAATAAATAAATAAATAATGCCATTGAGAGAAGTGACCATTAGAGATCCTTAAAGTATGTGTGGTCTGATGCACATGTTCTGATAAAAGAAGTGCCCACACACTATCTCCCTTTTGAAACTAATGAAATGTTTGTGTTGAAAATAAGATCTTGCATGAACGCTGCAGTGGGAGAAGTACTCAGATCTTTTACTTCACTAAAAGTAGTAATACTACAGTGTAAAAAAACTCTGTTACAAGAAAAAGTCCTGCATTCTAAATCGTACTTAAGTAAAAATACAAAAGTATCATCATCAAAATATACTTAAAATACCAAAAGCAAAAGTACTCATTATGCAGTATAATGTATATTATATTACTGTATTATAACTATAGATGCAACACTTTAATGTTGCAGCTGGTAAAGGTGCAGCTCATTTTAATTGCTTCATATACTGCTGGGTAATCTAATCTATAATAATACATCATCATTTATTAGTTGACTGTATTTTGTATTGATATAAGATAAGTTGTCAGATAAATGTGTTGGAGTAAAAAGTACAATATTTACCTCTGGTATATAGTAGAGTAGCAGTATAGAGTAGCAGAAAATGGAAATACTCAAGTAATGTATCTCAAAATTGTACTTAAGTACAGTATTTGAGCAAGTTACATTAGTTGCATTACACCACCATGAATGAGTCATATATTATATATCATATATATTATATATATTAGAGGATGAGATTCTTGCAACAAATTCATTCTGTGAAACTAAAGGGTATGCCATGTCTCTCTTATAGAATAGCACCCTCAAGGTAACCATGATAAAGCATTTACAGTACAAGCTGGAGGATAAACTCTGTCATCATATCAAAATGACTACAGAGCACTTCTAATGGAAATAGTGGAGTATTCTATGATTACAATAGAATATCTTCTTTCATCTCAGTACAGCCAGTGAAAATGGTAATTTAGTAAAACGTATGAAGTGCTTGATCTCAGTCACCACAATGTGATTAAGATAAAAATGTGATGATGGTTGATTTGCTTAAACAGACACAAGAAAAGATCTTTCTCTGCAGCCAAATATATAGACCTTCAGCATAACTGATTGATGTTGCTCTTCAAAAGACTCATCGCACCTCGTGTAATCCAAAGAATACACACTGACGGTAATTCATCTTCAGATCTGGTCTTTTGTGGCCCAGACTATTTTCTGGAATTCTTAACAGTGATACTGTCTGGGCGTTCCTTCAGGAACTATTCCGATCCATCTGGGAGTGATGGAGAAGGCTCCGCAGGGGATTGTGGAGATTAGGTGTCTTCCTAGATTAGGGCTGACAGGGCGCCACGGCTCATCCCCTCTCTCCCCTGGGTATTTACACAGCACTTGGCTCGCCCACAGGTGGCTAATATGCCGTTAGCTCGGCCTCCGTCACCCCCTATATGGCTTGTGTACATATGTGTATGTGTGTAAAGAGAAAAAAGAGTGATAGATAGGAAAGTATAGAAGTGCTGAGAGGCTGCTGGATAATCAATCAAACAAACAGATAAAGAAGTGTGCACACACAGATGTGTTCACAGTGGAATGTCCACACACAAATAAACTTCTATATACTCTTTCACATCAGCAGCCAGTGCTCCTTTACTGGCTGTACGCAGCGTGACTAAAGGCTTCATGTGCTTCTCTTTCGTGAATGGTTGCAGGTGTTATGAAAGGCAACTGAGTCCAACAGCTGCTATGCAAAAGTCTGCAGAGACGTTTTGGCCAGGTATTGCCTGTCAAATTGTTTTGATAAGCTAGCATTACTAATAAGGAGACACTTATGTTTGATCACAGGTGAAGTACTGTAGCAAACGGGGAATGAAAATCTACTTCCAGGCAATAATTGACCACTTCTGGTCTTCAGTTCGAGGCAATTTGAAAGATACCAAAATACCAAAAGACATTCACTCACAGAAGAGTCCCCGCTGAGCAATTTGATGTTGAAAATATAGAAGTATATTATACGTCTATTTGTCAGTAGAGGTTTGGATCAGGTTAGCGTTATTCAAGGTTGAAAAATGAAAGTTTAGAAAACGTCTAGTCTTAGCCTAGGCGTTGTTCCAATCTATGAATCTGTGTATATGACTGTGTAAATGTGGGGGTGTGCAGTGCTATGTTAACAGGTCTTATGCGTTTTTAAAATATGTAATGATGTTTTTAAAATATGGTGTAAAACCGGGCTTTATGTAGCCAACAAATCCTGCAGCACATCACAACAGGTGACGCTGAAAAGACGTCTTTTACCGTGTTAAAAATGCAAGTTCATTTCATTGTTTACACTCTGTTCTGTAGCTATACACAGTGTGATCAGTGACTGAAGCCAGGACTGACAGAATGCTGCTTGCTTTTAGATTCTACTGCCCAAAGAGGTGGAAATAGTATTTATTGAAAAAGAGCTTTCAAAGGCCCGTTTGCAGAATATGATGGATAGACGTAACAGTGTGCAGTGAGAGGTGGTTTGTAGAGGTCGCCAGAAAGGCACTCTTTGGCCTATCAAGGTTCCAGGCTTGTCACACTTCTGTTTTACTTACAGCAGGTCGGTCGAAATAGTTGAGGACTTTGGTTGAAAGACGCAGAAACCAGGAGAGTGACCACTCCCATTATATCTGGTGTATTTTCTGTTATTTCTGTTTTAAACATAATTGTTTTTTGGTGAGAAGAGTGAGTCTGTCTAGTTTTTACGACCTGAGCTGGCAGGAGGAGGGTGAACATGTACTTTCAGTCGACCTCCCTAATGCAACAGAGAGAGTGTTGGTTAATCCCACAGATGGTTCTTATCATGGCTTTTAGTGTTTATGACTTTTTTGGTATGAATGTAGAAAACATGTAACCTGACGCGCCACATGGTTTGTTACACAGAACCATCCGAGAAGCCGTTATTGGAAACTGTTTGGAAAAGAGCAGGCACTTCAAACAATACTTGGCAGGTGATTGGTTTAACCGTCTGTCAATCAAACTCTTGCCGAAGCCAGTCGTGAGAACATTGAAAACATCTTTTCCATCGAGAAAAGCCTTCAGTGCCAACACATTCTCATCCCAACTCCTCACATACTGAGGCTTTCTCAGACCCCTTGGCATCACTTTACGGTCGCAGTAAACGCGCGCTTAACGTTGTGAATTCAAACAAAACCACTTACTTAGGTTCAAGAGCCGCAATTGTTGTTTTGAACAAACAGCCGCTTCTCTGGGTCGTCCCAAACACACCTAAACCACGGCCCTTTAGCTGCCAGTAACTCCTCACAGGACACTGATTGGTCCGGACACATTACTTGACACGAGTGTGATCTCATGGTATTGCAAAGAATCCAGCTGCTGTGCAACAGTTGAAAACATATGGAGCATTTTATAAATTCAGGTAGAGCAGTGAAGTTGCATCAGCCTAGAATCATCAGTGGCTCATATACGGCTGATCCTGCTACCAGCTGACTAACTTTGTAACATATTCATACAGGTGTAAAGGCCGTTTTTAACCTAGCCGTTTTTACGACTCTACTGATACCCTCATGCCAGAGCTCCACCACCCCAACAGCCTCCTTATGGGTTGAAGCTAAGGTTAAATATTCATGTTATGCAGTGAATTAGTTACATTAGAACATTAACAAATTCAAACTGTAAGTATCCTTTTGTGCATCATCGTGCATATATCTTTAGTAATTATGTGCGCATGTACATGACATGCATACATCTCTCAGTACACTAAGCAGAAACCAACCAGCCACATGTTCCATGTTGCCACTGTGGTCCAGTAATGGGTTTTTGGTGTTTCTCTGCCTCTTGGGGACTTCTTCATACAAGCAATTAATTTTATCTTGTGTATTTATGTCAAGTAGAAAGTATTGTTATTCATCATCTTGAGGAAGTGTAGCTTCTGGTTCACTTGCTGGTTTAATCCATTACAAAGTGAGCTTGCTATGACTGTCGAGAGGATGAAAGCAAAGAGAAGGGAATGTCGTGTGTACATACAGTTCAGTAGTAGCACAAAGGGAAAAAGTGCAGGTGGGAATTTCATCAGGTGTTTCAAGCTTGGATATCACTAAACCATGTCTGAAAGGGGAGAGTAGGGGTTAGTTGGCTGGTGAATGGAGCATGGTGTACAACTTAAAGGTAGCTTTTCACTGGTGAGTAAAACGAACCCCAGCAATAACACTCACAGTTGTTGAGTTGCTCTCAGCTCTCAACTGAAACCACTGTAGGGGAATAAAATCTAAGGGTCTTCTTCGGCAAGATTCAGCTTCGTGAAGAAAGGTAAAAGTCTCAGAGCAGCAAGACCTCATCCTTTATTCAACACACAGTATCAGTTCAACAAATGTAGGCTAAAACTGTTCGACAGTTTGGTACAAAGGTAGAAACGTGGTTTAGATGTGGAAAGATGGACACAGTATAAAAGTGTAAGAACAAAAATGTCAATGGGTAACACTTCATTTTACAGGTCCGCAAATTCATGGTAATTAGGTGATAATTAACCTATTTCTTTGGAAGTACTGCCAAATTACCCCAATATTTACCAACAAAATGTATCGAAAATTACTTTATTATAAACATTATTAAATAATTATATGCTAAAATAGTGTATAATTGTTAAAATAGGGCCCTTAGGCTTGAGAAGCGTCTGTGCACTACTCTTCATCGGAGCTGGAAAACCAAAACTAATAGAAGACTCTTCTGATCAGACACAAATCTCACCATTGTGTGATTATTGAAATGTAACCTGGTAGCTAATGTCATGATTCAGGGAGTTTTTTAAGAAATTTCAAATTAGTTATTTGCTAATTATCATCTATTTACCAGCAGATATGGAAATAAAGCATATTAATTAACTTTGTATTCTTAATAATGTTTATAATAAAGTAATTTTCGATACATTTTGAGGTAAATATTGGAGTAATTTGGCAGTAATTCCAAAGAAATTTCAAATAGGTTACTTGCTAATTATCACCTAATTACCATGACCTGTAAAATTAAGTGTTACCCTTCAATGCATTGAAAAGCCGTGATTATTGAATATTAAATATGCTTTGGCCTTCATCATGTTTACTCTGTGGGAGGAAGTTTCTGAAGCATAATCAACTGAAGTGTCCAGTGAAATATACATGACTTTTTAATGATTTCATTTTAATGGTAATCATTTTGTGGCAAAAAAAGGCAGAGTGGTTCAGTGAGTAGGAGTTATTGGCGTGGGTTTGTCTTCATGGGATGAAGTCCAGTTTATAGCCGTTGTTGTGTTTCCATGAGCTCTACCATTGCCGCTAGCAGAACCACATTAAAGCCCAAAGTTTCCAGGCATTGGCTCCGCTGAAGTGTCCAGCGAGAGGCACAATAACTTCTCTGTATAGCTGACCCCCACATCTCTGCACAAGCAAAATGTTCTCCTCAGATCAACAAAAAAGTATCAAATAAACTATAAGAAAACAAATGCATATGGATTATATAAAGGCCTTTGCTTTGTTTTGAAGCTTTGTTTGTCTCATTGGATCATTACATTTCACACTGATATATGCAGCATTAGCATACTATATACGCACTATTATGTATGCATGCCGCAATTTCCATAATTCCCTCTAACTGTCTACTGTTGTGTTTGTTAATTAATTTACAGTGAATGAGTTTATTATCTGGGCCTGCGTGACTAAGGGCCATTAATTTCCTGATTAAAGCAGGAAAATATGGTCCCAAGCTGCAACAGAGAGGACTGGGTTCCAGCTAAACTTGAACGCAGGCCAGTCATGGTTGTTACACCTGTCGTAGGACAAACCATGGAGACAGCTTCAGGCTTCGTATTGACTATTCATGGGAAAAAAAGTGTCTGACTACTTGTGGCTCCATTATAGATGACCTTAAAGAGCAAACTGTAGACTGCAGACTGCGTTGTCTCTATATTTCAATGAACAGCCAATATCAAAGTGGCCCGATGAGGATTTGAGTCTCCTGTTTACGCCCACTGTGTGTGCTCTGTTTTTAACTGTTAGACTTTTATTGAAAACATAACTCTTTAAGCATTTATCCATCCAGAGAGAGAGAGAGAGAGAGAGAGAGAGAGAGAGAGAGAGAGAGAGAGAGAGAGAGAGAGAGAGAGAGAGAGAGAGAGAGAGAGAGAGAGAGAGAGAGAGAGAGAGAGAGAGAGAGAGAGAGAGAGAGAGAGAGAGAGAGAGAGAGAGAGAGAGAGAGAGAGAGAGAGAGAGAGAGATTGTTGACTAACTCTGCCTTTACATTACCAACCCTGTCTCCCACAAAATTACGTTTCCATACAACTAAACTGCGTTCGTAATATTACGAGAATAAAGTCATACCTTTACGAGAAAAAAAGAAAATAACAGGTACAATTAGTACTTTATAATATTATGACTTTATATTCATAATATAACGACTTTATTCTCGTTATATTGTGACTTTATTCTGGAAATCTCTGATTTTTTTTTTTTCCTCAATGTGGCCCTAATACTCCGTCTTACCGTCGTACCATAGACCTACAACAATGATAAATACAAATGAAAATGTTAACAAAAAACAGTTATTCATTTCCATTTTTAAAAATCCACAGGGAGCCACTGGAGAGGGGCTGAAGAGCCGCATCTGGCTCCGGAGCTGCAGGTTGCAGACCCCTGTCCTGGGGGAAAGTCCTGTGTTTGTTTGACCCATATACCACCTAACCCTAACCCTGACCCTAACCCTAACCCTAACCCTAACCACTTTCACCCACCCAAAGTGGACTTTTTCACTTGTTATACTCGTTATTATACCTTGTAACTTTCAATAAAGTTTTTTTCGCTAGCAAGGACCACGCCATCAAGGAGGTTTACAATTTAACAATTTTATTGAAGGAAAACACAGATGATGCTTGTGGTTTATCCACTTAGTCAGATGCGGTTTGGGGAGCTTCAATTGTTGTCCTGCTCCCGAAATTCTGCTGATAGCTTCAATCATTAACGGTCGCTCGATATACATCACCTGCTCTGCACGTCGATCGTTGTACTACGTCACTGCCTTTGGCTGTCCACAGACTTACAAGCATATTCGTGATACGTCGAAGACAAACGTAATCTGTGACAAAATGTGTTTCCTTCCAAACGTAATTGAGAATGCAGTTTAGTTGTATGTGAACGCACACACATTAGTAAACCGATAATGGATGGATGGATGGATGGGCTGACATACACAAACATTGAGGCAACTTAAATTTGAAGAAACAAACTCTGGGACTGGGTGAAATACACATATAAAACATACAATATATACCTCAAGCATGCACGACAAAAAACATTATTGGTAAGATGTAATTTAAGCTTTTTAATTCTTAAAAATAAACAAGGATCCCCCTTGTCAGAGTCGTCAAGTGTGTCAATAACTCCACTAGTATAGTGATAAAACTGTGGCTTGTACAACATCGCAGTGATAAACCAACACAAGTGCCAATATAACTGTAAAGTGGACACCTCATCTGATCATTCCTGTTAGCACCCATGTAAACAGTGTAATGGCGGTCATCAATCAGATTGATCGCATTTAGAAACAAACAAGCGCCTCATATAATTGCAGCGCGTCCTGCACATCACAACCCTCTTTCTGCCTGTGTTCTAATGATGAATTTAGAAATTGTGAGCGAGTTTGACAGCATAATGAGTATGGTAAGAAACTTGATCACTTGTGCACTCAAACACCTTCCTCTTATAGCACATCATCAAACAGCATGAGTATTGATCAGGGCAGGTTGTGGAGGAGAATTACAGCACTGAGTATTAAAGGGAATAAAGTACACCATCCGAGTCCAAGGACGAACTAAACTGAAAAGAAGCTCTGATAGAATGTCTCTGATTGACAGGACGGCATATTTAGAGAAAAAAAAAGTGAGAGGAAAAAAGGATGAATCCTGTTTTCCTCCTCCCTCTAACCTACAGCTGTCCGAGTTTGAAGGAGTGTAAAGTGAAAAGCCGCTGACGCATCTTTTGAAGACCTAAAAAAGATTGTTTCTACATTGGCGGATGAAGACGTGTAACACTTAAAAGGAGCTATAATCTCAAATGTGCACCCAGACCCAAATACACACAAACACCAGCCAAACACGGATTGCGCCTCTTCCTCATCAGAAGATGTTCAAATCTCGAAATGAGACACATCAGGCTGCATGCAGGGTTTCACAGTTGCTTTTTGTTTTGTTGGTATACACACTTCTCTGGCATTTACGAGCCCCCTTGCTCCCTATGTGGTTATTGTACACTCAGCTTGCACAGTTTGCCACCGCCGTGCGCTACAACACATCAACAGATGGGAGCATTCCAGTCTTGTCGAGTAAGTTGCTGCTTGTTACAGATACATCAAACCAAGCATTATTCTTTTTTTTTGTGTTTGACAGAAGATCAGCTTGAAACCTTTAATGCAGCGCCGGTGACACCTTGCGAGCAGATGTGCTTGGGATGTAAATGAGCGAAATGGAGAGGGGGTCTGTTATATTTCTGCAATGCCAGTGGTACATTTGGCTGGGAACGATGTTCTATAGCTAACGACGGGCCTAGATAATCATAGGAAGAGTGATGATGGTAATAACCATTACTGGGCTGCGTGATAGGCCCCATGGTGACACTTGTTTACAGTTATTAGTCAGCGCACTACCCCGTGCTGCATGACGCACATTAATAATATGTGTGTGCGTATTGGAGAAGGAGAGAGATGAAGCGTTATGGGTTAAATGCCTGCACCTGAATGCCACCTTTGGATTCTGACTGTTTATGTGCCAGTGTGATCGTTTGCACATATGCATGTACGCACCAATCAGTCTTTCCATAACCCTAATGTGTGTGTGTGTGTGTGTGTGTGTGTGTATGTGTGAATGCATTTAGGTGTGTCTGCATATGTGTGTGTGTGTGTGTGTGTGTGTGTGTGAATGCATTTAGGTGTGTCTGCATATGTGTGTGTGTGTGTGTGCTAAAGTGTGTTTTTGCAGCTCTGTTTCTGCTCAGTATCCATCTGCAGCGAAGCCATCCATCAATCTGTCGACTCCCCAGCCCACCATATCACCTTTCCTCTTCCCTCTTGCATTCCTCCCATCCTACCCTTTTATCTCACACCTCACTCCCCCCCACCACCCCCACCCTTATCCTACTCTATCCCTGTCACCTACTCACAGTCCCATTTTAGGCACCGTGTTGCCGCCGTTGGACAAAAAAACATGCGTGTGCGCTAAGTACGTTAGTCAGGAATTAATCAGGTCCAAGACTTATGATTCTTGTTCTGCGCATCAAAATCAATGAAAATGTATAATTCAAGCAGGGGAAAGAAAAAATACAAAGTTACAGTTATAAGATTTCTCCCCGCTTAACACACACACACACACACACGCACATCAAGACCTTTTCATCCGTCTAAGGCCATTTCCTCCGCTCCTGGGGGCACCCACTGGAGGAACTAGCTGAGGTCGGTGTAATTGTAGCGCCCTTGATCAATGCTCATTTGCTTCTTTGGCTGCTGTCTCTCACTCCCTCTCTTTCCCCCTCACACCGTACCGAACTGCAGCAAGCCATGCATCATTCATAAGGAGTGTAAAGAGGAGCTCAGCAGCTCTGGGGCCATCTAACCTCCAGGCCAAGGCTGGCCCCCCAGTGCCCTTTGTGAGTTATGTTCTCTCCTGCCTGTCTGCAAACGTGACAAGGTGTTGTTGCCGGGTAGAGCTGTCATCTGGGTGAACAGGATTTGGAGTGACTCGGGTTGGACCGGGGTTTGGATCGTCTCATATGACATAGATAATGTGAATTACTGTGTCTAGTTGCTCTATTTATACCCACTGAGATGTCCCTTCTTAACTCAGTTACTCAAGTAACCTGGAGCGTTGTGTGTACTGTAAATGTCATTACTTAACCTGGTAAAGTCCAGGGTGTAATCATTAGAAACATTGTAAAGGGTCAGGTCAAACTAAATGTAATAAAACTACACACGCCAGCTAAATTTGTAATTGCAGAAGAAAATAGTACTCATGGATAACAGTGGGGCTGTTGTCAACACGGATGTGGTTGTAAAAAGTATAAAGATATCCCGCAGTGGTGAACTACTGTAGCAGTATTGTTTAGCTACCGTATATACAAATCTCCACAAATGTCTCGTAGCACAGTGTATATGCTACTGAGCTATTTGTACCAGCTTCTATTTATAATGTTTCCTGTTAACCTTTATAATGTCTGTCTCTTTAAAAAAAATAGATAAATAATTCATCACTTCAACTTCTTCTTCTGTATGCCATCAGGTCAACCTCTGACTCACAGTGTTATGCATACATTTATATACAAGACACACACACTTGCCAATGCCAACCAGAGATGCCAGCGCAGCAAATTCAGAAAATATTCTATGAAATGGAAGTCGACTGTACACTTGTAACCTGTATGCAAAGAATACATGATTTGTATTTAGAGCAAAGCTTTGAAAGCCGTGTCTTCCTCAGGGAGAGCGCCGTACATTTTGATGTTGGGCGGGAGAAAAAGTACAAAGACTGTAAGAAGTGTGTTTCCATTTGGATAAGCAGTTATTTCTCCTGCATTAGAGGGAGCTGGCTTTTTTAGTCAAATGGTGAAATATCTCATCTTTACTAGTTTAGTGTGTTGACAGGACATACTGTAGGACTGTTATGATAACTGCTTTATTCATTGAAGTGCGGAGATGCAATTGTGGGATATCAAAGTCAACAGCTTAAACCTGCAGTAGGCAGAATATGTTTGGCATCATTGGGCAAAACTTCCATAATAACCTTTCAGCATATTGTAATTCAAGTGTTCTGAGAAAAAACTAGACTTCTGCACCTCCTCATGGCTCTGTTTTCAGGCTTTAAGAAATCTAGCCCGTGACGGGACTTTGGCCAATCACAGGTCATTTCAGAGAGAGAGCGTTCCTATTGGCTGTGCTCCGGCTGGTGGGTGGTGCTTGGTATTTCCTGAACTGATCTCAACATGGCTGCCTGGTCACAAATGTTCTCATTTTACAGCTAAACAGTACACTACAAGATTATTCTGAAAACATTTGAGGCGAGAAATAGGCATTATGGTAACAGGATATTGATTCATATCTGATCAGCGCTGCCTAGTTTGACCGTTTGATCGGAGTTGGCGAGTGATTGACAGCTGCTCAGAGACGGCAAGGCTCCAGCTCGGCTCTGATTGGTTGTTTTCCTCCGGTCTGTGAAATCTCACAGATGCTATTAGGACACCAGAGGACAAAGAGGCACATTATTTTCCTCAGATTACCTGTCTCATGCACTACTGTCAGGATATAGTGACTGTTTTATAAAAAATACTTTTTTTTAATGATATTTCCTCCATTTCTACCCACTGCAGCTTAAACAGTGCTGATCTGAGCATGTTCTGTAATTAATGTCAAGAAAAATGTGTGGGCTGTACTCTTTATTGCTGCGATTCACGCATCCCAAGACCTCTGATCTGCATACACATTTACACAATATGAAGCAGTGAATTTAGATTAAAAAAACTGTGCAACCTCCCGCATCAAGGAAACAAATCCTCTCCCTTTGATCCGTGCACACCGAGGCCATGAAAGTCAAGGTTGCAAATGAATATCTCATTAGCCATCGCCCCACTACACAGGAAACCCCAATCGAGCCCACGCTACTTCTTTTTTTCTTTCTTTCCTTCTCACCTCACCCACAAGACCAACACATAAAAGTGCAAGCAGGCAGTAGATGGATAATCAGAGAGGCATTATGTAAATAACTTCCTCTGCTGCTGCGCGGAAGCCGCGTGTATTTAAACCTTCCTGCTGTTCCCCCGTTTCGGCCTCCGCCAGCCCCCGTTCATTAGCTAGGCAACGAGGTCATGCAGGAAGGCGGTGCGACATCCGCAACATCAGTTGGCGTTTTTTTTTATAATGTGGTTGTTCTACGGTCAGAATAACAAGGCGAACCTGTGATGCGCAGTGTGGCTACGTCTTTTATGGCCGCGGTGGAGCTTCCCTAAGCTTGTATGAAAGGTGGCGACAGTTTGTTTGTGTGTGGGTGGGTGCGTGCATCTGCCGGGAGAAAAGCGGGAAGAGATCATGAAAGAAAAACATTCCCATAAAACAATAAAGTGTGCACACTGCAGACCTTGTGGCTGCGACTGTATACCTCCCACTCTTCCCCTTACCTCCTCCATTGCTTCATCTCTTCTTTGATCACTGCCCTTTCTTTTCACAAGCCTCACTCCTTCTGTGCCTGTACACACACACACAAACACACACACACACACACACACAGACAAACACACACACACACAAACACTGTCCATGCGTGTGTGTTTTCTCCTCCTTTCTTTCTTTCTGTTCTTCGCTCCCTGGGTATCACCTCGACTTTGATCTGCATCACAGACTTGCACATCCCTTTCACCTTTCTTGTTCCTCCTTTGCTGTTCATATGTCATCCTCTCCCATGCATCTTGTGCTTTTGTTCCTCTACGTTTCCTCATACTAACACATCCTCTCACACCCACATTAGCCAATCAAGATCGCCTATTATGTTGCTCATTATATCCTTGAAACCAAATTTGAAAATAGTCCTCAAATGCTCCCTGAAAGCCGTGTTGAATTAACACCAGTGACTTTTTTCTAGTCTTTGAGGATGTGAGTTAAACAATTATTGGACAAAACAGAACAACAAGGAAAGCGTGGATGTAGCTGGCACTCGTTCAGCATGACTTTCCTCTGGCGGCGGTTAATTGAAGACTTGAAAGAGATAAAGATTTAAGAGGAGAGTGAGAGAGCAGGACAATGATGAATGGCAAGAGTATCATAGGCCTCTGTATCTTCCATCGGTCCTCTCGCCTCCCCACATCATTCGAAGAAGGCAGTAGCCATGGTAACAAGGACAAAGAAGGGCAGAGTGAAAAGTAAGTATAAAAGAGGAGTGAGAGAAGCGGGAGGGGAAAGGCAGAGTATTAGACGAATATGAGATGGAGAAAGAGGACAAAGACGGAGAGACACAGTCGAGAGGCAGGACACAGACAGGTCATCTCCTCCGAGGTGTGACCCCGAGCCAACGTCAGGTCCTTCCTGCTGCGTGAAGACGTGCGCCCTGCGAGGACAGCGACATATACAGTCGTCACGTCTCAAGGGAAGCAATTTCACAGACACCGTGCGCTGCTGCAAGAACTTCCATTTAGCAAATTTGGCCCTCCGGGATCATAAAAAGCTCAAGGCCATTTACTACCTCCCCGGCCTTTGTTTATCCTTCCATTTCGATCCGTGCTCATCACCACGACCCGGCCCTGTTATGATAGGTCAGTTCTTTTTCTCTCTCTCTCTCTCACTAAGTCGCTTATATCAAGTGCTGTGATTGTGGATCCTTTGGCATCTTCCTCCTCTTGCTCTACCATTCCTGAGAGCAAGGCAGTTGTATCACTGCCAAGTGTTTGTCTGCATGGCAGTCTCAGTGGGATTGTCTTCTCCTAGTGTTTTCCCCATAGGCACAACCTTGGGAGGTACAATCTGTTAGAAAGCCTACAACACACACAAACACACTCCAGCTGGTTCTGACAGTGGCAGCCCACAGCCAAACACTACAGTGTACTAAACTAGACAATGCAGCAACGTTGACAAAAGAGAAAGCAATCCAAGCCATGTGGCAGCTTGCTGGAGCTGGAAGTGTCAGAAGCAACTTGTAGTAGTCGAATAGCAACTACTGAGGGGTCAAAATAGGTGTTTGTACAGTTGCAAATATTACATTTTACCCAGAAGAGCATTGAGTTTATGAATAAACACTCAAATGTTGTTAACAAAATGCATCGACAATGAATTTGATTAGTTAGCAGCTGTCAAACTTTGCGGCTTCGACCTTTAATTATATGCTGATATTGTGTATGCACACACGCAATGTCATTTTTTATTCATTTCTCACTCTGAATCACTGTCTGGCTCTCTTACAGTTAGTATTGATTTCAGTCTTTGTCCGCAAACTAAATGAGATTTCTTTTACTGCTGCTTTTGGTAAAAGCATAAAACTGTGTGGACGGAGATCTGTATTCATTATTGCTTCCATATAAATATAACTATGATAAATGCTATTGATGTCATTTGCAGTCAAGTTTTTATAATGGTGCTTATGTACGTACTTTGTTGAATGGTTATCGTCTTGTCTAAATGACTTTGGCCGACATAATACGACATATTTAGTGGTAGAACGCTACAACTTCCAAAAAGTCCACACAGCAGTAACATTTCATATTTTCCTGTGTGGAAAGATTCAGATGGCAAAATGGTTGTCACACTAATTGGTCAACAAATGTATGCTGTAAGAGGCAATTATCCCTAACTGACTTAGTAATTAGGTAATTAAAACATAGTGTATCCTCGTGTGACTGTCTAGTTCAACATAGTGTGCTGAAATACTGAAAACTGGTCTGTGTCAAGATTGGGGAACAGCTCCTTACCAAACAGATGTCCTGAGACAATGAAACAATGTAAACAGTCTCAACAAATCTGGTTGAGACACACTGAGATCCCCATTTATTTTGTTACTGATTTGTGATTCAGGTGTAAACTATCTGAGTGCAGACCTTAAAGGGTAACTTTGGTATTATTCAACCTGGACCCTATTTTCTCATGTTTTTGTGTCTAAATGACTAATAGTGACAACAACTTTTTTAAATTGGTCCAGTATTGAGGGAGATTGCATTATGGTGCTATTGGGGCAAGCTGGGACGGTAATTTACGTCCAGTGAAAGTGCTTGTTTTTGCCATGACAGGCTCTGATTGTTATTATAAGTGTCTGACATCATGGAAAGAGTCTCGCTCAGTGAGATGTCTCGTTCTGAAATCTGGCAAAGTGATGTGTTGCCGGATGACAGTGGTGGAACAGTGGACTACTCCACTGTGTACTCCAAAAGATTTTCAATGCCATGGCTGAATATTTAGACAATTTTGACAATGTGGATGAAAGTCTTTGAATTCGATGGCCGCCCGTATTTATTTGAGCCAGAGTATACGGATATTCAGATTTCAATACGACACTTCTTCTTGAACGGGACTTGGACACAATAACAAACGGACCGGATCAAGCGAAAGGTAAGGAAAACATTTTATATCTCTGTAGGGTGTTTTCCATAATGTTGTCAGACACTCACTTGTCCTTGCAGCTTGTTTCGCGGCTGCCGGTTACAACATTCTCCCTCAATTCTGGACCCATTTCAGAAAATGGCACCATTAATTAATCACTTAGACCCAAACACATGGGAAAATAGGGTCCAGGTTGAAAAATAACGGAGTTACCCTTTAAGTTTAGGAAAGAGAGAATGCAAATTTGTTCATCATTAATAACTGACATTAAATGATCGATTAGATATTCTTTATCATGTCATCTCTGCTAATACATTATTAACCCACACCCAGTTTAAAACAAGACTTGTGCCCCAATACTGTAATTACGCTTCCTGTTTCTAGGTAGTTTTAAAAGTTTCAAAGTATAGGGAAAGCTCATGCGGGGTGAAGTGTGCCGGGTTATCTTTAACAAGCTACTGTCTCTCAGATCAGAGAGGCCACATTTAAGGTGAACTCTCATTAGTGAGAGAGAGAACCACGCCGGGCTGTCATTACCTGCCGTACAGCAAGTCTCCCCGCATGTTGGAATACGCTGCTGGATCCCCGCCTGAGGTTTTACTCTAATCTAAACTGTCTCTTTGACTGCCAGAACAAACTGTATGAAGCCTTTCCTAACCCCCCACACACAGTCTTTTCCTCCTGATTGTGCACCTTTGAGCTCTTTTCACTTCAATTCAGCGAGCTTACTTCAAAATGCTGTTTTATCAACATTTGTAGCAAATCTCTCCAGAAACCAGAAAGGAAACTAAAAGTGACAGTCAAGGTGCACTGCAATAAAAAGAGGAAACATATTTTATGACGTGTCTTGTTTGTTTTCTTTACAGAGTTGCCCGTTAACACTTTAGTTAGGTGTCATTCTCACCTGAAGTTTCCAGATTACATTTTTATTATCATATTGTAAAACCAAAAACTCTCCTTTCACCCAGTAACCTTGGCCACAGAGTGTTTGAGCAAAGCTCATTTCCTCTAACAGTTAGAGCAGAAATGCTACTTAGCTAACAGAAGAGGAATGGCTACTGAACTGCTTTCAATTATGAATGTGTGGAAATGAAGCCTGGGAGCTAGTTCAGCGAGTCAACTCGAGTCTGCCTCTACTCTCACATGACCTAGTCTTCTCACGGCAGTATATATCCAACGTACTGTATGCCTTTGATTGTAGTGCACTTAAAGGTCCAGTATGTAGAATCTGCCGGTATCTACCAATGAGGTGAGGAGATTGCAACAAACTGAACTCCCGTGTGCCAAGCGTGTTGGAGAGCTATGGTGGCCAAAGCAAAAACGTGAATGGCCATCTCTCTCTCGAGCCATATCAGCAGAGCCAGTGCGTAGAGTGTGTGTGTACATGGGACGTGAGTGGTGAAACAAGAGCGAGAGAGCAGCGTCGACGGAAACGAGTAACGTTATCATCTCCGGCCCAAGCAGGAAAAGTTAACAGAGTTTGGTTTGTTCGTTATGGGTTACTGTAGAAATATGGCAGTGCAACATGGCGGACTCCGTGAAGAGGACCTGCTCCCTATGTTGATATGAACAGCTAATTCTAAGGTAACAAAAACACAACGATTCTTATTTTGAAGTGATTATAAACTAAAGAAAACATACTTATTAATATCTAATAAAATATTATATTCCATTTCTCCCAATAGATCCCCCTTATTGTTACACACTGTTCCTTTAAGCTGTGAGTGTTGCTGATAAAACGTCTGATTGTGGTCACAGTAAAACACCTCCCCGCATAAGAAAATGTAAAGTTAGCCTTGTTTTTAGATTTAGATTAGAAATCGTTCATTTAGAGCAGGGCTGCCAAAAGTGGGGCCTGCAGGCCAAAGATCGCTTGCAATCCTGACCGACTTTACTGTCTTTCGGAAGCTGTAGCAGGCTCAGTTTTAAAGTTAGAGTGAAGGGTATCATGTGAAAGTAGAACAACCTAAGGAATCCATTGGTACCAACCATGTCATGTTGGCCTGTCGGGAAGGAGGCTAAATAACCATGCAAATTTAGGCAAAATTTTGGAGAGGAAAAACTGGCATGGCCATTTTCACAGGGGTCCCTTGACCTCTAACCTCAAGATATGTGAATAAAAATGGGTTCAATGTGTAGCCACGAGTCTCCCCTTTACAGACATGCCCACTTTATGATAATCCCATGCAGATTTTTAAATGCAGTATAAATGTGAAATGGTATATTTGGTTATTTCTGCATGCTGGGTTCCTAAACAGTCTTGGAAAGGCATAAATTGGGTATGACAGGAAATGAGCCCAATTGAATTCAACAGGTGGTCTTTAAGGGGCTAAAATAATATTCAATTAGGGGAACTTGGGATCCTAGTACCATTTTGCTTCTTAACAATACAATACATCAGTGTTCACTTTTGGCCCAAGGCCCACCACTGAGTTCCAGTTTTGGCCCTCCAAGAGAAAAAGTTTGGGCACCCCTGATTTAGAGACTACACTGTAGGAGCTGCGTGCACAGCAGAGCAACACAATCTGATACGCGTGTGTTTTGTCCTCTACCTTTATGTGTTTCCTCCCTCTCACTTTGTCCCTCCACCTCTCCCTCCTTTCCTTTGTCCCATAAAACGGTTTGATTGACCCAACCCAGGAGTTCACAAACATGCCCGTGAAACTGGCCATCTGTTCCAGGCACAGCTTGTGAGAAAAATAAATAAATACACTGAGTGTGTGTGTGTGTGCTTGCTTGTGATGGTGAGTGTGTGACTGAGGAAGTGGGGGGAAAAAGCGATAGCCTTTTACACCTCGCACCTCATGCATGCATGTGAGCGCGTTTAAAATGCAGCAGACGTAATGCCGTTTGCTCTCTAAGAAATTGGTTTGGTTGAACTCAGACATCGAGGCGGGGACCCATATTCAATCAAGATTACTTGTGTCTAGAACTTCAGACACTATAAATCAATTTGCATAAATAAACTCTGTCAAATAAATGTGTATTGTATAAATAGCACACATTAAAACAATCCAGATCAGTCCAGTCTCACCTACGAGGCTCGATGTTTGACGTCCATTCTGGTTCACACTGGCTGACATAGTGACAGGCTCCATCTAGTTGACACTTCTTAAACCTTTGTGACCCAGAAAGCCCCAAATACATGTACTATAGGCCTGGCAGCAGAGTACTGGAAGCAGATTATGACAAGTGGAGTCCATGATGAGGTGCCCGCAACTACACACACACGCACGCACACACACACACACACACACACACACACACACACGCACACACACACACACACACACACACAGACAGGTTGCGCCAGTACATGCCCAGGCAGACATTGCAGGATGAAGCTTGAAGGGCCTGTCAGCCACTTGCATGCCAGTTCACTCCTGCCCTCCCTCTTTCCCCAACAGGTCTTAATCCTTTCCTCATTTTGATGTAGCAGGACTTTGGGCTCTTCCTATAATTGGACCGCGCTGGCTGTGGGCAAGGTGTGCGTATCCATGCATGACCGTGTGTGTGTATTCAAGTATTATCATGTGCGTGTGTGTGTGCGGGCACATTCACAGAAGACCTTGCAAGATTTCAAGCCACTGCAAAAAACATTAAAACATTGTATTCAACAAGATTTTGCACTGTTTTTTTTTTTCGATGTTCAATATTTTTCATTATTTTAAAGGTGCTCTATGCGATATCCAGAGCATTCATATAATATAATAATAGCAAACAACTATTTTCTATGTAAAGATATAGTGGAGTGATGTCTACCTGAGCAGGGAATGAAGTCGTTCTCCCTCTGTGTGTGTTGTATTAAAGACATAGCTGGGCCGGCCGCATGTGAGCGTGCCCCATTGGCTAGCTCACGGGCGCTGTTAGCTGTTCTCATACGGCGGTTACAGCTGATAATGCTGCCCTTTTTAATTTGATTTCATATTCATTTTACAAATTAAGGCCACTAAAAACACATTTTGGAACATTTTGAAACCTGCATTGTTTTCATCCAACAGTCTTCTTCTTCATTGTTTGTGAATAGTGGATGCACATAAGTGTCTCCCGATGCACATGCAGGAAACAGAAAATACAAAATCCATTATAAAAACAAAACAAAAAACTGCTCCATAGTTCTACAGGAGGTCAAAAACTTTAAACTTTTAGCACAGGTGTAGGCCTACTGGGTGGCCATTATAACCTGACAAGCCTCACATTAGATAAGCTTATGCCAACGCTGTTTGCTGATGCAGCTCCCTCCGCCACCCTCACCATTGTATTTATGCACTAAGCTTTTGGTTTTGTTGATTTTTACTAAGATTTAACATTCACGTGTTTGTTTAGGGAGGATTAGTTGTCCCGGAAGAATCCTCATCGCTCCTCTGAGAGCTTTTCCCGGCAATTCTAACTCTATAACCACTTGCTATAAATGGTCAATTCCCTCACATACCGTAAGTGTCTCTTGCTGAAATATATTCAGCATATTCAAACCACAATTCCAAAGTCTTTTTAAGTTGGCTGATAAACAAACTTGTTCTTTTGTTGTCTGAGTTGATGAGTTTACTCGCGCGGCTCTGCTTTTGATACGCATCTCCGTCGCCGTATTGTCTTGTGTGTGTGTCTTTAAGATCAGTGTCTGCGTCGTTCAAGGTCTGTTTATGTCTGTGTGCGATCGCATAGTTATTTGAGTGATTTGGCTGGGGAACAAAGCGTTGCTCGCTGCGGTCTCTTGTGGGGACAAACATGTCAAGGTGCGAGCATTTTTTTAATCACAGCTCAAACCACATAAAAGACACGGGCGTCTCTCAGCAATCTGAAATGTTTTTACTTGTCTGTTGAGCCATTTAAAGCAACAATACTAAATCCAAGTTGACACAGGCCTCGGCTAAGCGCAACAAAATCTAAATAAGACTTATATAAGAAATACAACATTGAGCAGTGCTCTACTAGAAATGCAAAACAAAAGGTAATCACTCTCATAATTAGTTATAATCATGTATATACTGCATATGTGTCAAAATATGAATTTTGAAAGGCTTTAAGAGATAGCTAACCAACCACCTTGATGGACAACAATGATCTGTCAATCTGTGCTGTTGTCACCACAGAGATGCAAGCTCAGACAGATACAGTCACACCAACACTCACTGGTTCACACCCTTTGGTAGTCTCCCAGAGGCACAGTCAGTGTCAATCTGCAAGTGTCACTCACGACTTCCCAAGAAGACCAAGTCAGCTGCTCACATTCCTCAGATGCCGTTGCTCTCTCAAAGCCCGTAACGACACATTTAAGAGCAGAGCCCCGCTGTGAAGCCTCATCGAATTTTTCATAAATGTAGATGACGTGTAAAGAGCTTGGTTTGACATATTAAACAGCTGAAACATTTTGAGCAATGCGCACCTACTTAAACAGATAGCCTCTAGTGAAAGACAAGTCTTAAAGGATAAATGTGATTTATGACAATTTGGATCTTACTTTTGTAGATTTAGACATCATTCCAATTAGTAGTAATGAGCTTGTAACTCTAAGTGCTGAGATCTGGCGACACTGTGGCATCGCTAAAAAGAAGTCAGACAGGACAAGCAGCATTAGCAGACAGGCAAACCCTTGCGGTTAGCCAAACTAGTCTGGCAAACTGTAATGTGCAATGAGGAATTTTGCAACATCTTGGATGTGCCAACTTTTGGGCTTCCAACTAATGTGTTAGATAATTTGTCCTTACACTATTGTCTTGTGTACAACCTGTCCGATCATCTTGGCACCATCTTTTCACGTAACAAGTCAGCATTATGGCACTACAATTTGGATGGGGTTGAAATCCGAACCATATCGATTGTAAATACAAATGACACCAAGACATACTTATATGGATAGAAGAAGACAGATGCTTGTATCTGATAGCCATGAGTTCCCAATGCTTTGAAATCCTGGCACAGCAACAAGAAGTGCGATCTAATCTGGAGTTTGCACTAATGGTTACACTGAACTTCACAAGAAACAGAGAAGATAAAACAAAGCAGAAAAAACAAACACGTTCTTAATGTTAACTAAAGGTACAGCGAGTGAAAATCTATGTTTTTTGTTTGGTCTTCTGTGTGAGCATGTGACTTTATTTTATCCATCCATCCATCCATCCATCCATCCATCCATCCATCCAGCATTAGCTTAGCAGCCCTTCGGATGTCTGAGCTCCTCACCCTATCTCTAAGGCTGAGCCCTGCCACCCTACGAAGGAAACTTCGGTCACTTGTATCCGCAATCTCATTCTTTTGGTCACTACCCAAAGCTCATGACTATATGTGAGGGTTGGAGTGTAGATGCACTGGTAGATCGAGAGCTTTGCCCTCTGGCTTATCACAATGGTTCGGTACAGCACAACAGCATTTTTCCCTCACTCGTGAGCAAGACCCCGACATACTTAAACCAGAATCAGAATCAGAATCAGAATCAGAATCAGAAAGGTGTTTATTGCCAGGTGTAAGGGGTATACACGAGGAATTTTCTTTGGCTTTGTTGGTGCGAGACAAATAGTATAATAACAAGAATTAAATAAAACGTTAGAATAAAATAAGAATAAAAATGTACAATTTACAAATAAGCTATAAAAACAAACATGATATAAACAGATAGTGCAAATATTGCCGGTGTGCAAACAAAACAATCAGGTAACAGAGGGAGAGAGAGGGAGAGAGAGGGATACTGTAGGGGGTGGTATTGAGAGTGTATGAGAGAGGGGGAGAGTCAGTGTCGGGGTAGGGGGGTGGGGAGGGAGTAGTGTGTGTGTGAGGGGGAGACAGTCACAGGGGGGCAGAGGGGCTGTTGGAGAGCCCCACTGCCATGGGGAAAAAACTGTTTTTGTGGCGTGAGGTTTTGGTCCTGATGGACCTTAACCTCCTGCCAGATGGTAAAGTCTGAAATAGATGGTGTCCAGGATGGGAGGGGTCGGCCACAATCTTCCCTGCCCTCCTTAAGGTCCTGGAGGTGTACAGCTCCTGGTGGAAGGGAAGGTTGTAGCCGATCGCCCTCTCTGCAGCACGGATGACCCGCTGCAGCCTGGCCTTGTCCTTGGCGGTGGCTGCGGCGAACCAGACGGTGATGGAGGAGGTGAGGATGGACTCGATGATGGCCGAGTAAAAGTGCACCATCATGGTCTGTGGCAGGTTGAATTTCTTCAACTGCCTCAGGAAGTACATCCTCTGCTGGGCCTTACTGGTGAGGGAGCTGATGTTTAGCTCCCACTTGAGGTCCTGGGCGATGGTTGTGCCCAGGAAACGGAACGACTCCACCGTGTTAACTGGGGAGCCGCGCAGGATGAGGGGGGGGAGCGGGGCTGAGTTCCTCCTGAAGTCCGCTGCCATCTCCACTGTCTTCAGGGCGTTCAGCTCCATGTGGTTCTGGCTGCACCAGGATGCCAGATGGTCAACCTCCCATCTGTAGGCAGACTCATCACCCTCGGAGATGAGGCCGATGAGGGTGGTGTCGTCTGCAAACTTAAGGAGCCTGACAGATTGGTGTCTGGAGGTGCAGCCGTTGGTGTACGGGGAGAGAACGCAGCCTTGGGGGGCACCGGTGCTGATAGTCTGGGTGTCGGAGACTTGCTTCCCCAGCCTTACGTGCTGACTCCTATCTGTTAGAAAGTCAGTGATCCACCTGCAGGTGGAGTCAGGCACGCTCAGCAGGGAAAGCTTGTCCTGTAGCAGAGCTGGGCTGATGGTGTTGAATGCGGAGCTGAAGTCCACAAACAGGATCCTGGCATAGGAGCCAGGGGAGTCCAGGTGCTGGAGAATGTAATGAAGGGCTAAATTTACTGCGTCGTCTACAGACCTGTTGGCTCTGTAGGCGAACTGCAGTGGGTCCAGCAGGGGGTTGGTGATAGTCTTTAGGTGGTGGAGCACAAGGCGTTCAAAGGTCTTCATTATAACGGAGGTCAGGGCGACGGGTCTGTAGTCCTGAAGACCTGTGATCCTTGGCTTCTTGGGGACCGGGATGATGGTGGAGGCTTTGAAGCAGGCAAACTCCCTCATTTAGGGCAAAGACTCACTCCCAATCCACTGTTTCCCGGCATGTTGTTATACATTAGGCCATATAAACAGAAAGAAACCAACTGCCCAAAGAAAGTAAACTTTGTCACTACCCAAACCCCAAAATGTAGATGCAACCTATTTCTCTGGAAACCTAAAATCGAACAGCAGCTGCCTCTAACAGATGTGAAGACAACATTTTCCCCACTGTGAAATTCAAAAAGTTTGCATTCATTTTCCCATCGAGGGCTCTTTATGAATAACCATGAGTGACCGCCTGGTACAAGGTGTTACCCTCAGTCATTCTGTATGCTGCCGATGTTTTGATGATTTTGCATTTATGTGAAGATGACCATTTGAATGATATGGAAGTATTGCGTGCTCTCATCTCCGTACCTCTCGTGCCTTTAGCAGGTGATTACCTTTCTCACTCCTGCCTCTCTCTTTGTCTCTTGCTCTGTCTCTCTCTTTCTATCTTTATGTCTTGTTGTCAGTGGTAACCTCTCCAGGGAGATGTATTGCTTTAGGCGGTACAAGAGACTATGTATCATACGTTTTCTCTTTCTTACTCTCCCTCCCCATCCTATTATTTTCTACTCTGTGACTGATACCAGACAGACAGATGAATCTTAAAGGAAACTCAGGTTTCATACAATTAACTTGGGCTTTATCTATCTTATCTTAGTGTTGTCCATAACCATAGTAACAACAACATTGTGTTTAACTGTGCTTAACTGCTAAGATTTTTGAACACAGTGACATTGCTACAACAAAGTCTGACGGGGGAAGAAGCAAGTGGTCAAACAATGTGACAGGTTGTAAACAAGCCAGTTCAGACAGATTATCATTATAGACGCCTACTACGTTGTAAAGGTGAAAGTGAAGCGCAACACGTTCTAACATGTTGTAAAACTGAATGCAGAAAACACAAACAAAAAGGTTTCTTTAGGGTTAGGGAACAAAACCACAACTTATTTATATTAAGGCAACAAAACTACAACTTCTGTAGGTTTAGGCAACAAAAAAGATACTTGGTTACGTTTCAGGAAAAACATTGTGTTTGGGGTTAAAATAACTACCAACACACATTGTTGGTCTCACACAGGATGCAAATTCTGGTCTCCTGGGTCAAAGTCCTGTGTTTTGTGTCCCATCCGTTGTCCCCAACCTCCAGCCCTTATGGAGTCTCACACTGTCTATACTACAGCGCCTGACCTTCCACTTCTGCTCCTCTCATAACTATTACAGTTGCTAGATGTCGCTGTCATGTTCTTTTGTGCCTTCTTTTGGTGATCTAACATGGAATAGATGATAAAAACCTACTAGTGGGTGTAGTAGGCCCCTTTTGACCCACATCTATGGGGCTTATAGTGACTGATAACGCCTATTTAATAGCCTGACAACAGTCTAATTGGCCGCTTAAGGAGCCAGCATTGTTGTTTAGAACGATCAGTTGCCGCTCCGTGTCATTACACCATATGTTACACCACGCCCAAACCAGCTCCTCACAAGATGCTGATTTGTCCCAGCCCTGACTTGCTGGACACAAACGTATTACTTGCAGCCTGCCAAGATGGATTTTCTTGTGATATGTGATCCCCTGATTCTCGCATAATCTCACTAGATTGCGAGAATCCAGCTGCCATGCAAAGTAAGAAAAATACTGCAAGTACTCTAGCTCAAAGTTGAAACAAGAAGTCTGCGTGTAAATTGGGACACTGTAGGTAATAATAAAAAAAAAAAGTAAAGTTTCTCTTCCAAACCTTTGGGTTTGTTTAAAATCTGTTTCCATGGCTGACTGCTTGTTTGCAGCCCCATCATGTTTTTTTTAAGCAATGTTCAGTTCTCAGTGATTACCTTTGTGAGTACAATGTAATTCATAATATGAATGATGTCCAAAACCATGAAAATAAGATCGATGTTGTAAAAAATCTGAATTACCCTTCAAAACATACAGCACAGAACTTTACCATAACAGCAGGTTTGGTACAGAGCAGGTTAGATTTTATAGATTAGGAATTTAGTTGACACCTGTTTCAGTGACATTCGCCCTCAGATAGGCGAACATTTGTCCTATAGGAATGCATCAATGTATTCCTGTAGAACCAGCTAACATTATTTTACACAGTGTAGTCAGTGCCCCTCCACTTGTGAGCCTGCTGAGTTAATAATAATAATCATAACGACACACTCATAATTTGCAATGCAACCCTTCAATCGCTGTTCACTGAGCTCCACTCAAGCCTTTTGAATGAAACGGCAAATCAGAAGCATCTAGCATCTTTAAATCCTCACTCGAAACAGCAACTGTTGCCCGCAGATAAAGACAAATTAACCTCCCAACAGTCAGAGCAGTGCTCTCAGCTGCACTAGACAAGAAGATGACATTCATCTCACATTTTTATCTCGCACTTTAGACATTTAGCTGATGCTCTTATCCACACATGAAGTGAGAGCCGCAGCGAAATAAATCATCAGTTTATATGACATTGCTACAAATTACACGCTGAGGAGTGTAACTGTGACAAATACAGTGTTCTAAATAACAATAGAAGACGGATGAGTTTAGGGGGGAAGTTAAATAAGAGCTGAAGGGAAAGAAAGTCAATGTATGAAGGAGCAATCAACAACATTATCAAAGATTTTCATGCTTAATTAATTGAATTAAATTGGATTGTATATTAATATCAATATTTCCGCTCATGCAAAGGTTGTTATCAGAGGTAAAATGAAGTCACATCCAATGTCACCAAGAAAGAGATGTTGCTGTTTTAGAGTGCTGAGTACTTTAAGTGAAAGAAATGTGACACCTCGGTCTGTTTCATTTGTTTTATTGTAAAACGTCAATCTGTTTGTTTATATTATATTGAAAAGAATAAGTAACCAGTCTATACTTTAAATGTGGCAGCGAGGAAACATTCAAAAGTAGGTTGTATTGTCATCAATATGTGTTGGTTTCACTGCACATAGCACACTAAAAACAGGATTTATTGGTCTATTGATCACAGACTAAAAAAAAAGCTCCACGATTGTTGACCTTCATTTTTTGTTGGTTTGCCAAGTGCCTTTCGCCTTGTTTTTCTGCTCATGCTTCTTACTCTTCCAGACTCTCTCATTGTTACTGCTAACACTGCACCGAACACACAAGGGACTTTATTGAAAAGTGCTGCAGTTTTAGCTAATTAGTGTAAAGCGCCTCTTCTTCTACAGCAAGTTAAGGCCTTCTGGATACACCTTCTAAACATGTTGGCCTTCATAAGAGGTGAACCCATGTGCTGTTGAATGTTTTTCGTTTGTTTTTTTGTAAGCATACGAAAAAAAATGTCCAGTTTTAATGTATTGGGAATGTGTAGTCTTCAACACATTTATTAAATTACTATATATTTTATTAGTTTTTGGCCAAACAAATCGCATTGATGGTCCTTTGTTAGAACATGTAGGACAGTGTGTTTTGGCGAGGACAGGGTGGTGTTGATTTAGTTTGACATTTCTTTGTTTTGTTTGCTTGGATGATTGATGGACAGAAATACCAGAATGAGACAACCTAAAAACAAGAAGCTATGAGAAATCAGGCCTATTCGGACTGTTAAGAAGAAGTGTTTGTGAGCAACAAGTTTGAACAGCAAGTCCAACTGGTTTCCTGTAAACATGACGGTTGTTGTCCCAGATAGGTGTGGACAGCCGTCATCACTCCGGTAGACCTCTGAGCTCTCGCTCCATCCATCCTTCCGGCTCCCTTCACCCTCACCCTCCCTTGTTCTTTCACGTGGCTACTGTATCGCACGGTGATGAGAGATTTACAGACTGATGCGGGTCATGGAAAAAATGCATCTGGGAAAGAGAATCGGAGGATGAGACATGACCAAACTGTTGGTTGATAAGGATCTGAAACTGGGAAACATGCAGGTGTGCATTGTTGCATTTCTGCTCTGATAAAACAGTTTCAAAATCTAAAACATGGCAGAGTAAGGATGTGAATAGGATAGTTTTATGACTTCAGTACCTGTATGGTAGCATTCAAATAACGACCAATAAAGCTTCAACTTACTTGGTGCACTCTTGATGAAGAATGTAGCATACTTGTTGCCTGGCACACCTTGATTTTCTCAGGGCTCATGGGAAAATACAAAGTCAGTGAAGGTATCAGCAAGAGGAGAACATAAGGGAATGCGGAGGGCATGGATGTCAGTACCAAATCCCATGGTAATCCATCTGGTAGAAGTTGAGATAAATGAAAAGTTTGGTGGTGCTACTAGATGAAAAGTCAGGGGATCACCAAAGTCAATACGATTCATTCTCAGGGTACTATGTGTGTACCAAATTTCAAGGTAATCCATCAAATAGTTGTCAAGTCACTAAAAACAAAATCAACCTTTTGGTGGTGCTAGAGGAGAAGTCAGGGGATCATGGAGGCTGTATTGTCTGGGAACCACGAATGTGCACAATATTGTGCCAATCCATTCAATAGGTTTTTGAAATATTTCACTGAATAAGTGAAGACTTTGACCTGCTGGTGGCACTAGAAGAAAAGTCAGGGCATCACACAGGTGAGATATTTTAGTCTGGACCAAAGTAGTGGACTGACCAACCGACATCGCCTCGCCATACAATACCATACCATGGCTAAAAATCATGAAGTAGGAATTCTGACTCAATATTTGACTTAGTATCTGATCCCAATGTCCCCCCTAAGGCCTTAAACCCTGAACCCTCAGGGACTCGTGTGAGAAGCTGCCAGGGCTTGGAATGGTATAAATATGAATGGGACAGCACTTTGCGACGACATATCACGTTACCTTGACAATGCAAATTGTGGGTTTTAATTTTACGTTTTTTACTGCCTATTGGAACGTCTACCAGGCACTTGCCTTTACGAGATTAGAGGTAACTGTCAAATTATCAAGTTACTTGTTTTTGTCAAAATGCATTAAGCAAATTCAAAGAAATGGTTGATGAATAAACCAGGTTGTGTAATAAAGTCTAATGGTCTGATTTCATGTGTTTTTTCATCTTAAATCCTTAATGTTAATGTTTCTGTGTAAATTTAAATAAGCCCGCTGAACATCCATGTGCTGTTCTCTTTGTTTACGTATTTTTACCCCTGTAACCGTGGTAACCCTGTGTTTAATGTCACAACGCTATGAACTGTGGGTAATTCCCTCAGGCAAAGTCTGCAGAAATGTGCGACAGCCCTAAACCCTTATGGACTTTGTGGGAACGCGCAGTCTGTGAGTGTGGACATTAGGATTGGGCCTTAGAATTATGACTTACTAAGAGTATTTTTAGTCATACATAATCTATTTCTATTTCTTTTCCTGGTATAAATGGCTTCCATAGTAGAGGGTGGATATTTTTAAGAAAACAACTTTAAAACCAAGGAGTCATGTGACATTGTGCTGTGTACAGTTTACTATCATTGTCATACTAATGGTCTGTGACTGCTTTATACCTGGAGGCAAAACAGCTGACATTCCATCCATCCATCCATCTTCAACCGCTTATCCGGGATCGGGTCGCGGGGGCAACAGCTCCAGCAGGGGACCCCAAACTTCCCTTTCCCGGGCCACATTAACCAGCTCTGACTGGGGGATCCCGAGGCGTTCCCAGGCCAGAGTAGAGATATAATCTCTCCATCTAGTCCTGGGTCTTCCCCGTGGTCTCCTCCCAGCTGGTCGTGCCTGGAACACCTCCCAAGGGAGGCGCCCAGGAGGCATCCTTGCTAGATGCCCGAACCACCTCAACTGGCTCCTTTCAGCTGACATTACTGAATCTAATTATTTCTCTGGTTTTGTTGGTGCAAACATAGTGAACATATTCATATTGTAGCCCCATTTTGTAACTGATCCCTCTTCTCATTGCATGTTATGTGATAATGACCCATCCATAAATGATTTATCATACCATTTCTATAACCGTAGTTAGGCTTAGGTAAGTCCATCGACCATCATATTCTATTGTTTTCGTAAACAATTTGCGTCAGCTGCTCATTGCCAGAACCTGTGCTCACACACAAGCTGATAATGGCCCACTGTAGTTTCTTTATCTTGGCCACGAGTTGAGTCACAGTGCGTTTTTGTGGCGAGGTGTCCTTTGTTGTTGTGTTTACCTCCTCTCTGCCTGTTGTTGTTCCTGCTGTTCCATCCCCCTGGCACGTACACAAAGTGCTGTGTTCTGGTTTTATCTGATACTGCTGAGGCCCGACTTCTTACCGCCTTTACTCTACCGTCCTCTCATGGTGTGTATCCATTAACATCAGGGGCTCTGAGGTTCAAGGTGAGGATATGCTGGGTGAAGTCCACCTCTGCTAGCTTCTGTAATGCATTGCATGGGTAGTTCAAATACACATGTTGACTGGTAAAGGACTGGAGTTACTAGTGTTTGTGGAGGATGTGACAACTGCTGCTGTGCTTACTTTTAATTTACCCCAAATAGTGAGACATAAATCTTTTAATCACAGCTAGGATTTGCCTCAGAACAACACAATCTGTATGCACACAAAGTCTCATTCTGAAAAAAATGCTTAACGGATCAGTGTGTAACATTTCGGGATATATGAGCAGAAATGGAACATAATATTCAGAACTATGTTTTCATCAGTGTATAATCACCAGAAACTAAGAATCGTTGTGTTTTTGCTAGCTTAGCATGAGCCCTTCATATCTACATACAGTAGGGAGCGGATCCTCTTCACGGAGTCCACCATGTTGCACTGCCATGTTTCTACAGTAGCCCAGAATGGAAAAACCAAACACTGGCTCTAGAGAAAGCCTTTAGCGTTTGTACGTTACCTGAAGCTCACCGTAGTTTTTCCGACAGGCTTTGAAATAGTAACGTGAGCTGCAGAGTGCAAAACCGTGGTATCGCCAGCCACCGTCTGACCTCCGTTGCTCCTAAAGTAGTGTGATTATGATAAGGATGGCCTCTGAGCGAGGCACTCGGCGGCTCATGTTAACACAGTCTTCGAAAGGAGGAGTGAACGGAGGGGTACTCAATTGGTTGCAATCTGCAACCAAACCACTAGATGCCACCAAATCCTACACACTGTACCTTTAACCTTGAAACTAAGCTCACCCATCCACATTCCTTCATGTCTCCTCATCCTATCAGTATGTTACAGACTGTCAGGAGATGTGGCCATGCACTGATAGAATCAAGCCTGTTTAGACATGCAGTCTGGCAACGTAAGTAGTCCCCTACTTCTGCGAAAGCATCTTAACAATGCCTCAGTGTTTGATCCTCTCTAGCTCCCTCATTGTTGTTATCTCAGATGTTGGTTTGATCACATCCTGCTGGATCAGCCTTTGTATCTGCCCTTTAACTGTGTCTTGTGATCATTGCCCTATTCACTCCCACGCTGTTTTCAACCTAGATATCTTACAGGGGCAGGAAATGCTGGGGTTTGATAATGATGTGAAATTAGACATACTGAAGAAATTATTTGCTCCACATGTTTAGTTAAAGTATTTATTTAATTATTTGCATTATTGAGTTTTGTTAAATATGAAGATTTAGCTGTCTGTTCAGTCTCTGTCAGTAATGTAGCTCTGTCTGTTAAAACCAGAGCCATAAAGTGACATAGAAGTTACTTGGTGTGACATTACTTTCATATTGAAAAAAGGTTGCATAATCCCATGATTGGTGTGCAAGATATCAAATATGTCATCTGGTTGGTAGATGACTTTTCCCCTCGGCTAGTTAAAGACATTTCCATTACCATTCTGTTGCTAGGGCAACAGCTTTGGTCCAAGTTTACTTCCTGTCAGCTACTACTGAAAATGTAAAAATGCGAATGACCCTATCTAGAGTCAGTGTTTGGTTTGTCTGTTCTGGGCTACTGTAGAAACATGGCAGCCGGCTCCATGAAGAGGACCCGCTCCCTATGTAGATATAAATCATTCTAAGGTAACAAAAACACATCAAGTCTTATTGATTATACACTAAAGAAAACATACTTATTAACATTATATTCCATATCTGCCAATAGATCCCCTGAAATGCTATACACTGTTCCTTTAATGTCCTACCTCTGCACTCACATAACATATCAGATTTGTTTTCTGAATGAATGTATTCTGCTGGTATTGAATAAAAGCCTATTATATCACATTTATTGCTGCAGTGGCATTCAAAGGGGAAAAGGAATCCTTAAGTGACTAACATGCCTTTGTTTGTATCTATCCACAAACCAAAGACAGAAAAGAGAAAGTTCTTTCTATTGAGACATGTAAAAAAAGTGATTTTCATTACCTCTGTTTAAGGCTTTTGTTAAGGCTCTCAGGTCAACTCAGGTAAGGGATATTAAAACTCTTTTCCTTCACTGACCTGAATGTATTTCCACCCAGTTTTCTTTCCCACTGCTACCTTTCTCAACCATGACTCAGGATGGAAAAACCCTCCCCTTACACACAGGGGTATTTTCTTTAGCGAGAGTATGAGTTAGTGTGCATAATTACTCTTAAAATTGAGAGTAATCGCTGCATTCACGGTGTAAATACACACGGGACTAACCTGAGAAATCTAAATCTCTTTTCCTTGTTCTTTAATATACGTTTTCAAATGTCAGCTAGTGTGTTAACTGTTGTGGCCAGATTAAACTGTTTTCTCTTTTTGTTCATTTACGTTTTCTATTTTAAACCCTTTGTGTATAATGCCCTAGGGAGGTTTGGGGCAAATTCAAGTGCTCCTGTACCTGACCGTGTAATTATTTGGGTCTTATATAAGTAATGAATCTGCTTGGTATTTAAATTGGCCCTGTGGCAGCATTCCAGAATGACTGTCGCCAAACAAAACAAGCAAATTGTTCCTGGGAGTAACGCTTTAATCTATGAGACGCTGTGCAAGATCTCTATCTGTGCTTCTCATAGGAAAGGAGGCAGTCGGTCTAAGTTGTCCATACAGCTCATTGAGTAAGGAATCACAGGAAAGCACATGGAGGCTGTCTGACTGTGTAGTAATCAAGTATAAGTAATCGTTTTGAAGCCTCGAGTTCGGCATTTTGGCTGTCGCCATCTTAGTTTTTTGCAACCAGAAGTGACACGAGAGGGTGGCGCTAAGCATAAGTGAATGCTGAATAAAACATTTTTAGGAGACCAAAATTTTACAGTTAACTTCCATGAATTGAAAACGGACTGTGAAAAGTTTAAAGTTTATAGGACGAAAACACGGACAACTCCCAGATCGGACAACGCCTTGGTAGCAACCGGACAATCACGAGGTAGCCTTAAAGCATCCCCTGCTTTATGGTCTATTTTCTTCTAAATGGGACCATAATTTACTAAATGAACATCATGCTGTATTGAAGAAGACTTGAAAGTAGCGACTGAAACATTGGCTTCACTTTTTAGACAGAGGGATAGATTGATATACAGATCAGATATTGGCTAGGGCGACTTTCAAGGCTGATCTATTGACTGGTGTTTGATATATTTTACATGAATAAATAATACTTATTAGGTTTGAAACATATCACGCTCTGTGCTACAGGAAAAACAAACAAAGCAATGATTTGGGGTCATGAACAGCACACATTTGAGAAATACTGCATTATAAAATATTATTATTATATAGAATTGTATTTTTCATTCCTTTCTTCCTGTCACCACTTAACAAAACCAGCAAAAGGCAGAAACACAGTGCCCCATGTGCACAATACGGGCTTCTCTAACAAACAAGGTGAACTACCTGTGTTGTGCTGTATTCGGTTGACATTTTTCACTTTTTCAGCATGTCTACAGTTACAGAACATGATGCAAACACTGCCATGCACAAATTGCATTTCCTAGAGCCTATCAGCACCAGTAAGCTGATGTCAGCCAAAGAGAACGCATCATCACACATTGTGTGACTAAAGACATCTGATAATAAGACAGCTCCGACTGCACCCCCACAATTAATGACTAGAGTGCATTGCTATTTGTCCTGATGCTACTCTGACTCAGATATTAGTACATAACTCTGAAATTGGTTAAATTGCTGAAATTAGTTTAAGGCGGTAATGCGCCGAAAGGAGATGCCTGACTCTCAAACAGGCATATCTTACCAGATCCATTAACTGTATTTCCCCACAGGAGGGTTGCACAGCCATTAACACACCAACTTGTTTTGCACTGAATAAAAAAGAGGATCACAAACTAGCTCAAAGAAAATAGTGCATGCACTGTAAGTGGGCTGAACTGAGTTTTCCTTCCTGGAATACAGCTGGATGACCCGGTGATAAGCAACCTCGACATAAAGGCCTTGTTCAGTAAACCCTCCTGTGTATCATTGCATGTGACAGAGACTGTCTTTACATTTCTAAAGACACGTTAGGAAAGTGCTTAAGCTGCACCCCATTCGGCCCACACTTCTGTCAGGATCAGGGACAGGTTTTTAAACGCAAAACACTTTTTCAGCGCTCCGCAAACAATGCTGCTTTCAGCGAGAGTGAGGACACACCAGCTGATGGTGTTGCCGTTTCAAAAGGGAGCAGGGCTTAAGCTGCCAGCGGGGACACATAAATTAGCATCCTGAAAGATACCACCTAGATTTACTTTCCAACTGGGGGAGTAAAACTCGACAGGGGTCACTGTTCTCTAAATGAGCAACCCTAAATATAGACCCCATCTTGTGATATACACACCACAGGGGCGGCCTCCTTGGCAGGGAATGATCGCTTCATTTGAATGCCCCCCCTCGTAGGCCAGTTTAGAGTTTTCTGTCAATCAATAAGGTCTGATGGCCAATGAGGACTTCCTCTGATTTAGCTGAACGATCCAAATGTATTGTGCTTAATTTCCCTCTGATTTCCATTGGGGTTAGAAGTGAATGTTGGAACAAAGTGGACAAAGTTGGAAAGTGTAAAAGATCAAGCAATACATCAGAAGAGCAGTAAGCACAAGTGTTGTTTTCATTACATGACCAGCCAATTCGACTGTTATCAGGCTATTCAATAAGCGTTATCAGTCGTTAAAAGCACCATAGATGTGGGTCAAAAGGGTCCTACTACGCCTACTACGTTGTAAAAGTGTAAGTGAAACTTAAAATCAACACGTTCTAACATGTTGTAAGCTGAACTTAGGCAAAACAAAAACAGGTTTAGGCAATAAAACTACAACTTCTTTAGGTTTAGGCAAAAAAAACCCAGTTAAGTTTAGGGAAAAATATTGTGTTTTGGGTTTCACACGGGATGTGAACTCCAGTTTCCTGGGTGAAAACCCTGTTTTGTGTCCCATCAATTGTCCCCAACCTCCCCCCTATATGGAGTTTCATGCTGTCTTCACTACAGCGCCTGACTTCTGCTTCTGCTCCTGCCATTATTACTACGGTTGCTAGAGATCGCTGTTGTGTTCTTTTATACCTTCTTTCGGTGATCTACCATGTGATTAGATGATGAAACCTACTAGTGGGTGTAGTAGGCCCCTATTGACACAGACACTCTTTGGGGCTTATAGCGACTGATATATATTAATAGCCTGACAACAGTCTAATCAGCTGACATGACATAGAAAGTGTGATAAATGATTTTTTGTGGGATTTTTGCTGGATGAGCAAAAGTTTGAAAACTACCCACATGCCAGAGAAGCCAGAAGTCCAAACACAACTTTCAGCATTTTTTTGCGTGATGCAAAACAGCACACGCCTGACCCCAAAAACAGCATATTTTCAACATGATGCTTTGACGGCTTTGTTGTAAGGAGGAGGAGAGATAGTGATAATGGCCAGTAATAAAGCGGCCTGCCTGTTTCTCGACGATGATCATGTTCTCGTCAGCGGGCCAAGACAAACAGAAGAGTTGGTGAACCTGGACCTTTGCAGATAGGCCCACCAATCCTCCCTACAACCTCCCTTTATCGTTCCTCCCTACCTTCCCTCCCCTGCCTGATATATGGTTCTCTCAGTAGGACTCGGAGAGCCTGGGGAGGGTCCTGCAGCTCCAGATAACTCAAGACATCTTCGCCTCCCCTCGTGTCAGGGAGTCAAAGCTATATCTCTGGCTTATTCTGGGGCCTGAATTTGTATTTGAACAAGCAGGAACAAGGCGACAGCGCTCTGTGACTCTTTGGTGTTTAAACAAGGATCAATTAATCGAGATCAAGGGGAAACTGCTCGGATACAGATGGGTGTTTTAAGCTCTGAGCAAAGAAACAAACTTGCTCCAGCCCTAGAGTAATACAGCTATGCATTATGCATGATTTCTTTGGAAGCAGTATAATGCAGTAGCAAGGCGTAACACAGCCACTCCAAAAAAAACGTAGCACAATATTTGAACTTGTTAATCTCACTTACATCGGCGACAGTTGTCCGTACACAGGTTACACAAACGCACATTGAGCTCTCGTTGTAATCTATTTTCTCTTTCTTATCTGCGGTGCTGAAGCCGTCGTTATTCTACTGCAACCTTAGCGTTAGAGAAAACATAAGGGCCCATTAAAATAATAGGCCTTTCGCTCGGGGCGGCACATACCTTCTCTGTCCTCTAAGGTAGTCAGCCGGACAATGTTTGTTCTGTTATGGGATCTCACACAGCTGACTGTGTGTGTGTGCAAGTGTCTGAGAGACGGAAAGATAGTGTGTGTGTGTGCACATGGGCGACGGTATGTCTGTGTGATAAAGAGAGCCTGTTATCGCTGCATATCAGCGCGGATCTAGCACAAGACCCATGCCACTCCTGAATATAGTGCCTGTTTTGAGGGGTTTGACTTACCTCTCTCTCTTAAGGCGCAGCTTGACTCGTACAACACAGCAGCTCGGGTCTGATCCACTCTCCATGTTGAGTTTGGTCTCTTTGTGCGCCTGCTGTGAAAACCATGATAGTCATATGAAGTCCTGGTTTATACCTGGAGCTGATAATATCAAATGGGAAGTTCCACTGTTCCCACAGGATGTTCAGTAAGCTTCTAACGCTGTGAAAATGTCACGGTTCTTTACAGCAAAAAGATTATAAGTGGAATTGATACTGTATAAGCATAGTGTTCCACTGTGACCTAAATCCAAAATCCTTAACAACAATGTTCCAACAAAATGTCACGAAATGCGTACAGAATGTCAAATAAACTTATAGCGTTCAATTTTGTCCATTTTTAGCATTTAACATATAATTTTGTAGAAGACTGACACTCATGTTTCCTGATCAATAATATAAAAGTCAATGAGATATATCACTCATCAGAACAAGCTTATTGATACCGTAGTGCAGCTTCTCTTTACAAGCAACTGGGCTCTGTGCATAAGACCTGGACAAAGTAGGGCATGACGTCTGGGTTATGTGCTCGCAGTGTGAAGCTCCCAGGAGCAGGCTCACTGGCAGCGTGCCATGTATTGCGCAGGGGAAGGGTCAGAATTAAGACTACTGAGAAGTCGGCGGAGGCTATGTCCTTGCCGAAGCCAGCTACTGATCCGGCGCTGGTGTCTGAGTGGCCGCCGGTTGGAAAATGAGAAACTGACTATTCATTCGGCAAGAACATAGACTGTATATAAGAAGCAAACTTAGTCACCGTGACGTCATCCCTTGGTTTGTAGACTGCTGTTTTGAAGCCGGCATTTTGGTTGTTGGCATCTTGGTCTTTGTTCAGCATAGTCTCACGACAGTTTGTGAAAAAGTCACAAAATTGTATCTATTTGATTCGTGTACATAGACACGAATTTCCCTTTTTGTGTATTTTTAATTTGTTTTCCTACGAATGTCCAGAAACACGTTTCCGATTCCACTCGTCTTTTGAAAATAAAACTACTTAGTTAGGTTTAGGAAAAGATTACGGTTTGGGTTAAGATAACTCCAGAAGTGCTGTAACATAAGTACGGAAGTTACATGACAAATAAACCAACTCTGACTTGTGGTTTCACACAGGCTACAAACACCGGTCTCATGGGCGAAAGGCCAGTGTTTTTTGACTCACCCATCCACCCTGAGCTCCTCCCCATACATGGCGTTCGCCACCCTCTTTACTTCCCGCTTCACAATTACGTGGATTACATAGAATTTTTTTTTGTGCTGACCATCACAAAAAAAAAGAAGTCGTGTCTTAGTACGAAAACAAGGACAAATCCCAGACCAGACAACACCGCGGTAGCGACCTGTCAATCACAAGGTACCCACGCGCTAAAGCATACCCTGGTTTATGGTGTACTTGACTCTAAATGGGACCATAATTTACTAAATGAACATCATGCTGTATTGAAGAAGACTTGAAACTAGTGATTGAGACCATAAACTCATGTTTACAATGTTTACTCATATAATAAATCAAGTGAGAAGTAGGCTCATTTTCTCATAGACTTCTATACAATCAGACTTCTTTTTGCCACCAGAGTCGCCCCCTGCTGGCTGTTAGAAAGAATGCAAGTTTAAGGCACTTCAGCATTGGCTTCACTTTTCAGGTCCCTGAGTAAGAGCCCACTGAGTAAGACCTGATTCTTCAACATACTCAGTGTTTGTGTTTTGTACAATTTATATTTGTGTGCACATTCTTTGTTTCTAGCCATGCATGTTCATAAAGCGCTTCTACTCAGTTTATACAGAGGGCAGAGGATTGCTTGGTTTGATAGGGCATTTTTCATCCCTTAATGATATCCACCTGCGAAGACAGTGGGGTGGTGTGGTTGGGGGGTCGGGGGCTATCGATCACATTCTGAGGCAGGGAGGGCGGGGGGGAAACGCCAGTGAGGCTGTCAGACGAGTGGGCGAGGAGACAGATAGGCCCTCTTGACAAGTTACAGACCATTAAAGCATGCAGATAATGTGAGAAAAGGGTCCAGAGAGAGACACAGCCAGAGCCATGTGAGACAACACTGCCAAAAGCATGAGGACCAGAGAAATTCCAGCTGGTTAATTTAGAGCTTGTAAAGAAGAAGAAGAAAAAAACAACAAGGGTCAGACTTCATATGAGAGCTTCCTGCAGGGCCAGATGGGTGTGATTTCTTCTGAAGCAGTCAGATCAAGCATAGTGCAATATGAGAAAAATTGACTTTTAGATATTGTGCTGTAGCTGTCTCAACTTTTTGGTACTCATTTATTTCTTTCATGTGGAAAACGCTAGACATCTGCTATTCTAGGGAGGCTGAAAGGAAAGAATTATGTGCAAATCTGCCACTGGGGCTCAGCAGGTGAAACGTATATCATAGATTATACATTTTACAGTTACTCTTGTTAAAAAGCAAACATTACATTGACGCCTTCTCAGTGTGATACAGCTTTGGCACATATTTTGACTCAGAACAGCACATGCTTGGAGAAAAATTCAACGCCACAAACTGTAGCTTCTATTAAAACTGCACAAGAGCTGAGACAGCAGCCACACAAAAGGAGCGCTGGCAGGGGCCTCGAACCGCTGTCTCAAGGTTACCGAGGTATCTGCTGGAACGCCTGTGAACAGGTGTACTGACGCCCTGTTAGCCATGTTAATGAAATCATTAGTGCCAGGCTTCTGGATGCAAAGTATCTCCCTGGGACCGGGGGGAAGAAACCCTCGACCGTCTGTTTTGCTCTCCTGTCACACTCGAGATGACTCTCATGATTTAATTAAGTAAACAAATGCCACCGGAAGCTCCCCTTCGAGAACATGGCTCCAAAGCCTCATAGTGAGAGACATTCATTAACGCTTTCATCAAGCAATGTGACGTGTTTTAAAAAGGGAAGCATGACACAAAAACACCCAGGTACCAAATGTAAACTTCACTGGGCAAATGCACAGGCTTTACATGATCTTAGTATGTATCTCAGAGGCTTAGTATGATGCGATGTGTGTATTTGTTTTTTGCATAAAGCTGCAGTGGGTAGGAGTGGAGAAAATATGATTAAAAAAAGTATTTTTTATAAAACAGTCTCTATACGTTTACTGACAGTAGTGAATGAGACAGGTAATCTGGAAAAAAAATCATGTGCCTCTGTGTCCTCTGGTGTCCTCCGGTGCTCCTAATGGCATCTGCAAGATTTCACAGACCGGAGGAAAACAACCAGTCAGAGCCGAGCTGGAGTCTGCCGTCCAGCTTCCATCTGAGCCGTCTATCAATCACTCGCAACCTCCAATCAAACGATCAGACTAGGCAGCGCTGATCAAATATGAATCAATATTCTGTTACTGTGATGCCTATTTCTCACCTCAAATGTTTTCAGAAACATCTTGTAGTGTACTGTTTAGCTGTAAAACGAGAAAGTTTGTGACCCGGCATCCATGTTGAGATCAGTTAAGGAAATACCAAGCACCGCCCACCAGCCGGAGCACAGCCAATAGGAACTCTCTCTCTCTCTGAAATGACCTGTGATTGGCCAAAGTCTCCCGTCACGGGTTAGATTTTTTAAAGATGATGCCAAAAATATCCTGCCTTCTGCCACACCTTTTGTCTGTCTTAATTACAATCTTACCTGAAACTCAAAACATTTACCTCCATCATCAGACTTTAAGGAAGAACTTTATGGAAAGTCAATTAGGATCATTTTTCTTTGTAAACACAAGAATTCCCAGGTTCAACAGAAACATGTTTTAATCAAAGTTCACATAGTCAGGAGGTTGGGGTGGATGGATGGGTCAAACATGAGACTTTCACCAAGAGACCACTGTGTCCCGTTTGAAACATCAAGTCAACATTGAGTTATTTTAAATTACGTAGGCTACGTAAGAAGTTACGCAACAAACTTAGTCGTTTTAACCCAAACCATGATGTTTCCTTTCCTAAACCTAACCAAGTAGTTGTGTTGCCAAAACCTAATGTTAAACTGTTTTGGTGACGGCACGCAATTTTCACACATTCTGTTCCACCACCACCACGTAATGTCAAAAGGTCATTTCACGTACAGTATGTCCGTGAGAACACGTCAGTTTCTTCACATGCTCTGTAATTAATTGAGTTATGCTCGTCACCAGTGAAAACAGAAAAGGAGGTCTGAAAAGGCAGCAATAATAATTAAAGTGTTGGCTGGGGCTCACAATGCAATCTACTTTATGACCTTAAGGAAATAAGAATAAAAACAACAGAGAGGAATGCAGGAAAGGGATTGTAGACTCAACAGAATCACAATCAACTAAACTAAACTAAATGATCAATGTACTTAAATGCACATCAGAATCATTGATTTACACATCTGATTGATTTTGACGGACACATCATTAGAACCAAACAGTTAAACCATGAGTCATTGTGGGGAAAGTGGGGAAAACAGAAGCAGATGGTTGTGTTGTGTAGGATTCAGTAAGGCCTGAGTTGAATTATTTGTGAAATAGCAGGTGGAAGACTTCTCCGAGAACCGGGACCATTTACTTTTTTACTGCATAGTTCAATGCCTTTTCCAACATTACTGTTTATTTCCAGTTCATGTGCCACAATCTAATAAAATAGGAAAAAATAATTGATTTTGAGGGAAGAAATTAATTTTTGATGTGACGCTAGGAGCAGAATTTAAAGATTGTTACTCACAGCAATTCTTCAACTGCTTCCAGCATTAGTACTCATTGATTGGTTCAGCTATACAACTGACACACACACAAGTACACACTTTTCATGTGAAACCACAATGATTCAAAGTTGCCTCAGGAGTTATAGGGAGGGTGCACATACATACATACATACATTCACAGCTGTCACACACATACTGGCTTTCACTCCTGTTCGTAAAACGTCCATCTGTAGGAGAGCTCTGACAGCCAGATTCACATGCCCGGTTTATCTTGCTCATTTTATCGAGCATCTCCTCCAGCTGAAGACAGAAAACAGTGTAGTGGAATTGATTGGTTGTCAGCGTGCAGAGTAATAGCTCTGCACATTTTGCATTGAAAATACATATTTTTTCCCTTCTGCTTTGAGAGACTGATGCAGTGATGAGAGGGAGCGGAGTGATCAATGAGCTGCTGCCTTTTGTCAGGATGAATGCACCGAGGATGTAACATTGATTCTCACCCTGAATGATTCAGTGGATCACCTGACACCGAATTGGGGTGTATCATAGTCCTTCAGTGAAGCGTGCACTGCCAAACTTTCTAATCCTGTGACAGAGTTCATATGGACGTATGATGAAACCGTGGGTGCTAAGATGAAGGGAAAAACTGGCTGACCACACTTCTGAGGCAATTTCTGCATCCCCGAAAGACACTTCACGAGTCCCATTTACAAGTCAGTTAGCGTGCACGCTCTGCGAGAGTCCGTGTTGTTTTTCCTCGGCGTGTCCTGCAGTCAAACAATGCCACATTTCATTCTGCATCCCGAGCCTTAACAAGAGGGTGGTGCAAATTAAAGTGGCATTAATTTCATTACAAGCGGAGAACAGTGAGGGATAAAACATTAGAGTAATTCAATTGAGAGGCTGACAGCGAGCTGAGAAGGCGGCCGTCCACTTGCCTGCAGCCAGTAAAATACAAAAGCCCCAGAATAACCCTAGAAAAGCGGGATTTTTTTTTTTCTTTACAACACGACTGCCACTGGCTCAATTGATACAAAGCCACTCTATAAGCTGACGGCACTGATTATGCATTTGTAGTAGCACTTCAAAACACTAGCGCCATCCCACCAGTGGGCCAATTCTCAGCAGCAGTTTAGAATAATATACATTAATTTCTCTTAGATAGAAAACAGAACATTTAGTTACATTTTTACATTGCAAGCTTTAGCAGCTAATAGGAAAATAACTCATTTAAACAAACCAAATGCAAGAGTGTTTGTGCTCTGGTTATCTTGTACACTTCCCTGTAAATGGCAGCTCCTTGCTATGGACACTGTGGTGGTGCACTAGCTGCGCCAACCTGCTAGGGTTATTTTGGGTGGTTGTGTGAAATGTGTGTTGGTACTTGAGTCTCAAGTGGACTGCCGGCTCTGACAGGAAGGGAGGCTCGCAGACATCCTCTAAGTGTCACTTTACAAAGCACATTGCAGAGCGCAGCACGTCGGAGACCGCTGGTTCTCCAGGTGGGAACATCCCACACTTTGTAAGATTAAACTCCCAACATGTTTCGCCATGTGAGCACTGTACGTGTGCTAGATGTATTTGAACCCAGATGCTGGTTTATATAGTATAGTACTCACAAATGCATAGCTGCTCAATATCCAAACATAAACTCTGGCAAGTTTGATCAAAGTGTGCATATGCGATGAAGCGGCGTCGTGGGCAGGTGTGTATGCCAAACCTGTTTGTCCTGCGGTTGTCTTATCATATGAGCGCACTGAAGAATGACTAAGCCACCCAGAGCTAAATAATCATTAGCGGTCTGGAGTCTGAGGCTGAAGAGTGGACAGATTTGCGACATCAAAGGGAGCCTCCATACTGTGAACACCCATGCAGCAGCCGTCTTCGTGGCACAATGCTGAAATAATTAGCTTCCCGTTGTTGCGTGAGAAATGGAGACAGTGTCTGTTTAGCGCAGTTTTTATAAACCCCCTTCCAAAGCAACCCAGCCAGTTATTAAGTGCAGTGTCGAGTGGTTTTTATGTGTTTATGTACAGTTCCAGTTTGATCATTAGCGAGTTGGCCCAGACTGTAGGGGAGTATCATTAAAACGGCAGGGTAATGTGATCATGGTGCTACTTGACTTTAAATGCCATTTACAGTATAGGCTGTAGGCAGATCTGTTGCTTTGGTAGAGGCCACTAATTGCTTTGACTGAGGCTAAAAGGTTTTGAACATGATGGCATCCCATTAGACAAATATTTCTTTTTATTTTACCAGTCACGCAACATATGCTGATTCATCTCCAGCTGACCTATATACACGCTATCCTCATACAACGGTTCATATGGTGTCTTACGAAAAAGTGATTCTTCCTTTTTCGTTCATTTTCCTACGAATGTCCAGCAACGAAGTCTGTATTTTAATCGTAAAATGGTCATATCCGGTAAACATTACATTCCAGACTTATGCCAACCCTTAACAATCATGGGAGCTGTTTTAAATACTTATATAGATAGTCACCTTATTTTTATAGATTACACGGAATATATTTTTTATAAAAGCTATGCAGAGGTTACACCTGCTCAAGAAGCTGAATGACTTTGGGGTGAGCCAGAATATTCTTGAAATGGTATACAAGAATGTGGTGGAAAACATCTTGTCCTTTTAACATGGTCGCTTGGTACGGACACTTGAATGTCAAATGTAAAGGGAAAACTGTCAAGAGTGGTTAACACGGCCAGTAAAATTATAGGGAAACCACAGGTGCAACTATGCAGCAGGCTCGTACTGAATACCAAAAAGAAAGCTCTTGACATAACAAGTGACCCGTCCCATCCATTGCACCCACAATTCTCTTACCTCAGGAAGGCGCTTTAGACTGCCATGAGCCACCCAAAATGTCTATAAGAAATCATTTGTCCCAAGCGCAGTTGAATTATTAAATGATTAAATACATAGTTAATCCCCCTCACCCCCACTGTGCGCTGAATTTGCACATTTGTCTCACGTCTCACTCATTTGTAATAGGCCTACGGAACTGTATTTGATGGCATATGATTGAACTCCAAGCTCCTCAATGTTTGATTGTTTCTTACTTTTGTCTTATTTGTAACTCATGTTGATTGTGATGAAGCCAAAGGCAATTTTCCACATTGTGGACAATAAAGTTTCTAACTAACTAACTAACTAACAACTGTCAATATCTGCTCTTCACATGCATACAGTCTTTTCAAAATAAACTTCCGTCTTCACAGGTAACAACTCGGTTAGGTTTAGGCAACAAAACTGCTTAGTTAGGTTTAGGTTTGGCCTAAAATAACTCAGGAAGTGGCGTTACTTAAAAGTTACATGACAAATAAATCAACGTTGACTTCTGGTTTCACATGGGACATGAACTCCAGTCTCATGGGCGAAAGTCTGGTGTTTATTGACCAACCCATCCACCCAGACCTCCTCCCTATGCAACGTTGGCCGCTCTTTATACTTCCCGGTTCACGATTACGTGAATTACACACTAATTGATTTTGTGGGATGTGTATGAATTACAGTGCATTATCAGAACAGCCTGACACTCTTTGTGATTTACCTCTGTGATTCTGTCTCCGTTTGTGGTTTTGCAATATTTAAAAAATGTATAATTACTTAACAAATTAAAGTGGTATGCATGATCACGTGCAGTCTTGCATTCAAACTGTGCTGCAAGGTAAAACAAGATAACAAATAACAAAGGAGGAAATGAAAAAATGCCAGAGATGATCATCAAAATGCAGAATGGGGAACTCATTTAAAAAGGTAAAATTCTTGTAATTCCTGTGTTATAACACCGGCGCGGTTTAAACGGGAAGAATTAAGTGTGAGTGACATCCACACATGCACTCACCTGCGCGCCAACAAAAAAAACCTAAAGCAGGGCAGACTATGATATAATTATGATAAATATCATATTTACTGCCGATGAGTGAAATGACTGACAGCTTGGATGAGTCATAGTACTTAGTGGGAGGCAAAATTGCCTCGCTGTGGAGCATAAACATCAGTGGCTGTGGTACTTTAAATGTCCCCAATCGAAGCTGAGCTGGTTCTCATTGGGAAAGCTTCATTAACCACATGCCATCAGAGTCTGTGTTGACGGAGCAGCACCCATTATTATTGTGTCTCAAGTCGAAATGCAGAATTACTGTCAGCATTTACGAAATGACAAACCAGCGGGCCGAGCTGTCACAACCTGCAAATCTTTTATGAGAGTGTTTTTTTGCTGTGTAGCGCTGTAAACAATGTGCCTGCATAAGGTCCTTTACAGGTTCTGAAATCATGAGATTATTTTTCTGTGCAAGGATGTAACCCAGAAATGACTAAGAGAAGATGTAGGCATGTGGGGAGGAGGAGAAAGCCAAAGCTTGAGAGAGCAGTTGATGCAGGGGGAGTAAATGCTGTAAGGAAAAATGAGAGCTACAAACAGTTCTGTGACAGTGCCGTGTGTCGCGTTGGCAGAGGCTTAGACGTACGACAGGTTGCTGCGACGCTGACAGGCCCAGCAGACGACAGCACATCGTGGGCCGTCCGGCGCTGTAGCGGTGGGCAGTGATGATGATGACACGCTGTCTGATGACAGAAAGAGAGAGCTTGTTACTGGCAGAGCTCTCCAGCTAATTGGGGATAATCTTCAGCGCCGTCCAGTGAAAAGAGTCAAAAAGTGGAGCAATTTGCTTTGGAAAGTGAAGCAACACACATGGAGGATAACACCTGTAACTCATTACATGATGGAAATTTAAGATTATACCATGTTGTACCTGGAATTCAGCAAAAAGTGATATTTGATCGCCCCACCTTCCTCGCACACAAGCCAAAACACACTCTGTAACTGACCTTGTTTTGCTTTTGCAGCGCCAACAGCCCATACTGTACCTCAAACACCCATTAACATACCGGGTATGAATTGATTCCAGTAATGTTTTAATAAACAGATAAAAAGAGCAACTGTTGTGCAGTCATTTCCTTCCTTGATTTCATTCTACGTTCCCCGCCAAACAAGCTTTAATTGAGTTAGATGCATGAACTTGAACTGTGGCTGCGCTCCAAAGTTTGATGCTTAATTAAACTACAGATGGATGTTAGTGATTAGGATCATCTTTAGAAAGAAAAGAAAGAGAAAACTGGCATACCAGATGAACAGGTATGTTTAAAAGGTGTTATCTCAAAACCACATCCGCAACCAAAAGGAACGCCTCTTCCCACAAGCCGACAGCAGCATCTTATAGTTTTACAGTAAAACTGCCAGTCAGACTCCCTTCTTGGAAACTAACTCCTGTGTTTAGAGTATGCGGTGCCGCTGGAAGACAGCATGTCAGGCAGGCCTGAATGGAATCGAGCACAAATGAGTCCATAAAGACGCGATCAATTCTGAATAACAAGAAATTAATCTCGCCTGCGCATTCCGCGAAGGGATTTGAGAGAGCAGATTGCCGTCGTCAGCCGCCTGGAAGAAGTTAAAAACATTGTCCAGACTTTCTCATTCCAATGTTCCCTTTATGCCCATGAGGGCTGACTCCATTCGCTCTGATCCACTCAGCAGATTCCATCCCATTTTCCCATCGATTTCCCCGAGCGAACGCCCTCCAATCTCACCTCCCAAAGAAGAGCAAATTAAAAGCCCGACACATGGTGTTAAGAGTTCAGGTTGAGGTGTGAAAGGAAGAGTGACACGACCGGAGAGCTCGCTGCTATACAGTTCTGTTCTCAGCACGAATGCGTAAATTACACAAAGTATAGTAATTAGGCTCAAAACGTTGGAAGATAATGAGTGTGCTTGTCATTGATAGTGAAAGGCAGAGCATTGTGCCTTTAAAAAAACATCAGAAAATGAGATTGAATTATTAAATCGTGTCTGCAGAACCTCACATATGGACCTCCAACTCGATGTTAAATGTGAAAAGTCTGTTATTTCAAGGCTGGATCATATTTTTAATAATATCTGCGCCCCATTTATTTAATTTCCTTCCTTGCCTATATCAAAAGCTCTTGACTCATATCCTTTCAGTTTTGCAGCCGCCTAATAAGTTTAACAGTCAAGTTAAGGGTATTCTTGGTCAAGAAAGTTAGCTTGTGAAATAATACCAAGCATATGAGGACAAATTTCACTCATGGTTTGCTTCTAATATGGCAATTATGCACTGAGGGCTTTGGGCTTAATACATCCAGACTGAATTCAGTACTTTTGAATTATGTCTGGTATGTTTTCAATTAGCTCAATAGTGCAGAGCTCGTCTGAAGAAGTTTCTTTATGTCGATGGTGGCTGCAAGTAGAAGTAGTGAAATTATACTATAGACAAGAAGTCTGTGTACCAAGAAGTGGACGTAGTCGCCCATTAGGTTGTGGACCAGCATTTTGGCCATCACCGTCTTGGTTTTTGATTGTTGTCATCTTGTTTTTTTACACGAGAAGGTGGAGCTAAGTACAACTGAACGCTGAAAGACATTTTTAGGCAACCAAAAAGGTTAGAATTAACTTTCATGAACTGAAAACTGACAACTCCCAGACCAGACAACATCGTGGTAGCGACCTGTCAATCACAAGGTAGCCACGCTCTAAGGCATACCCTTCTTCATTGTCCATTGACCATAATTTACTAAATGAACATCATGCTGTATTGAAGAAGACTTGAAACTAGTGATTGAGACCATAAACTCATGTTTACAATGTTAACTGAGGTAATACATCAAGTGAGAAGTAGTGTCATTTTCTCATAGACTTCTATACAATCAGACTTATATAGTTTCAGTTTCTATGTGAAGTGTACATTTATGGTGCAATAAATGTACTCACAGCTGTGGCAGACTTGAGTCATCTTTGTTGTAGCTGTGTTACCTTGTTGCCAATTAATCATAAATCAAAGACCTCCTTTTTTACACCAACCGGAATGAGTGCAAATGTTTGTCCTATCATTGTATCACTGCTGGGAACTCCAGACAGGTTAGAACAGCTCTGCGGCTCTTAAATCCTGGAGGGGAAAGGGTTCATTTCCTTTGTTAAGGGAGGAGGTAAAATGCTTTTACCTCCCATAAAGTAGAAGCAAATACGCACCGCTGTAAGTTTTGGGCCAGTTATTCATGGATGCTGCTCCAGAACTCTATTTGGTGTGTGAGATTGGTTTTCGGTCATCTCATTACATCCCTGTGTAACTCAGTGGGTCATCCCTGTATTCGCATTAGCACAGCCATGGTTAGATGGAACTTGGAGTTTAGTAAGACATTTTGGAATAAACTGTCCTCTAAATGGTTAATCAGAGTAACCGCTCATGATGTAGAAATCACCTACACTCCAAAAAAGGAGTATTTATCCATCATCACGTGGCAAAAACTCCATAATAACTTTTCAGCATATTGTAATTCGGCTCTGCTGGTTGTTTTCCTCCGGTCTGTGAAATCTTGTAGATGCCAGTAGGAGAACTGGAGGACACAGAGGCACATGATTTTTTTCCAGATTACCTGTCTCATGCACTACTGTCAGGATATAGTGACCGTTTTATAAAAATAACTTTTTTGAATCATATTTGCTCCATTTCTACCCACTGCAGCTTTAAGCCATATTTTCTCAGCAGACATGAATGAAGTAGCTACAGAGATCCAATACATTAATCAATAAGTCTTTTAAAGGCACACTGTTACTGGGGTTCTTTTGTGTTACTGGACAGTAAAAGCTTTATTGCTCCTTTATGCCATCCCTCATTAAACTAAACCTGAATATGATTGCCAGGATACAGTGACTTTGATTTCAGCGAGGATAGAGGAGGGCTTTTGTTTACTTGGTTTTATAATAGGTATATCTTCAATAATATTGAAAATAGTCTTCATTCACATATCAAAGGATACACATGTACAGTAAATATTGTTTCCTAAATATGACCAAGATACTGTGTGGACTCGCATCAGTAATACCACATTCAATATGAATGCCGTTTAACTTTCTAAAGCATTCTTGTCCTATGATCTGTTCAGGTGGTGAACAATGGAGGACTTTTCAGTGTTTTCTTTCTTTTCTTTTATAAAAGCCCCGTAGAGAAATCACATGCCATACGTGAGTCATACGCCATGGTCATTTCCTTTCACGAAACACTTGATCTTTTTGGATGACAACGTTTCTGGTTTGGCTAGTTATAGACCAAGCCCTCTTTTTTTTCCCACAGTATGCTGTATTAAAGTGCTTTGTTGTCTTCTGTTTTTTGTTCCAATGAATATGATGATTATTTAGACTGAGCCACCTGTGCACACTTTACCCAGCAGGAGTGTATTGTGCCACTTACTGCTCTTGTGATGATACATGCACCTCTGGATGGATCTAAAGAGGCTGATTTCATACTGAGACATTTACTGTATTGTAAATAAAGAAGACTATTATCTGGCAGACTGTAACGGGATCTATGCTATTTAACAGTACATATTGGGTCAATGTCGAGCACAGCAATGTTTATCATGTGAGTCAGCTGATGAGCCGTGTCTATGATTATCACTGGTGTGTGCGTTTGGGAGCGTAATTGGTGTTGTGGGTGCATTCTGAGTCAAACGCCAGCCATGGCAGGAATAATATATATCATGTTGTTCTCTCTCCCCTGATGATATCTTCATCTCTCATCGCCTCTTTGTCTAAACTTCCCATTACCAGTTACTGGCACATCATTGATCTTTGTTTGAGTGAGTGAGTGTGTGTGTGTGAGTGAGTGTGTGTGAGTGTGTGAGTGTTCTAGGAAGGCACATGGTTGTGGGAGTTTGTCAGGGCTTGTATGAAAAAGAGCTTAATGCTCATGTCATTTGGTGGTAATTAAATATGTGTTCATTGGAGCATTATCTAGTGTGCGGACTTGTGGGCTACCTCCGGGGTCTGAAAAGTGAAGCCAATGTGGAAGTGCCTTAAACTTGCATTCTTTCTAATAGCCAGCAGGGGGCGACTCCTCTGGTTGCAAAAAGAAGTCTGATTGTATAGAAGTCTATGAGAGAATGACCCTACTTCTCTTGATTCTCTTTTTGCAATAAACATTGTAAACATGAGTTTATGGTCTCAATCTCTAGTTTCAAGTCTTCTTCAATACAGCATGATGTTCATTTAGTAAATTATGGTCTGTGCGGCGTGGCTATCGTGTGATTGACAGGTCGCTACCGCAACGTTGTCCTGTCTAGTGTTGTCCGTGTTTGAACTTTAACCCTTTCATAGTGTGTTTTCAGTTCATGAAAGTTAATTGTGACATTTTGATTGCCTAAAAATGTCTTATTCAGCGTTCAGTTGTACTCAGCTCCACTCTCTCGTGCCAAGATGCCAAAAACCAAGATGGCGATGACCAAAATGCCGAAGTCAAGGCTTCGAGAAAGCAGTCCACAAACCAATGGGTGACGTCACTGTGACTACGTCCACTTCTTAGATGCAGTATATGGTGCAGACTCTATTTTTTCCATCTTTTACATATTCTTTTATCCGGCACCTAGTGTTTATCATTTGGATGTGAATGCTTTTGTAAATGTTCTTGCCTTTTCTTGCCTCATATGGACCCTGAGAGCAAGAAAAACACGACACAGACAGAACTGTCACCCCCCGCTGTATGCTAGATTTTAGCAGCTCTCTGCTTCTGAAGCTTTTCTGTGACAAAGACCTTTTTACACTTCATGCCATCTGCCATTCTTAGTGACAGCATCTGCTGTTGTGTCAATTCAAATATAAAAGTTTCTTGTCTGAAAAGAGATCTATCTATCTATCTATTTATCCATCCATCCATCCATCCATCCATCCACCTATCTATCTATTTATCTTCATTTTTTCTTTTTCTTCTAAACAATCCAGACGATCAATCTAGAATTAAGAGCACAGGAATGACAGCAGGCGTAAAGAGAGACTATAGCTGCGTCGAGGGAGTTGACTGTCTAAATTGCACTTCCATCGTATCAAAAACAACACCAGATAAGTGATAAGACAGGAACACTTAACTGAGGCAATAGAAGGCATTATCATTCATCTATGCCTAGGGGTAGTGACCTCCTAACAGCTTGCAGGTTATGTATGAGTTGCATTAGAGGGGAGCGATTTACCTGCCCACCCCCAGCCTGGAAGATGGCTACTTTAATGGCCTCTGTGAAACAGGGGCTAACACAACGACTAGCTATACACATGTCAGGAATGATTGAAGTGGTAATAAACCATTCTGTCCATTAGCAGGGTGTTTTTTGCTATTAGCGGAACTGGGGATGGTGTTTCAGCTTGTCAGTGCCTTCAGCGATCCCATATTGCCTGAATGAATTGGCGGGTGGGTGGAAATTGCTGGATCTTTGGAGTTAAAAATACACAAGGGGGTGATTTTGTGTTTAGTTAGGGGGTGAATCTCGTCCGTCTTCTCCCCCCTGACGTATGGTATTGAAGGAGAAGGGGACAGGATGCTAACAAACACCGCTGAACGTCCTGTGTGTGTTGGTCCTCCGCCCATCTCAACGGTGATCCGTCTCCCTCGTGTCAAACTGGACTTGAGATGACTCCCAGGCCGTGTTGACCCACAGAGATGCTTCCCCTCAGAACACACGCACACACACACACGCACACACACACGCACACACACACACACACACACACACACACACACACACAACAGCCCCAAAGCTCTGGATAAACACAATTAAACGACCCCACCCTCCACTGTCATTCTTATCTTATCTTGACCTCTATCCTTAACCCACCCTGCCCAACACACACACACTGGAAAAGGCCTCAGGGTGGCCCCTGAATCCTCACCTTCCTCCACACACAGACAGACAGATCATTAATTTCCCCCCTTAGTCACTCCATCATTTTCTTACTCTGTCCTTCCCCCTTTCCTTTCCTTAACCTTCCTCACTCCAAAATATCACAAGGCTGCCAGTGGAAGAAAAAAAACTGCCACACATGTAACAATAAATTTCACTGAGGTGTAGCGTATCACAGCCTACTTACTGTATCCTATTAGTGGCAATTTTCCTAGATGGAGCGGTCCACGGCTCAGTGTTTTCAGCTTGACTTGTTGCCCATGTAAAACCATCAAGCCGTTACACGGAATGAGACGCCTCGGTGCCAGCAGAACCTTTTGGCATGGCTGCAGAGAGGGGCAGAATGAGACATTCGGTGTCATTTTCCACCGCGATGACTGCATAATGGCCAACGCCGGCGCCCTGCCCTCACCCTGTTATATCTGATGTATCGCTCCTCGGGGCGCGTTGGTGAAATATATGAACTAGCGGGCACAGATGGCTCAACGCTTGGCCGCCTTGGGTAAATAGGTAGCATAGTTCTCGGACGCCGATTTCTGTATTGCCCGGGAGCCTAAATTTATGACAAACAAAACAGAAGGTATTATCACAACCCTCCAGGTAGCTACAGGCCAATAATGAATTGTGTAGCATGGCTGGTGATACATTCGGCCCTCTGTCTGCCCAGAGTGGAATGGCTTCATCAGTCACTCCTGGTTTCAAGTGTAGTGGAAATTAATGATTGTGTTGCTGCGGTGAATCAGTGCCCGTCAACTTCTGCACCGGTCAGGGTTGTGGCTGGTTTCTAGGCTGTAATTGAATATTTTAAAGTGCCACTTTGGTGCACGGTGCACTCTGTATCGGAAACATCATCCACGGCTCCATATGTAAAATGAGCTTTAAAGGAATAGTTTTACATAGTGGGAAATACTGCTTTTTCACTTCCTTTGAGTTTCAGAGACTTTGGTTCCTGCATTCTGGTAAAATAATAAATACAAATTAATAAATTTGTACCTTTAATTCTCAGGAAAGAAAACTGAATAATTCACCCCTATGGCATGAACTTGCATGAATCTCTGGCATAAACTAATAGTCATCAGTTTCCATTGATTCATTCATGTTTTGCCCCTGCTTGAGTATTTATTTCTCTCTAGTACTCTCTCACTCACTGAAGACCCTTTCAGACACAACGCGACAACGGCACTACAGGGCTCTGAAACCCATTTTCTAATGGCTTGCGCCACGCCACAATGGATTTTTCCTGCGTCAAGCAAAGCCCAACTTCAGGCGCTGCGTGGTGTAATGTGAACCCAGCGGCAAGCGCAGCTCAAAATGTTTAGTAGCGAGCGGTTGCGAGCAGCTCTCTTCCGCCAGGACACGACATTAGGTGTAGCTCTATTGCTGTCCGGGTGGAAACAGTAGGGCTCATACAGGCTTTACAGCGCCAGAAACAGGTTGAGATAAGGAAAAGGAAAAAGAAGGTGTGGAAATTTGTCATAAATTGGGAGAAATACAGGAGAAATGTGACCCCGGGAGGGCAATGAAAAACGGGAGGGCTGGCAAGTATTCCTCTTGTGTCACTTCTGGTTGCAAATATCCAAGATGGTGATGGCCAAAATGACGAACTTCAAAACGGCAGTCCACAAACCAATGGGTGACGTCACGGTGATTACGCCGACTTCTCATACACGGTCTATGGTGAGAATGCGTCTGACACAGAACACTTCCTGTTGTGTGCTACATCTGTAAAAGGCCAACTCCGGACAATGTCGAGACCTGATTCTCCAGACGTTGTCTGGAGTTCATGTGAGAAAACGGCTTCAGAGGTGCTGGTAGACAGATTATGTTACGTTGTTACAGTCTCTATGCTAAGCTAAGCCAACCGGCTGCTGTCTCTAGCCTTATAAGCAACAGACAAATATGAGATAGGTGTTGATCTCCTCATCTTGGCTAGAAAGCGAGTAAGCGTATTTACCAATATGTTTTCTTTTGAGAGCCACATATTGAAAAATTATATTCTATAAATGTTTTACTAAAACTGACTAATTCTGATATGTGCCTGACCTCAGCAAAGGTCATATCCCATGGGCACTATTGGAAGATATTTTGCAAGGAGATCCGCTGACAAATAGCCAAGGGCACCCACCAACTAAACCATGATGAAATATGGCGTCTGGCCTTCTCAGACAGTTACTTAGACTCTCTTTCATTTCCAGTCGGCCAAGCTAGACAGGAGTGTAAGGCTATCTAGTGGAATGTAATGATCTCTACACCTCCGAAGAACAAAGACTCTTATCTCCCTGTGCCTTCTGCCATTTCCTTTACCCCCAGGCTTCGTGGACACCAAGACAAAAAGGAGCGTAAATCACCGCCTCGATATCTCTTCTCCTTTCCCCTTCTTTCTTTCCTTCCTTCCTTATGTCTGTAGCGTCACACTTAGTCTGGTGCTATAGGGTGGATCTGTCTCTTGCAATAGCAAGAAATCTCACGCTGTTTATTCGCTTTCTGTATATTTTTCCTCCCTGTGGCTTTTTTTTCTCCTGCATGGCAAAACAATGCTTAATTTCCTATTTATCTCAAGCTCATCCTCTCACTCTCTTTGATGCAGCCTCTGTCTTTCTCTGCCTCGTTTTTCTTCCCCTCCTACCTCCCTCCCCTCTCCCGCTTCCTCTCTTCCTTACAGTAATGGTTTAATTGGAGCCTTTTAAGGTGGTTGTGGTGGATGCAGAGGGTTTGGTAAGGTGGGTGTTGAACTGTGGAGGCTGCTGCTGCTGCTGGGCTGTCTGTTGAAGCGTGGTGTGGCCAGCTAGAGATAAAGCAGTTCTGTGTGTGTTTGTGTGAGAGACCAGCAATTAGGGCCCGGCTGCAATACAGAAGGAAGGAGAAGAGCCGACGTCAGCCGCTGTTCCACCACACTGGATCTGGAGCGATGGCAGGGTGCACAAACAGAGAGAGAGGGAGAAAGTGATGGCGAGTGATGGGACAGAAGTGGAGGGATTAAGTGAGAGGGAGGATTGGAGGCAGGCGATTGACAACAGAGGAAAGATAATAAATAATTCTCATTAACCATGAAGTGATAATTTAAATATAAGCATGGGAGGCGTACAAACAAACTGAAAGACTAAGAATGGTTTTCAGCTATAACTCCCCAACCCATGAAGGCTCTACTGAGGCGAAACATATCAGCATATGACTTGGAATTAATTTTTTTTTTTTTCAATTATCTTGCATCGTAATGACTTCACCACAACAAAGTACCTCGGATGTTTTGTTTATCGCCTTTGTGGGGAAATCTGCAGCACTGGCAACAGACAAACAAACCTTCCACTACTGCGTTATCTCAAATTGTCCAATAAATGGACGTGCTTCTTTACCTCAAATGTCTTGTCTTTTTCTTTTTTCATGTCCCGTGGCCGTATATGGTTGAGGTCAAGAGCATCATAGGGGGGAAAAGTGTTCTTTTTGCCAAACTCAGACTCCATGTGCATTTCTTTGACATTCAGGCCCTCAGGCCTTCTTCATGATGACCAATCATGAGGTAGAGAGCACCACCACAGAATGATGTCAGTGGCCTGTGGCATCATTTACAGTAGAGTTACGTCTGTGGGTCACTGACTCACTCAACCACACCATTATGGTACGGGTGTGGCGCAACTGTGCTGGTTTAACTAATAATCGGTTAACATTTGGATAAATAAGGCCCTGTTCAGACCTGGTACTAACATGAGTCCTCAGTGATCGGATCACAAGTGGACAGCTCTAAGTACAGGTGTGAACACACTCAAGACTCATTGAGGACGCATTGAGATCCGATCTTTCAGAGCACATTCAGAGGTGGTCTGGGCCACGTATGACCACATTCTTTTAGTAGTGTAGTGTGTACGCAAATGTGTCTTGGGCCACATTAAGGACCGCCTACTCTACTGACGTCCCGCTTGGATACATGGGATCTCTGCGGTCCTCAGGTGACTAGACAGGCAGACGTGAGTGCTTGTCTGCCTCGCGGCATGGAAACGGCTTCTGTGCTCTACTGTATCCTGTCGGTACATATATCTTATCTATAGGCTACATATTTACAAACTATCAGACTAGGCACGCAAAGTGCATTATTATCATACTGTCTGAGATTTGTTGGTGATTTTTGTTCCGGTGCTCTACACTGACGTTTTATTTTGATGTTAATAAAATGTACGCAAATTCACTAATATGTAAGATATTACGACTGACATTCATATCATATTACGTCACAACATCTGCTGTATTAGCCATGTATTGACTACGCATATAGAGCAGGGAAGTGAGATCGGATCACAAGTGGCCTCTCAAGACGCATGTGGAGACCCATTCTAATGCCTGGTGTGAACGGACATAGTTAAAGCAGTCCACTTGTGTTCGGATCTCTAAGTACGCATGTTAATGTCAGGTCTGAACAAGGCCTAAATGTCTGTTCTGCTTCATACATTTACCTCCCTAGCATTCCTTCATTAAATACATGTTGCACAAGTAACTGTAGCATTAGCAGTGATAGGAATTACCAACTACTACCCATGGAAATGGGAACTTGACTAGTGACAGCACTGGCCAAGTTTGGCATGTAATCTCTAGGAAATGTAGTGCCATCACTTGTGCATGAGAAGTACAGGAGTGGTCACTCACCACATTTTTGCTTTCCATCTTGTTCCATCTCACCATCTCTTCCGTCACTCCACATCCATTAGCATGTTAATTATCCTGTAATGATAGCGGCAACATGGTGACTGCAATGACCCGTACTTAATCGACTTCCCCTTACCACATTTTAAGTCGCTGACCAGGGATAAATAGAAGCTACGTCCCCAGGCTGTATGAGTTGACAATTGTTTGTTTAACTGTGCAAGGGAATTTTTTTAATGGGTACAAAATATCTACATTCATCATTGCATTAATCTCAGTGTTTATATACTGTAGAGTGGTTCTTGAACTACTGCTTTGCTGTACACAGAGGTTAAGTGAATGAGTGACAGAAGTTACACTGGAGAGAAAAGACTTAATGCATACAACTTGAACTCTGATACATGCCACAGCAATGTATCACAAAATACAGTAATTATGTTCAAGGAAATGCAGGATATTTGAGCCAAGATGTGCATTTGAGTTGGCAATTTACCCAACATACTGCACACTTGACTTGCAACCCGTCTTTTATTGGCTTCAGGCTCGACTCAGACTCATTTATAATGACTTAATGAACAATAAGTCACAACATGAGCTCACAACATGAGTTCTCATCTGTGGATTTAGCAAAACAGAAAATGTGTGCACATACTCTGGGAATAGAACACATCACCGGATTGGCTACAGCTAACCTACAAAAACAAGTCAGTATGTTTTGCTGTTAGAAGCTTGAGATAATGTCACTGCTGTTCTTGCTGTAACATTAGATGTGTTGGCTGCTTCAAATATGATTGTGTTTGCACTTATTCTGACACCAAGCTGTGAGAGGTTATTGGTAGGTTAGTTCGTACCGGTACTGCTTTAGCTGTTGATGTTAACTTTTGAAATTTAAAAATAGAAAACATTATTATTTATCGAAACAAAAAAAAGTACCTGAAATTGCTAGGCTACTTTGCATACTTGGTTTGATGTTTATGCCCTCCTTTACTTCCAATTGCCCTTGAACATGTTCAATATTGTGCATCCAAGACATTATATACCTTTTGTTTTGTTTAACCCCCTTAGATCCCGACTGACTATACTGTCTTTCAGAGGCTATAGTAGGTTCAGGGTTAGAGTGAAGGCAGAGATATCATATAAAACTAGAAAACCTAAGGAATCCATTGTCCAACCAACCATGTCATGCTACCATGTTGGGAAGGAAGCTAAATAAAGCTCCAAAGTTGGGCTAAATTTTAGAGAGGAAAAACTGTCATGGCCATTTTCAGAGGGGTCCATTGACCTCTGACCTCAAGATATGTCAATGAATATGGGTTCTATGGGTACCCACGAGTCTCCCCTTTACAGACATGCCCACTTTTTGATGATGACATGCAGTTTTTTTCCATGCAGTATACATATCTTATTTTCGCCTATACTTAAATGGTGTGTTTGAATATTTCTGCATACTAGGGTGGCTAAACAGTCTTGGAATTACATAAAGCCATTTCATTGTAGTGAGACCATTTTTTGAAATTTGACCTCACTGTATAAAATGAGGCCAGGGACCTCGACGGACTGGACCCGGGCGGCAGAGGCTGGCTCTGGGGACGTGGAACGTCACCTCTCTGTGGGGGAAGGAGCCGGAGCTTGTGCGGGAGGTGGAGCGCTACCAGTTGGATCTGGTAGGGCTTACCTCTACGCACAGCCTCGGTTCTGGAACCGTACTCTTGGATAGGGGTTGGACTCTATTCTTCTCTGGAGTTGCCCATGGTGTGAGGCGCCGGGCGGGTGTGGGGATACTCACAAATCCCCGGCTGAGTGCCGCTACGTTGGAGTTTACCCCGGTGGACGAGAGGGTCGCCTCCCTACGCCTTCGGGTTATGGGGGGGAAAACTCTGACTGTTGTTTGTGCGTATGCACCAAACAGCAGTTCGGAGTATTCGGCCTTCTTGGAGACCCTGAATGGAGTCCTGTATGGGGCTCCAGTAGGGGACTCCATAGTTCTCCTGGGAGACTTCAACGCGCACGTGGGCAACGATGGAGACACCTGGAGTGGCGTGATTGGGAGGAACGGCCTCCCTGATCTAAACCCGAGTGGTCGTTTGTTGTTGGACTTCTGTGCTAGTCATGGATTGTCCATAACGAACACCATGTTCGAACATAAGGATGCTCATAAGTGTACGTGGTACCAGAGCACCCTAGGCCGAAGGTCGATGATCGATTTTGTAATCGTATCATCTGATCTGAGGCCGCATGTTTTGGACACTCGGGTGAAGAGAGGGGCGGAGCTGTCAACTGATCACCATCTGGTGGTGAGTTGGGTCAGAGGGTGGGGGAAGACTCTGGACAGACCTGGTAAGCCCAAACGCGTAGTGAGGGTGAACTGGGAACGTCTGGAGGAGGCCCCTGTCCGAGAGATCTTCAACTCACACCTCCGGCGGAGCTTTTCTGGCATCCCTGTGGAGGTTGGGGGCATTGAACCCGAGTGGACGATGTTCAAAGCTTCCATTGCTGAAGCTGCGGCGGTGAGCTGTGGTTTTAAGGTCTTAGGTGCCTCAAGGGGCGGCAATCCTCGAACACCGTGGTGGACACCGGTGGTCAGGGAAGCCGTCCGACTGAAGAAGGAGGCCTTCCGGGATATGTTATCTCGGAGGTCTCCGGAGGCAGTTGCAGGGTACCGACGGGCCCGAAGAGCAGCAGCCACTGCCGTGACGGAGGCAAAGCAGCGGGTGTGGGAGGAGTTCGGAGCAGCCATGGAGAAGGACTTTCGGTCGGCACCAAAGTGCTTCTGGAAAACCATCCGGCACCTTAGGAGGGGGAAACGGGGAACCATCCAAGCTGTGTACAGTAAGGATGGGACACTGTTGACCTCAACTGAGGAGGTAATCGGGCGGTGGAAGGAGCACTTTGAGGAACTTCTGAATCCGACCAATACGCCCTCTATGGTAGAGGCAGAGCTGGAAGCTGATGGGGGACCATCATCAATTACCCTGGTGGAAGTCACTGAGGTAGTCAAACAACTCCACAGTGGCAAAGCCCCGGGGGTTGATGAGATCCGCCCAGAAATGCTGAAGGCTCTGGGTGGGGAGGGGCTGTCTTGGATGACACGTCTCTTCAACACCGCGTGGAAGTCGGTGACAGTGCCTAAGGAGTGGCAGACCGGGGTGGTGGTTCCCCTTTTCAAAAAGGGGGACCAGAGAGTGTGTGCCAATTACAGGGGTATCACACTGCTCAGCCTCCCTGGTAAAGTCTACTCCAAGGTGCTGGAAAGGAGGGTTCGGCCGATAGTCGAACCTCAGATCGAAGAGGAACAATGCGGATTCCGTCCTGGCCGTGGAACAACGGACCAGCTTTTCACTCTCGCAAGGATCCTGGAGGGGGCCTGGGAGTATGCCCATCCAGTCTACATGTGTTTTGTGGACTTGGAGAAGGCATATGACCGGGTCCCCCGGGAGATACTGTGGGGGGTGCTGCGGGAGTATGGGGTGAGGGGGGCACTTCTCAGGGCCATCCAATCCCTGTACGCCCAAAGCGAGAGCTGTGTTCGGATCCTCGGCAATAAGTCGGACTCGTTTCCGGTGGGGGTTGGCCTCCGCCAGGGCTGCGCTTTGTCACCAATCCTGTTCGTGATATTCATGGACAGGATATCGAGGCGTAGTCGGGTGGAGGAGGGTTTGCAGATCGGTGTGCTGAGGATCTCATCGCTGCTTTTTGCAGATGATGTGGTCCTGTTGGCATCATCGGTCTGCGACCTCCAGCACTCACTGGATCGGTTCGCAGCCGAGTGTGACGCAGTCGGGATGAGAATCAGCACCTCTAAATCTGAGGCCATGGTTCTCAGCAGGAAACCGGTGGTTTGCCTACTCCGGGTAGGGAATGAGTCCTTACCCCAAGTGAAGGAGTTTAAGTATCTCGGGGTCTTGTTCGCGAGTGAGGGGACGATGGAACGTGAGATTGGTCGGAGAATCGGAGCAGCAGGGGCGGTATTGCATTCGCTTTACCGCACCGTTGTGACGAAAAGAGAGCTGAGCCGGAAGGCAAAGCTCTCGATCTACCGTTCAATCTTCGTTCCTACTCTCACCTATGGTCATGAGGGTTGGGTCATGACCGAAAGAACGAGGTCGCGGGTGCAAGCGGCCGAAATGGGTTTCCTCAGGAGGGTGGCTGGCGTCTCCCTTAGAGATAGGGTAAGAAGCTCAGTCATCCGTGAGGGACTCGGAGTAGAGTCCTTGCTCCTTTGCGTCGAAAGGAGCCAGTTGAGGTGGTTCGGGCATCTAGCACGGATGCCTCCTGGGCGCCTCCCTTGGGAGGTGTTCCAGGCACGACCAGCTGGGAGGAGACCACGGGGAAGACCCAGGACTAGATGGAGAGATTATATCTCTACTCTGGCCTGGGAACGCCTCGGGATCCCCCAGTCAGAGCTGGTTAATGTGGCCCGGGAAAGGGAAGTTTGGGGTCCCCTGCTGGAGCTGTTGCCCCCGCGACCCGATCCCGGATAAGCGGTTGAAGATGGATGGATGGATGTATAAAATGACCTCTGGTGACCTCTAGGATAACTACAGTCTCATAAAACTTTACAGCCACAAGCTAAAGAACTAGGGTGGATGACTATTGATGGATGGCCTTCCTAGGTAGATTGACAATAAGGGGGTTTCTGAGCAGTTTCCACAACAGAAGTGCTCGCCATCCAGTCACCGAAAAATGCAATTCTTGCAGAAATCTCCAAAATTTGACAAAAGTTTTTGATACCAAATCACAGCATGGCTTTATGATTTTCCTCAAGGTCTTGGTGTCTCAATGTGGTATTTTGGAGGGATTATTGATCATTTTTTATCAATTCTGGAGTGGTAAAAAATAGTCAAATTTAGCACCAAATCTGTGAAACAAATCCCATCAATCCAAAGATTGCTGCAACAATTTATGAGACATAATAGAACATGGAGATGGACATTATATACTTCAATCACAATGTCCTAAGCCTTTATATACTTTTGCAATTCATTTTAGATAATTCATTAATTCATGTTTATTTCTGATTTATGACTAGGAGAACTTGACATAGTGCTGATCAGCAATCTCCAAGTTCCCAGCTTTCAGATGATGTACACCACTTCTATGTGACATCTACTGTTGAACTGCTATCTCCCCTTAAAGACCCCCTGTACCCCCCTAAAAAAGACAAAAATGTCTCTTTTGTGGGTCTCAGATGGTTAATTACTTTAAATTGTATTAATTGTATTGTAATTCTTTTGGAGATCCATTTCTGGAAACTAGCCATGATGAACCATCACACTTGAGACTTTTATCTTGTGAACATCTGGTTTGATCTCAGTGATTCTTACTCCCTCAGTGCTTCGACGGGCAGTCATGCCTTGGCCTTGACTGTGCTTGTGTGGGTTAAGATTGTTATGTCTGTATGTGGGTTTCATCCCATGACTCACTGCCCTCTATTATTTTGCTGCCATCGCTCTCAACGGCCAAATAAAAATGTTTGTTTTTTTCCGTAGCAGAAATAACTTTGGGAAATCCCTTGAAGGTCATAGCTCTCACGCCTGACTGTGTCATCAGAGTGATCACGCACTCATGCCCCGGTGCTATTACTGCAGGGGTCTGGTCTTAATGCATGGTATCAGTCAGGGGCTGGCCACTGGAAGTGAAAGCTAGCAGTGAGCCTAAAGTTGGAGGCTAGGCAGGAAGAGGTTTGGGCTTCTTACAGAGGAGGAAATTTGTGCTACACATGCACAGGACATTTTCTCCTTTCCACACGCATACACATGTGCAGCATGACTACTGCAGTGTACAAAATACTCATTCCCTCTTACCGGTGCAGACACATTTCAAACTCCTGACTCAAGTCTCAGATCCAGATTTGATTTTCTTCTCAAAGGGCTCTTTTGTTGGACAAGCTTTGCTTTAGAAATAAAGTACATACAGTACTGTGACTTAATTTGAACTGGGGAACAAGATGCTGTAATGTGTCCTCCCGTCTCGGATTACTAGATTTACCCCTTGTGACTGTTCAGACTGATGTACTTCCTCTGCTTTGCTTTTGAATCAAATAGTTGATTCAATTAAAGCCAAACTTTGCCCTCTCCAGGGTTTTTCCATGCATGATAATTTAAAAAAGGTAGCTGTCTTGCACCTTTCCCAAAAAATCTGACCAAATACATTAGATTATTAGTATGAATTAGACAAACAATGCTGTACTGGTGCAAGACATAAACCCAGTTTCAGAAGGTCACACATCTGAGCAAGTAAAAAGCCTGAAATTACAGCGAATCACAGAGTCAGGCATGAAGCGGAAGCCAATAACAAGTGGAAAAGGAAAGACAGCTACAACAAGCTTGTCCTGCACATAAATCTGTGAAGCAGACCTGAAGTACAGATGTAATGATGTAGAAGATATGCTGTGTTCGTCACGGTTGACTTTCTGCCCCCCTGGAAAAAAACAAAACAAAAAAAAACTTCCCCTCCGCCTCACAGCAGAGCCAAATGATAAGTACGGGATTGCCAATGTTTCTTTTTTATAAAGATCTCCTATTTCCCTTTGTTTGAGAGAGGGAAAGTATTTAGAAATAAGCCTTTTGAGAATTGATATTGAGCTGCAAATAATTAGTAAGGCAGGGCTGACCTGCGATAGAGGAAGCGATGCTAATGTATGTTAACTCAATTTAGCCTCGATCCCATTGGCCCCACACAACAGAGCCTCAAGACGGCCGGTCACGTTTTCTCCCACCCCAGAAGTAAACATCTGCTTAGGCCTCCATGACACATAACATGCCATCTGTCCTCCCTGTCTCTGTTGCCCTCTCTCATCCCTTTCCATCTTCTGCAATTATGTGACTGACAGCTTTTAGTAGAAAGGTGTGACGTGACTTCTGTCGCGGCCGTGTCACTGGAGCTGTAATAAATATAAATAAATGTCAAGAAGTGAACTCCTCAACGCTATAATGTTACTAGCTGGTGGACAGTTGCTCCATCCTGTACATGGCTTTGCCCAGATGAGCGTGCCACAGATCTCCAGTGCAAAAGACAAAGGCCTCTTCTCTGTGTGAAACCGGAGATCTCCAAGGAAGCATCTGGCAACCTGGACGCCGGGCGAGTCGTGGAGATGATCTGGAGATGAAAAATGCCAATAATGCATGCCTCCTTCAGGTCTCTTGGCAGGGGTGGGCAAACTCGATACATTCCTTCCTCTGTGTTTCTCTCTCTCTCTCTCTGTCTGCCACTCTCTCATTTGTTCGTCACCCTCAGCGCTGGCCGGGAGAGTAGCGAGAGGTGGGCTGACAGAGACAGGATACGCTGTTTGTCAGCCAGCAGCGGACGTGCCTGGCGGAGCTCCGCTTTCAGCCGAGGTGTCAAACAAAGAGTCACTCGGTCCAGGAACTGCAGGACAAGCTGTAAGTCTGTCCGCCCTCCGATCCCCCCCTCCTCCTCCTCCTCCGGTGATAGTGCCAGTGCTCTCCCTTTCACCACCTGACCCTACCTGACTCTCTTTTCATCCTTTACTGGAAAAAACAAAAAGAAACTAAGCAATAAGGTGACACCGTCCACTCGTAACAAATTGCTTTCTCGTGTATTTCCCCCCCTCCCCTCAGAGAGCTATAAGGTGACGAGTCAAAGAGCCACTGTGTGTGTGTGTGTGTGTGTGTGTGTGTGTGTGTGTGTGCATGTTAAAGGCAGAGCAGAGGGGGCACGCAGGGCAAACACAAGTAGATTTCCTCTCGGACACAATCTCATCATCTTTTGTTGCTGCTGTCAGGCAGATGGTGCCGCCTGGTTCCTCATTTAACACTCACACACACACACACATGTGCGCTATCAGACGTACACACACACACACACTCCACCGCCCGCTCAGTAAAAGACCATACATCATTTCATTACCCGTCTTCGGTTTTGTACAATAACATCCGCTGGGGTAATAACCGCATGCTCTCCCAGAACATTTCATCAGGGATATCAGCCCGTACTGCTGGGCAACGTTGCCAGATCTCGTCTTTTCTTGTAAAACTATCCCTGCATTTCCCCTCCAACACCGCCAGCATCTTCAATCAAACAACACCTGATACTTTTGATTAAATGAGAATCTACTCCATTCAGGCTGGTGGCACCAGCGGCGGAGAGTGGCAATACATTTTGTAGAGACCATATTAAGAAAACTATCAGAAAATGAATGTAAATTAGATAAATTCCATTTTAGCATACACGTACCCAGCTTAGTCGCTGTATCAAATGTATTTGCTTTCAGGTCCTTTGAGGCCGTTCAAGAAAGAAACTGCCAACTCTTACTCTCCATATATGCTGGAATGTATGCATGTTGGAAAAATATCTTTCACTCTGCGGACTAAAATCAAACTACACCAGCATCAACTGGTTTTGGGCACTTGGTCTGCCTGCCATTTGGTGTTGGTCAGGTATTGCAGTGTAGGCTTATTGGAGTCTTTTCATTGTAAACAGCTGCCTGCTGTGGCTAGAAACGGGGTTGGTGAGATTGAACCAGTGGGCAACCTCCGGGTCTGAAAAGTGAAGCCAATGCTGAAGTGCCTTAAACTTGCATTCTTTCTAACAGCCAGCAGGGGGCGACTCCTCTGGTTGCAAAAAGAAGTCTGATTGTATAGAAGTCTATGAGAAAATGAGCCTACTTCTCTCTTGATTAATTACCTCAGTAAACATTGTAAACATGAGTTTATGGTGTCAATCGCTAGTTTGAAGTCTTCTTCATTACAGCATGATGTTTATTTAGTAAATGATGGTCCCATTTAGAGTCAAATAAAACATGAAGCAGGGGATGATTGTAGGTGTAGGTGTTATTAAACTCCCTTGTAACTACTGAAAATATATTTACATAATGTCACGTTGTCTCTATTTGACTAGTTATCCACAGGCAAAATACACCACCTAACAACAACAGAGAACCAAGAGCTTTTCATGTATGTATGTTTTTGTGTGTGACAGTGCGTCTTTCCTCACACCTCCCTCTGTGTACACACGCCTGACTGAACCCAGTCATGCATTTGCCTGTACATGCAAGTGCATATCACTGTACACTCTTGTAAGCATAATCCCTCATTATTTTCACGCCGCTTTGTGTTTGTCGCAGCTTTCTCTGTTTTACAATGCCGGCTTTGACAACAGAGCTGTCACACAAGGAAGCAAATCATCATCACAGATACTGAACAGTCGAGTGATAACACAAAGGAAGAGCATTGACACATCAACACTGTACCGGGTCTCCGTGTCATAACTGTTTATAGACCCACGCATGCTCAGCTGCCTGCTTTACAGTATCTCTCATCACTACCCCTAGCTGTGCGGAGGCAGGAACACTGACGGTATGGGTGACTTCCTCCCGCCCGACTATTGACATCCTTTTAAGGTGCTGTCTGTTCAATTAGAAATTCCAGTCAGTCATGAATCATCATTGACAATTTGTAATTTCAGGTAAAGACAGCTATGCTTCTAAAACATTCTGGTAAAATTTCAGCCATCCCCGTACAAAAGTGTGTATGTTTTTAATCAACATTTGAAATCACAGGAGAGATAATTCATTTAAATTAAATACAAGGTTAATTAGTATTTCATTTACTCAAGTTGCTAAAACTCAAAGGTCACCAACACCTCTTCAGTCGGCTGGCAGACATCACTGTGTGGCACGCTGTCTTTTTCAAACCTTTATTTAATCAGGTAAGTCCCATTGAGACCTGAGTACAGAAATGTATCAACTGAACATACATTTAAAAAAAAAATGCAATATCAATTGTGACAATTATAATAATAAAATAAGACAAATAAATAAAGTAATATAATGCAGCAATAGTCAATTTAAACAAGTTAAAACAGTCTGGTATAGTCAACCAGTCAGTTTTTTATTTTTTTTTTTTATTTTCTTTGTTTACATATATAAAAAAGGTACACGTTGATAATACATAAACAAAAACAAATGTGATGGAGAGGTGCAAAAAAACCCTCAGAGGGGCTTGATAAGGGCACTCTCCAGAGCATACCTTAATCAATTTCAAAAAGAGAATAAGTTATTAAAATGATGGTAAAGAGAGAGAGAGAAAAAGATTACACACTAGCAGACATGCATATATGTAAATGGAAAAAGTTGTGCAATAATATTAAGATTCACATTATTATATATCATCAATAAAAACTCATTATTAGTAAGCAATTTACAGAGATAATCCATAAGGAAAACATTGGGAGATAAAAACAAACCTTTAACAGCTTTCTTTAATTGTTCTGGTGACAACTTTATTTTCTGAGATGGCAAGGCGTTCCGTATCACTGAACCTTCGGTAAATTAAACAAAACTCTACCAGCTGAGATGTTCGACACACAGGAGGTCTGAGTTTGGAATTATTTCAAGTCAAATGATTGTAGAATTGTTGATTATAGGAATACAGTTCATGGAAATATGAGGCAAGGATCCTGTTCAAAGAGCTGTAGAAAAATAAAGCAATCTGAAGTTGGTTAACTTGATAAACACTGAGGGTCCTCAGATTGACATTAGTTACTTGTAAAACATTTTGATACACATATTTTAACAAATGCCTCTTCAACACTTCAACTTTTAAGTATTGTGATATTAATTTTCAGTATAAATGTAAAAATGTACATTTAAAAAAACCACACAATGTTATGTGACTTTGCAGAACAGTGGCTGGATGAATGGCTATTAATTGTTGCATCATTTTTGTGCACATAATTAGGTCTGTAATAATTTGTCAACTACCTTTTTTGCAAAAATGTGGAGATGAATAAAACAAAAAAAAATCAAGGGGGACCTGGCTGAATGAGAACAATAATGTGCCATGACTCATCCAACCTTTGGTGCCCTAGGCCTTAGGAAAATGTGTCTGTGCATGTGAATGTGTAAGACAAAAGCCTGTGTGTGTGTGTGTGTGTGCTGTATGCCGGCCAAGCTTAAGCCACACAGCAGATGGACAGTTTGAATAAATAAATGTTGTGCATGACATGATTGCTCTTTCTCCATCCCCCCCCCCCCTCTCTCTCACTCTCTCTCTCTCTCTCTCTCTCCCTCTGTCCATGACTACATGAAGGCCAAGTCATGAGCTGACTCTTTGCTTTCAGAAGCCTTTTGTCTGGCTTGGCAGCAGAACAGATTCAATCATGTCTGAAGGTCAAGAAGTTAAAAAGCCCCGAGTTGCCTCCTGTTTCTCTCTCCATGAGATGGCGAGAATGGAAACACGGAGGAAAAAAAAGACATTCAAACCGGAGGAAATCATTCTGTAAGTAAACATTGCCTCATTTTTCTAGGGAAGCACGCATGCAGTCGGTATTGACACACACACTGGATACACACCCTCCCACAGAAATATCCACATAGCCGAGCATCGGAAAGAAATAAACAGTAGCCCCAAGTTGATCTTGTATTTCAGGAGTGCTCAGTGCACCAGCAGACAGTGCTTCCATTTAAGCCCACATACACATGTACAGTAAGTACATAGTTAAACAGACATGTGTGTTTAGGGATAAATGGCAGTTTGACTTGGTAAAATGTCAAACAACTTGCTGTTGGTTGCTTTAACAAATAGATTATTAGTGAATTAGATAAGTAACTGGAAAAATAAATTCCATTAAAAGACTTTATCCTGAAACAATCACACCATGTTGTAAAAATAGTTGTGAGGGGTTTAATCTTTTTTTTAAAAAGATATAAATACATTTTTTTTTTTTTTTTGTTAGTTGGTTGAATCAAGAAACTTCAAAGAAATGCTACTTGTATTACCTGTATTTTTTTCTGAATTATTTCACTGTAAAATTAGTTGAAACCAGTGGGCAACCTACGGAGAAGTGAAGCTAATGCTGAAGTACCTTAAACCTGCATTCTCTCTACCAGCCAGCAGGGGGCGACTCCTCCGGTTGCAAAAAGAAATCTGATTGTATAGAACATTATGAGAAAATGAGCCTACTTCTCATTTGATTTATTACCTCAGTAAACATTGTAAACATGAGTTTATGGTCTCAATCACTAGTTTCAAGTCTTCTTCAATACAGCATGATGTTCATTTAGTAAATTATGGTCCCATTTAGTGTTAAATAGACAATAAAGCAGGGTATGCTTTAGGGCGTGGCTACCTTGTGATTGACAGATTGCTACCACGGCATTGTCTGGTCTTGGTGTTGTCCATGTTTTCATCTTACAACTTTAAACCTTTCACAGTGTGTTTTCAGTTCATGCAAGTTAATAATAACCACTTTTTATATACAGTCTATGGTTGAAACACTACTTAATGTTATAACCACAAGGATCACAGTTAAATGTTCTTTCCATGTGTTTACTTTTAAAACAGTTTAATGGCAGTTACACTTTTCCCCATGCTGAATATCTCATTTTAGAGTGACCCATTTGCAATGAAACTCTTTCAATGAGATTGATCATCCATCAAAAGCAGTTTGAATGGGAAGTAATTAAATGTTCTGCAGAAAGCAGCTCTCCAGGACCAGAAATGACCACATTTATTCTTTTACTTTTTTTTTTTTTTTCCTGATAAGTAATTTAATCACAGACGTGACTATTGGAATCTGAATTAATATGTTGGTGTTTTAGTTTGGAGAGCTGGCAGTTTTGGGCTAAGAGAGAAGTGTATGGTCTCTCCAAGCAGCAGTAGTGGTGGACAACCAAATCCATCTTAAGCGATGGGGTTGAGGATTATTGAAGTGTGTGCTGGGAGGACTGGCCAGATTAACATTCCTGGGGGAATTTTAACACTCTGGGCGACAAATTTGCAACACTGTTCCCCTCTTGTGTTCCTCCTGTGTGCTAAGCCCGGGACCCAAGTTTAGAGGAGGTCATCTGGAAAGAGCAGAGCAAAATCCCTTCCTCCCTGAGAGCTGTCGGACTCTACTAAAGAGAAGGCAGAGGGTGTGTGTGTGTGTGTGTGTGTGTGTGTGTGTGTGTGGTGGGGAGGAATTAAGTAGCAGTGGGAGGAGGAGATATGTTTTTCAGTCTCCCTGTTCCCACTGGCTGAAACTGAGCCTTTTATTGGAGGTGGTCCGTGCCATTGTTTTGGATGCTGGCGCTCAATCAGCTGAGGATTTGGTATTGGAATGTAAATTGATGCAGTTTAGAGTTATGTCCATTAGCTAATGCTCTAAACATTGGAAAATCTATACTTAAGGAGCATGTCCAGGTTTTGGATGATTGGTTGGTTGATCATCTTACATGTTATGTAATGAGAACATAGACACAAAAATGTCTTTGTACTGGTAATTTGCTCTGTGCAGCCACGTGTATGAAACTCACAATTGCATTTTTATTACTGACAATTGTTTTTTGATGATCAACTGTGTGGTATATTTCTGAAGTAGCTCTGTACTACATGCCTCAAAATCAGACTAATTAATTCTTTAAGGGTGATTTCACCGAAATAACAAGATTTTCTCACTAACCCTTGTGACATATAGGACATGACAAATAATTTCATAGAATAGTACCAGTGACTATAGCGGGGTTTCCACCAAGGACTTCTTGGTCATTTTAGTCCCTTCAGCCCATTGTTGTCTGCATTTCCATAGCCTTGAAGATTAGGCAAATTAGTCCGCTGACATATGAAAGAGCAGCATGACATGGACGAGGGCTGCTGGTGGTCGCGGGGGTAAACACACTCTGCAGCCTGCAGTTCAGTGTTGCTGTCCGTTTCATGGATGTAATGAAACCAAGAGCATCCGTCTCCACAGTAAATCATCTGTTAATTGTACTTTTAATGTTATCAAGCAAAGAGAAATGCTCTCCCCACATCCTAAATCAATACTAGAGTACTTCCTTGTTTTGAAGTGGTACACGAGTTGAAGCAGCAGCGCTGTGTTGTGTGTTTCACCAATCAGCAACGGTCATCCCTGCAAACCCCAACCCGAAAGGTCCAGTATTTTCTGAAAGTATTACCCTCAGACAGGGACATTGTTGGGGGTAAAATGAACTTAATTTAGACCCTGGTCCCTGTGGTTGAAACTTAATGAGTTCCTCAAAAGGTTCCTGTTTCCGGGTGGTCAAAAAGGGGCTATTGTTTCAAGAAAAAAAAAACATATTTAAATGATTTCTTAATGATTTAAGCAGCATAAATTAATTTGCACTCAACTCCACCAAAGTGGAAGACATTTCAGAGGTGTATATCTCAAAACCTCTGCACATACTGTAAATCCGGACAACCCATTCTCACTCCCAACTCGTCAAATGCCTACATCAGTGCACACTTTCGCATCTGTATGAGACACTCTGGGCTTTGAACTAACTCCAATGTAAACCAATCCGCGTCACTATTGGACGGCGAGGTTGGTTGGGTAAACCAAATACAAGACTTTATCTCAGGAGAACTGCTGTTCATGTCCCATGTGAAACCAAGTCAACGTTGACTTCTTTTACCATAGTGTTGTTATGTAACATACTGTATGTATTTTACGAACGCCAGTTACTTTGGTTATTTTACCCATACTACAATCTTTTCCTAAACCTAGCTAAGTACTTTTGTTCCTCAAATAGACCTAAAAAACTAAGTAAACCTATATTGGAAGTTCATTTTGAAAAGAGACTGTATGCATGTAACGAGTGGAAACTATTTTGGTTTTGGATAGACCAACAAAAATGAAGTCAAACAGCTGAGATTAGAGACCAAGTCAAATCCAAGTGGACAGGAAAGTGACCAGCTGAGCAATCTCCTCCAAACTCTTTGTATTCACATAACCTTCCCAGCAAAATTGACCTTGTGATATTTACAGTAATGCACTCATCTCCGCGGCGGAACTGCCGTCTGTGGTTAAATGTGTCAGCCTGGCTAAGTGGAGCCAGTGAAAAATATCTCCGTCGCTCTCCCACAGCTTATCTGTTAGCAGCTCTTGTGTGAGTCAGGGCAGGGCAGGCGTGGGAGGTAAGATACCACACAGTGTCATCAGCTCCACGCCAGAAAAACCCAGGTATCTAAATAAAGCATAAAGTGTAGCGCTGGCATAAAAACAGATAAGTACTCTCATTCCACTCACACTGTCACGCACGGATGCAAACAGCATCCTGACAAAAGTTTTTCGAAAGGATGTAGCGTTTCCAACACATCCGTGGGCAACATGGTGTTTCTGTAGAAAGCTGTCTCTCGCCGTTGTTGTGAAAATTTGAACTTTAGCGGATTATACGTTAGTGGACAGGTTGATGCTACGAGCCTTTATCTGTTGAAACGTTTAAAAAGATTCAGAAAAAGCTGCCATTTCGGAGATACGTGGGTTTGGGTAAACATGGCAGCTGGGAAGCAGACTGGCAGGTGGAGAATGGACCAGAGGCACAGGTAAATGCAAATTATTCAGAGTTCAGGGAAACACAAGAACTAAACTGTCTGAACCAAGAAACTAGCCGAGCACTAGTACCACGCTGGCAAACTGAACGATCTGGCGAAGACTGGAGTGTAGAGCCGAGGTAGATATACTGCTTGATGAGTGGATGAGTGAGATGGAGTGCCATGCCCAGGCAAACACACACAGACAGAGAACAAAAAGAGAATAACAAGGAAGGGGTAAACTGAATTCACTCGGAATAAGGGAGTGGCACAGCCGGACCGAGACAAAACATTCGGTTGTTGTACTTGATGAAAAAGGCACCAAATGGGCAGGATGGAAAGACAGGGACAGGCCGATCTGCACCGGATGAACACAAAGACACTCTTACAAACACACCCATTAAACTAACACAGTAAATACTGTGGTAAAAAGTGTGTTTCACCTTACACACACCCTCATCCACACACGTATATCAAGTATACCACACATATTCTAATGCAGTAGTTCTCAAAGTGTGTGGCATACCCCCCGCATCAAATGTGATAGGAAACTAGTGTTTTGATTTTGGAAAAATCGGGCTTTCACGATAGCAATGGTGTTCATTCAGACAGATGCAATCGAAATTGCATACTATACTAGCAGTAAGTTTGGCCAAAATAGCATGCAGAAAAACAAAATCTACAGTTGGCCAAAAAATAACTGGATGTCTTACTGATTCTGAAAAAAAATCCAGAATGCATCGGACCAGTCTACCTGTGTCCCACAATGCAAAGTGCTGGAACGGTACATGCTATGGTCACCACAGCTGTGGCCAAAAACGGCACGTTTGTTTAATATTTTTGGTAGCTATTTCATCACTAAATTCACTTCTGAGAACTTTTGAGGCGAGAAATAAACAGTGTAGATTTCGAATATTGGCAGTTTTACGAAAATGAATGGAAATTCGAAAAATTAGCTCCAACGTTTTCGGAGTTGAGAAGCTCCACAAACTCGGGTGACATCAAGCAGGCGCCTGTCTAGGGTCGCTAGCCGGCCAGTCACGCTCGCAGACACCGCTGTGAGCTGGCTGGAGCTCTCTACGACCGCTCTCATAGACAAGAGGCTTTTATTTCCCTCTTTATTTGTTTAAATATCACACAAATGTCCATTATAAAATTAACAGGAAGCTGTGGTTATCTGCCTTTTTGGAGTTGAAAAGCTTTCCAAGCGCCTGTGGGCGTAGCTCTCTCGCCAGCCGGCCAGTCACGCTCACAGACCAACTACAGAGCAGTGGCGAGGGAAGAGGCGATGGAAAGAGCTGCCTCTGATGGGGCAGAGAGATACTTGTTGAGACAATGACCCTTTTAAACATTAGTTTAAGGCCTTTACACACTGGGGGCGGGACGATTTTAAGCGACATGAAAATGTGAAACACTCGCCTGCAAATATTATATGTCTAGGGCTTTTATTGTGATAGGTAAGAAGGGAAGGCGTAGACCTGGTCTGCGCTGCCTTTGTCAAGATTGAAAGGTATAATAAAGTTTGCCGTCCTGGTTCGGACTACATAAATATAGGCGCAACTCACAACGTGATTGCTTGATGCATTTATTCATAGTGCAAATGCTCAGAAAAATTTACCTTGTCCCAAAAGAAAATATTTACCCCACTTGTTTGTCGCGAAATATTCACGTTCTGTGTGAAAGTATTCATGACAAAAACTGACGAAGAAATATGTTGCTGTGTGAATTAATTGCATGAAAAACAATGTGTGTAAAGGCCTTCAAAGTAAAATTAAAACTAATACACTAATATTTTTTAGGGATATCATTCCACAGTTTTGTTGCTGTAACTGAAAAAGCAGTTTGAGCAAATGTTGTCGAGCCATGTTTTATATTTACCATCACTGATGATCTTGTTTGTCTTAATTCACTATGAGCTGTTTGGATAAATTGTTTAAGAGGTGGGGGAGCTAAAGCATGCAGTATCTTGTAAATAAACAAAAAAATTCAAAGCTCAATAAGTTGAGTCAACAAGTTGAGTCAATAAGTTGAAATAAGTATTTTTCAGAAAAATATTGCAACAGTGGAATGAGAGCTCATTTAAAGGCTAAGCCTGGTCTACTGCAAAATAAATCGATTTAACAGTTTCATACTACACTACTGATGAACACAGTATTCTTTAGTAGTCTGTAGTTGCCGGTTTCGAATAGAGCTGCTGTCACAATTCCGCTGAGTTGATTAGAGGTAATTCAGATCACCTGTTGCTCAGGGTGGGGGGGGACTGGCTTCTAATTAAGAATTGAGAGCAGCTTGGTGTATTTCTGTATTTCCCCTCTTGGCCAATCAGGTGTGACGACGCCCTTTCTGTAGGGCTTAAGAGAGGGCGTTCTGATCCGGCCTCAGCTTAATGCAAACCTCATTTTAGCATATTCAGCCAGACACTCTGATATTTAGGTCCTTTGAGACTTCTTTGTTGTCTTATGGTTTTCTGATTGAGAGTGATTTTTAGCATTCTGAAACCTAGCTGGAGCGAATATTAAAGAACACCTGCCCACTAGGTTACCGGCAGATCTTAGTGCTCTTTTTGTTTTTTTGTAGACATGGCAAAAGTTGTCTTACCAAATGTAGAATGTAGCACATTGTCCTTGACATGAAATACAAACAGAGAAGGTACCACCCCATGTTGGTTTTGGTCACATGAAAGGGAACAATAAATACAAAATTAAAATAAATAGTAATTAATTAAACTAATTATGAAAAATAAATAACTGGAAAAATAAAATAAAATAAGAGAAAAAAAGTAGATGAAATCAGATAATGGCCTTCGCAAAAAACCCATAAAAAATAGGGTAATAAAGAGAAGGTATCTTAGAGAGATCTTAGTGCAAGAGTTAATGCACCCTGTTAATTTTATTTTGTTTTGTTTTTTTCATTGAAACCACACATTTTCCTCAACAAAACAACATGTGTTCATTATTGAAGAGGCATTTTCTTATAACTGAAAAGGCATTTTTGCATAATAAAATATTTCTTCTTCTAAAGGGGTCAATAATAGAAAAAAGTTTTAGAACCACTTCAAAGCAGCACTAAATTGCTGCTTCCCCTTTCTGGACAAGCTCCTACAGCTGCAGTGGAGTGTTTAAAACAGCAGGCAGCGAGATATGAGTTTGTGTGGTGTACATGTGTGTGTCTGGTAGCTGTAACACCGGGGCTGTTCACGACACGCTGTAGGCTGCAGGGCGCTAGCAGCGGGAGGAAGTTGTGCAACACAAACCAGGGGGACGAGAAGCAGAGTCAGGGTCAGCATCTGGTATCTGGGTTGAGGCAACACTCCCTAACCTCCTGGACAAGTGTCTGCTGACAGGGAAATAAAAGACTGCTGAATTTAGATGGACTACCTGCACACTACGGGGAAATAAAGGCCCTGTGTGATGATAAAGGCTATGGTTACATTAATATGCTGAAGTAATTTTGGTAACTCACTATTGTGTATATACACACCCAACCAATAACAGCACGTTCAGTATGTGTTTCAGAAATGTGACACATATTGTAATTCATGGTAGCACTGTTCCTTCTGCATTGCTTAATAGCAGTAATACACACTTTGTGCCTACAGTGAAAGTGGTAAAAGCATCCAAAACTGTCAGTCATGTCCCAGGAGGATCAGGTGACAAAAACTGAAATAATACAAAGATGACAAGCAGTGAAAGCTGCTGGGAGAGCACAAAGTACTAACAGAGTCTGGCAGATTTGGCTTGTGTAGCAAACTGGCCAGTAAACTGTATATTTAAGTCCAAACCGTATCTTTGCCAGTGGTGCCCATAATCCACTTCAATCTCTCTCAAAGCACAAAGCGTTCTTTCTTTTTAAAGTCACCCAATGAGGAAATTAATGAATGCAAACAAAGCACATCTGAGTACTACTGCTCCCACCTGTGGGAGTTTGACATGGCCCCTGATAGAGATCAGACAAAAACCAGTATGCAAAGGGAAAGACATTTACTACAGTGCATAGGCAAATGTGCCATTCGTGTTGTTTTTTTTAGATGCGTTCCCTCATGCAATAATGGTGAATGGAGAGACATTGTGAAATATCACACACAGTAGCAGCTTATCATATAGCCATAGAGCTATACAGCGCCAGGTTCCACCAAAGTTCAACACTGCTTAAAGGTTGACTTTAACCTTCTAACCTGATGACCTAGCTCACCGTGAAAGACAAATAGGTGAGTCCCATAATAAAGATATCATCAAAGAAGAGAGAAAAGTTTGTAAAGATACTGTGCAAACTGATGAGACGCTCCCTGAGCCAGCGTGTTAAAAGGCCTCGCTATTTTGCATGCCAATAGAGAAGGCAAACACACATTCGCACAAATACACCTATGTGTACCCACGCACACCTGTCCAAACATGGGCTGTGTCAGAGCGGTGTGTGTGTGTGTGTGACTAAACATGACTGATAGGTCATTCATTTCCAGACTCAGACAGTAAACTAGAGAGGCAAACTGGAGTGAAGGGTTGGTTTATGCTTTCATACAAGATTACATTCCCAAACACTTTTCTTACTTTAAAACAACACATGTATGGTTACCAAGAAAAAACTAGTGATGGGACGATACACCTATCTCCAGATTCGATACTGTGACGAGGGTGGCGATTTGATATGTATTGCGATTCGAAATTACAATTTATTGCAATTTTTGTTAACTTTTTTAACACTTGACCATGGGAAAAAGTTGAATCATACACTTCTAGGGACTTGTACTATGGAAAATATCTAAATTGATACAGTAAAAATGTTTGATGTTTCAGCATATATGTAGTCAGATGTCCTGAAGTCATATATTGTCAAGCATTATTTATTATTTTTTTCACATCAACCCAACAATCAAAGCATAAAGATATTTCTCTCACAAATTAGTGTATAAGGCTACAGTTGTAGCGTCAGCCAATTTGACCACAGAGATGCAAATGACAGCTGGCTTGACCGCAAGTTACGATACGATAAGGTTTCCTGTCTATGACAGAGTTAGCATGCAACTTTAACCGTGATGTCTAGCTCTGCTTTTCCTGGCAATGTGTGAACCCCAAAGTGTTTCCATACTTTACTGTATGTAGTGTTTACCACTTTGGATTTAAAATGTGCGTATCCAGGTCAACCCTCCGCCGCTTTCTGCTTTGTCGTTTCGGCCAGCGGCGGCTTGTTTTGGTTGACGGATACGGAATGGATATGACGCTACGTTACTCAGACTACAACAATAAAAGCTGTAACTTCCTTCTACCTCCACATAGACTCAAATGAAGCGAATATATTGATTAAAGAAAATCACGATAAATAGTTCTTTTTTTCACCCTTAGAAAAAAAAAAGCCTGCTGAAATACATTCAGACTCCCAATTATTTAGTCAGATGGTAGACTAAATTTCAGATTGGAAGTAATAATCTTTTATGGGTCTATCTGATAAGTGCACAAAAAGATGAATGCATGTTTATTGAATACATCCAACTGACATCATGTATTAATCCAATGTTCACTAATAATATAATCCTATCCAAAGGACATATTCAGGGTCAGAATCCACCTCCCTTTTTCATGTACAATTTGAAGAGAACATGAAGACATTTCACTTTGGCTTGTGCTGCCCACTCTAGCAGAACCAAGGACACTGGTTTTGTGCTCAAGAGCTGAGGTGAAGACTTGTGAGTCTTTGCCGACTGAAGTCGTGCTACAAATACCCAGCTTCCCTGGGCATTTCAAAGGAAATGAGAAAATGGTGAGGACAAAAACCTGAGGAAGAAGAAAATATTCTATTAAAAACCGAGCAGAAGGCCTGCTTTATGCATCATCAAAGAGAAATGGACTCCGTGGCAAATAAATAACAGGGGAGTTTAACATATTACCTGTCAACCATTCGGCGTATTTGGAAGAGGATAAATGCAATTTTACAAACCAGCAACTAATTACGAAACAGGGACGCTGGCTGGAGGTTGGCCGGCCTTGATTGAGTCATCAATAACGCTTTAGCTCATTCCCCCATTATCAGCGTTATTAATTCATCCACCTCGTTTCCATCCACCTCGTTTCTATCCACCTCGTTTCTATCCATTTAATAACAGATCCGAGGGAAGATAAATAAAGGCTTACAGGGGCTCATGGTGGAGGACGGATGAGGATATTGTGAGTTGATGATGGATCGGTTCGGACAGGAGTGAGACTTGACAGCAGGACCAGCCAGGCTGTCGGAGATCTGCATCGCTCATGTTTAATTTCTTTTGTTTTACTAACTCAACAAGCGTTACGGGCCCCTTTTTTCATTACTCACACAATTGCTGACGTGGCTTTTTGCACTAAATGGATTAAAGGCTTTTTGATATATGTTGGTCTGTGAATGTGCTTGAGAGAGAAATCATCATAAATGTCTACATTACTGCTGTTTTCATTGCTTTTTTCCATTGATTCTTCTGAGTTCAAGTTCATTTTATGCTAATTCCAAATAAGGTGCAGTAAGTCTTCCAGTTAAGAGATGCATTGTGATAGACCCTGATGAAGAAGTTATATCATGAAATTCAGCAGTGATGTATCAGCACTGCATCGCCACGTCTTGGCATTTTCTATTTTAGTATTTCCAAAAGGTCTCTTCACTTATGCATGCAGAGCGACGCTATGTGAATTGCTCCAAAATGACTTCTGGGTCATCCCAATTCAGCCGGAGCCTCCCATTTTCTATCTACTGCCTCCTGCGGGTAAGCTGTTTAAACCTTAACAACCAGCAAAATGTCAACCACTCCCCTGACTTGCAAGTCTGCTGTTCCTCTACCTCGTCACAGCACACGTGTAATGGAATACCAGGGCATAAAACAAAAGGTTAACTCGGAGGCTATGGTGTGACAGAACCCAGGGGCAGAGCAGACCCTTAGGAGCTTTATACCTTCAGATGGACTCCATCCAGACCTACCACTGTGAAGGGCGCTTAACTTTAAACATTTCCAGTATGCAGAGTGGTTTGTATCTGCCTCTACTGCGTATAGTATGTGGGATTTGACTTCTCGAGATCCATATCTGAAAGCAGTCACGCTGCATTCCTCCCTCCTGTTTACATGAGGATTGTGTGCGATATGTCCATAATTGTTTGGGGCTTTGGGATGTTTTCTTCTCCATGGTGGTTTCACCTAACAACAATATCACCGCTAATGATTTTAACTTTATCAGCATGTGGTTCAGTGTTGCAATCACTGTTAGAGGCTTGCAGTTGACCATAAAATAATGCACTAAGTGGTAGGTGAACCTTTGTAAGAGACTGAAACCAAAATAAATTGCTAAATGGAAATCATGGTCAAAGTATTTTATGTTCTCCAACATCTTAAATGCACTTTCAGATTCATATCATGTTTGCATCTCGAGCTCAGGAAACCATTACTTTCCCAAACAAGCAAAGGCTGCATTTTATGACTGGTCAACATTTCTATACTGGATTGTTTAGTCTGAAAGCATTTCTCATGGTCCGTTTAGGAGGAATTACGTGGCCTTGTGTCTTGAAACAAATGCTGTAAAAAGCCAGAAACATGACTCTTGTAGAAACAAGCGGGTAATAAATGTGTCAGTGTCCAGTGAGCTGGTTAACATCCTGCTTTTTTTCCAAGCACACTGGTGTCTCAAGGCCTTGTGGTTAGACAGGTAATGGACACTTTGCAATAATGTTTTACCGAAGTTTCATAAAATAAAAAACAAGATAAAAATAGGGTTGAACTCTGAAACACGGATTAAAGGCATTAAAACATGTTTGTTTAAGGGTATCCTGTACAGCAAGGGCACGGTTTTGGTCATGGTTGGAATATCAGAACTTGAATGAACATTGAAAACAAAACTTTACAAACGGTAGAATTGTTTTTATTTGAGCTTTAAGTGAACCAGTCATCACAGTTGAATCTAAATGTCTTGTCTTTTCACTACATGTCTCCATACCCTTGCATTCAATATCAACCTGTGTCCACACTTGCCAAACCTCCTGATTTTCCCGGGAGAATCCCATTTTTCATTGCCCTCCCGGGGTCACAATTCTCCCCTATTTCCGTTTCTTGCACTTTACAGCGTGTATACGCCTTACTGTTTCCACCCAGACAACAATACAGCCACATCTAATGTTGTTTACTGGCAGACGGGAGCTGCTTGCGACACAACTCGGTTTGAGCATGCTCGCCGCACATCGCAACGTGCAGCGCCCGAAGCAGCGAAAGGCCGTTGTGGCGTGGTGCAAACCAGTTGGAAATAATGGGTTTCAGAGTGCAGAGTGTTGTCCGTTGAGTTTTGTCTGAAAGGGCTTTCAAAAGTGAGAGAAATGGAGATTACTAAGAGAAATGAATACTGCAGGGGCAAAGAATGAATGAATAAAAACTGAAATGAGTTTATGACGGTTCACGCCAGAGGGGCAAATTATTATTTATTCTTTCTTGAGAATTAAAAGTAAAATTAAAAGTATTTAAAATGTTTTTGCACTGGAGATACTTGTTTTGCTATTTTATTTTTTTAAAACTCACCAGAATGCAGAAAACAAAGTCTCTGAAACAAAACATTTTCTGGAGGAGGATCCCGAGACCCCCCACTATTTTTGAAGTCTCAAGGTTGGCAAGTATGCCTGTGTCTGCTTCTGGTTGTCTGCCTCTCACATTTTGAGATATTTAAATAGTTCTAAATTTGTCAAGCTCATCTTGAGTCATTTTCTCTTCAAGAGAGTGACTGATCTTGACTGTCAATGACCAATGACATCCATCCGTACCTCTACAGGGACGTTAGATCAAGATTAAGTAGGAAATAGCCAACCACAATCCACCATGTATAATATCACCACCATGAGGCAGCTAGCAGCTAAATGTGATACTTCACTCAGTCCATTACTCCCTAACCTCTTGGCCATTAACATGCACTCAGTCATACATGTTTACGGTCATTGCATTTAAGAGCTCAGAGAGAACATGCCTTCCTCTGGTAAAATAAAAAGTCCTAAAGGAAATCCAGACACGCAACGACCTCCTGAGTTTTATGTTGTAATAAAACATGTTTACATGCTTTTCGCCTGTTTGGACCCCAAGGGCACAAGGGTGAAAAGGTTATCATGAAGCCACCATCTGCGGCAACCTTCAAAGGATTCTTTTTTTTTATTTCCTGCCTTGGGGCACTTCTGATTTACTACATTTTGTTTTTACTGTCTTTGATTTTCCAGCCCCATCTTTCACAGAAGAAATGTTTTAGGAGAATCTCAGAAAGAGAGCTGGTGTTTGTGAGAAAGCAGAGGATTTCTTTTGCCCTCCTAAAACTGCTTTGAAGGATTTATTACACAGATCAATACTTGGATTTGGATGGGAATCAAACACAGACCTTGACCTCTTGAGCCCTTCAAAAGAAAAACTAAATGTTTCTTTTGGGGTGGCAGAAATACTGAGAATCTGAACCCATTAGAAAGCACCACTCATCCCTCTTTGCTGTTGAGTAAACTTGGCTTAACCGTCGGCCTCTCGTATGTCTACTTTTAATTTCTTAATCTTTCCCCTCTTAGCTGTCTCTTTGTGACTCAACGCTTTCATTCTCCCCTTCAGCCCCTCTCTCTCCCATTACCCTTGGCGCCCTGTTACACATCGTTGTCATCAGCAAATGGTCGGGTCTCCGTTTTATTAGTGCCGCTGCTTAAAATGGCTTTCTGAAGGGAGCGCAAAGGTTCCTCTGCATGGCTGGGCCCATCTGTAGTGTGGCATAATGATTTTTTCACGCCACATTAAGTTAACACTGTGCTGCCAGCAACGCGAGCCAAGACCCAGTTTCTAATTGGACTAAGAGAGGGAAAGAAGCAGGAACAACAGTGACACAACATAACATCAGACACCTTTCAACCTCAACTTCACCCATTCTTCCTTTTTTTCCCTTCATATCAATCTTTCAAAACTGCTCTGTGGCTATAGTTAGACACTTTTTGCATTTCCTTATGTGTCCAGGTTTGGAACTGGATGACGGGGGGTAAGGATTGACATTCGCCTTTTGTTCGTTTTACACCCCAGGCAGATTTAAAGTCGGTGTCATGTCATTGGCCAGATTAGGTATTTGGGATTTAGGATTGTGGCGCACAAGGCCAGGCAGCCGGTCAGAGCCAACAAGCTACACATGGGTGGATTTCCCCAGTAGGCTTAAGCTGCGGTCAAGCGTGCTGACCCGCTGGACTATCTTAATGCCGTTTTCTTCTTTGGCAAGGCAAAGACACCCATGAGCTCTGACAATCATTAAGATGGCTTTGAAGGAAAGTGAAAGAGAAGAACACTGACCCTGTTACAAGTTAGATTCAGAGTATCTAACATAATTTAGGTTTCCTCGCTGCTTGTGTTTAATATATTGTTGTTTCTGAAGTGGGTGGCTCCGTGATGACACTGCCTAGCTTCCGGCTAATCCAAAAATGTATCAAAGATTGTCGGTGGAGTTGAGGCAGGCCCGAGACACGCAGCAGAGTAGACAGCTAGCAGCTATAGCGACCTGATGGCACCCACCTGTCAATCAAAGCGGCCACGGCCTTAATTATGTCGAACTTTCAGTCTTAATATAATTTACACAGGTGAGTTATATAAAAATTCACCCCCATACGGTCATTGTCATGAACGGAAATAAGCTATAGAGACCAAAACCATTTTTTGTACCAGGTTGTAGACATGTTTGTTTCTGCTGTAAAGTTGCACACAACATGGGTGTCTATGGGGATTGACATGCTTTTGGAGCCAGACTCAAGTGGCCATTTGAGGAACTGCTGTTTTTGGAAATTCCGCATTAGTTTCGTTTCTTGGCACCAAAGGTTGCCATGTGCTCATATCAAAAAGTGTTATCAGTTAGCGAACTCACAGGGCAACATTTCCAGAGAAAATTCCTCTCTTGTGGCCAACATACTTGTGACTTGCTTACAAAAAACAATGGAGAATGAAACCACCCACTATGCATGATAAACCATCTCTATTTTAACAATATGAAGGAGTTAAAGTCTGAGAAAACAATAAAGGAGTTGGCCTTAAACCTGAGGTCTGCCGTTTCCCCAATTGTCACAACCAGTCATGCATGCCTGCTAATAACGGTAATGTAATCATGACATGTCTTGTATCGGTGGGAATCACCAAGCTCTCTGCATGACTGCTTTAGGAGACGCTAACATGGGTATGACATGTTTTAATTTGCTGTTAGAAGGCAGCCTCTAGGACATTCCTCCACTGGAAAACCAATGAGACCCATCAGTTTTTACAATGCACCTGACATCCTGATTATAGACAGGTGAGCAGGAATTGACAAGCAGGGTAATCGCATGTTCTCTGTTGAAGTGTGCAATGGAATCTCTTTCTGTGCCTCTCAAACCCTATCCTTTATGTCAAGATTTGACAACAGCTACATAACTGACACCTGATGTAAGGCCACGCTCTCCGCACAGGGCCTCGTGCTGAACTCTGCTATTCAAACATGTCACGTGTCTTGTATCTACTGTATCTGACACCAATACCACGCAACTGTCATGTCAAAAACAGCTGTGTTTACTGAAGACTAAATGTTACCTCAACACATTTTGTTTTGATGGGAGCCAAGTTTTAACTGAAATGAGGTGCCTTCAAAATTACCAAAAGAGTTTGGTTTTATTTTTCCTTGCTGTGTCTCGTTGTGTCCACCATGTCAGTTTTACTATTATAAATAATACTATAAATTCCAATCTGACTGGCACAGGATTCAAATGCCAAGTCACATGTAGGTTGCTCTCCCTGGGATTTAACTTGAGCTTGGGTTTGAGTAAAAAAATAAACACAATGCTACTATTTCTAGTTAGAAATGCCAGGGAAACATGAGATCTGAGTCACATGCAAAGGCAGAAACAGCCATTATATAGCCTTATGTGCCTTATGGAAAAAAGCCACATTGATCCTTTGCTCATAATGTGCAGTGCAGCACCATTATGAAGACGTGAAGTAGTGCAGCCACTGACTGATGAGCATATAACTATCTGGAAGAAAATATAGAAACTTTAAAAGCTTCTCAGCTCCTCAGGTTTACCATCATATGTTTGTACTGTTATCATGACTTCAGAATGAGTTTCATTAGTGTGAAGTGAATTTCAATTAAAAGCATGACATTTGAGTTATTAAAGTTATGATGAGTTTCAGGTCTGCACAGGTAAAGCTTTGCAAGTCATACACCATTTTGGAAATTTATGATGCAGTAATCCGTTGTCAAAAGTAGCAGGACAAGTCCAGCTATCATTGTTTTTCCAATGGTCTGCCTGATTAGAAAGTTTGGCCTGCTGACCATGTCCATCCTGGTGTTGTCCAACGTTTGAATGACGTTTGAATTGATCTTGATCGCAAATCCCAATCTCACAAAAATGCTCATTTGCAGTCCAGGAGAAGTAGTCTGGTTGAGCAGTGTGTACCAGGGTTATACTGTAGCCATGGCCATGTTAATTAAGCCGAAGTCTAAATATAGGTACAGTTTGAATTTATATTTGGTCCGATGGAGTGGCGTGATCTTCAATTATTAAGGTCAAGACCAGAATAAATAATAAACAGTGGCATTCCATGATGACAAAATGGAATAGCTATTTAATTTTAATGCTTATAAATTGGCTACCTTTGTTTGTCAAGCTTAACAGAAAATGTCAGGAAGGTTTATTTGTCTAGTATTATTTGTAATTTATACTGCTACTCCGGTTTCTGCCTTTGTCTTTTCTTTATTGTCTAAATAATGGTGTCGTGTAAGCCCGTTTGGGCTGGGCATATTATTTATGCATGACACAATAATAATATAATCATATAATTAAAAAGAGTGCCCTTAAACATCCAACAAACTGAGAGGTTTGAGGATCATAATGTATAAGCTGATTGCTTACCATCAGTCTGGTTCACTGGATAGAACATAACTAAATAGCCATAGAAAGTAATTTCAAAGATATGTTTAGATAGGGAGGAACCAGATGAGTCTGGATCAGTAGAGTCTTCATGAATGTCTTAAGCACTACAGCCATGTCACGTGCATCAGTTCACTCACACACTCATTAAATACAATATCACCCAAAGATGCACATCCCAAGAAAGAGGCACATCAGTGGGCAGTGATGCAAGCCAACAGTGTCTCCTTCTATCTCGACCTATCTTACTTCCCTCCATCCCTCTCCCTCTTTCCTCTCTCGGGGTCCTCATCCTTCTTTCCTTGTGAACACTGGTGTCTTCCTCGGTTGATGAATGCTTCTTCCCTCTCACACTGTCTGGGTTTGGACACTCTTAAATTACCCCAAGCTGTGGAGAGGGGAGGAAAGAGGAACTTAAAAATAGCATTTGGACTGTGCTTTTTTTTCTTAAGTTGCCCTTCCCTGACCCCGCTTCAGCGCCCTTGTCACTCTTCCTTCACTTCCTTATTCCCTTCCTCCCACCTTCCCTCCTCTCTTTATGTACAAGGAGGGGAGGTGGGTTATTGATGGTAATTCTGCAGACCTCTGTTACTTCCACACACACTCACACCATTTCCCCCCACAGGTCTCATCTCTCTTTCTCTTCCTCTCCTCCGGCTCTCACATGAATAATGTTGTCCCCAAGCCAGAATGAGGTCAGGAAAGTAATGGCGAGACATATTGTGCAGTTAAGGCTGTCTGCAAATGGCCCATCAATAATCAAAGGCCACGCATTAGCAGATGCAACATTGTGTTCCTTGAGTGTGTGTGTGTGTATTTTTTAAAAATTGAAAATAGACGCTGCTATTGATTGTCTTATCAACTAATCCCTTTAGCGTTTTAATGCAATAATTGGTTGTTTTAGGAAAAGCATGAAAAATTGGCAATTTTTTTTTTTCAGTGAAAAAAAAGCTACAAAAATCCAAAGCTATTTTCTGTCGAATCTGAAAATAATAAACTACTCCCACAGGTTGTACATGCGTTGTGGTGCCAGCCACATGAAGCCCCCCTGTTTGCCACTTGACAAATGAATAGTTATTCCTGCAGTTAAAGTGATGAAGAGCCCACAGCTCAACCAGGGTCTGTTTGACCTCCACTGTTGGCAACACAACTTGTCATCAAAGTTCGTCTCAGCCCAAAGAGCCGCAGTTAACCTTTGACACCTCACCTCTGCTGCCTCTCCGTAAAGTGGGAGCCCTTAACTTTAGGGAGACTGACAGCTTTCTTAAAGAGGGTATTTGGAGGTGGGGGGGTTCTGGGTCACAGATATTTGGGATGTAAAGAATGGGGGGGTAGGGTGCAATGCCATTGCCTGGTGGAAATGAGTGGGGGCTGGCTTTTGTGTTTAAAGTCTTAATTGCGCCCCCCAGCACTCTCCTCAATCTCCTTTTACAACTCCCCAGCTTAAATATTTACAAAACAGCCAGCGCCATGGCCACATGTTTGTCCATTTGCTCATTTGATGGTGATTAGAGAGCTCTTGTTCCTGACTCAAAAGCCCACTTAGAGCCAACCTACCTCCCCCAAACACACTCCCAAACTCCCTTCACCTATTACCATTTGTGCTCGCATAAGACAAATTACTAATTTGATCTCCTCTGAAACTGTTTTCTGCTGAGTTTTTGTGCATGGTAAGGTGAAAACATGATTCCTTGTATATATTTCTAACCCTGGAGTTAACCTTGTTTAACCCCCTGAGATGTGTGATCCCGACTGACTTTACCGTCTTTCAGAGGCTCTGGTAGGTTTTAGGGCTGGAAAGTGAAGTGAAGCTGTAGAAATCATATGAAACTAGAAAAACCAAAGGAACCCATTGATACCAACTGTGTCATACTAGCTTGTCGGGAAGAAGGCTAAATAATGCTCCAAAGTAAATTTTAGCGAGGAAAAACTGGCATGGTCCAATGAGCCCAATTGTATTCATGTGTGATGATGTTAGTCTCCATAGTAGCTATTTCATTGTAGTGAAACCAGTTTTTGAAATTTGACCTCACTATATAAAATGACCTGTGGTGACCTCTAGGATAATCACAGCCTCATGAAACTTTACAGCCACAAACTAGAGACCTAGACCATTTAGAGGATGGATGGCTTTCATAGGTATATAAACAATAAGGGGGTTTCTGAGCAGTTTCCACAACAGAAGTGCTCGCCATCCAATCGCTGACAAATGCAATTCTTGCAGAAATCTCAAAATGTCAAAAGTTTTTGATACCAAAACACAGCATGGCTTTTTCCATGGTGTTCCTCAAGATCTTGGTGTCTTAATGTAGTATTTTGGAGGGATTATTGGTCATTTTTTATCAATTCTCGAGTGGTAAAAAATGGTTAAATTTAGCTCATAATGTTCTAAACCCTCATACACCTTTACAATTCATTATAATTAATTCATTCATGTTTATTTCTGATTTATGACTAGAACAACTTGACACATAGTGCTGAGCTGCATCTCAAATTCATCTTCAGGTTCCCAGCTTTGAGATGATGTACACCACTTCTGTGTGACATCTCCTGTTGACCTGCTATCTCCCCCTAAAAGACAAAAAATGTGTCTATTGTGGGTCTCAGAGGGTTAAGAAAATGTAAAATTGTAAGCCCTGGAATTAAACTTTAGCCAAACCTCACTAATGAACTTAATTGTTAAGTTCCGTGTTGGTTTAATTGCAGCTTTCGTGAAAGGGTTAGACAAAGTTTGCTGCACCCTTTCAGGTCTACATAACACTGACTAAGAGCACGCAACTGATTAAAAGTTTTAAACGGTGCAGAGTTTCCAGACAGAGGAGAAATCAAAGTATGCGTTTAAGACATCGATAAGCGTAGCATGTCAATAACAGCCAGGGAGGCCATGGCAGACAGGGCCTGTTAAAAGGAGCTGTCTTCCATTCAAATAGCCTCCAATGGCGCTCTGCTCCGCTGAACAAGCTGAGCAAATCAATACCACTCATCTAAAGGCATTTCTTGGTGGATATATCAACAAGTACTGAGGGATGTATGCAAGTTGTGCTTTATTGGCCCATTCACCAGACATGCAGATATTCAACATACATATTTCTCTCAAAGGATTTGCAAGACAATTTCATACAGACTTTTATTAAGTCAGAAATGTACAGAAACCTATGAGGTGTGCTTTAACGGCTAAAGATGAAGTCCCAAGATATAAACTGAGATAAATGATGTGAATAAATGTAAATGATACATCCTCTGCTGCCACGGAGCAGAACAGATGCATTTTATTGCGCATATGGTTTTGATTGTGAGATCGTATTGACATTCAGACTCTCGCTTCAAACTCTCACTTTGAATGACAGGTAAGAATATTGATCAAGAGGCATATGAGGGGTGTAACCAGCAGCAGCAGAAAGGCTGTTAGTGTACTCCAGTGAAGCCTGGAGCCCTGCTAAGGAGACAAGTATGTTCTCTGATTTACAAGGCATTCTTATTTGTGCGTTCTGGTTTAAATGTGCAATCACAATGAGCACCACAAAGTGCTAGGTTATAGGCGGCACAATGATGGCCTGTCCAAGTGCATATGTAAAACGGATCTCTGAAACAGACATATTGTGTGCATAAAAGTCAGGCAGTCACATGACCAAAACCAGATTCTCCGAGCAGGAAAATGTTGTACAGTAGTGCAGATGGATGCATATATACAACCACAATGTCCACCCAAACCCAGATGATGTGCTTATATTTGAATTGTCTTAAGATGTTTCTGTATGTCAAATCATTGAATTGTCTAGAACACTGAGCTACAACCTGTTTTGATATGAAAAGGAAACCCAGAGATTGTGAGCTTATTTTGCAGCAGCCTCGTGTTGGTTCAGTATGATTTAATCAAGATAACCACAATGGATCATTATGCATAATGGCGCTCCACTTTGCTACGGCACTTTTCAAATTAGAGGCTGCAGATGTAACACATACAGTAGCTGTCCTGCTGGCTTCAGACGGCTGTGGGGTTTCACCAGCTGAAGCGAAGTAAGTCAACATGTTTGTGTTTATGTGTGTCTATGCGTGTTGCTGTGTGTCCGTTTCCATAGTTTTTTGGGTATTATGAGTACTCTGCAGGCCAAGCTCTGCAGTGCCTGAATATAATGAGGCAGCTCACCTGTCCCGCTGCCAACAAAAGGTCAACCACAGGTGAACGCAGCGTTCCCTCCTCCTACACATTCACATACTCGCGTACACACAATAACACGCACACACACTTTTCTTAACTAATAAAGAAATACGTTTTCAGAAATTCCTGCACTGCCTGCTCAGATACTTTCAATGCAATCGCTGTCCCCTTTTCCCCGTCACCTCCTTTCCTCTCCCTCTGTCTGACTTTCATAAGTAGCACAAAAGTTTCCCTAAATCCGATTACTCTGCCAGTATACTGTAAATTATTTTTTTTTTTTTCAACGATGAAGATGAGATGGCCCGCCTGAAAAATGTGTCTTCAGAAAAACACGCTTTTCCCTTTCCGTCCTCGGAGGATTCCAAATCCTCCTTGACAACACGCATCTCAAGGCTGACAGTCTCGCACCTTTTCTTTCCCTTAAGTAGGACATCCTACCATTCGATGCACCTGTCTTTATGAAAGGTGGTAAGCTGTCTAAACCTGGGTACATATCATGGGATTTATAAAGTCACCCATTGCCTTCTTTGAAAAATTATTAAATATTTTTTTATAAAAAAAATGGAGGAGACAGAGACAGCCTTCTCAACAATTTATGTAATCAATTTGACTGACGCTTAAACGTCCTTCTTCTTCTCCGTTTTCATAATTATGAATGATTTTGCAGGAGAAAATGACCACATGTGAATTCCTTTAGAATCTGAAAAGTGAACGAAACTGTCAACTGTTCATTCAAATCAGAAAATTATTTTCATTTCAAGCTTTTAAACAGCCACTGACACCGGATTAATGGTATTAACAGATTATAAAAGAAGGGAAATATACCTGCATCATTTTTTTCAATGAAACTATCACTCTAGTCAATAAAACTGTATCCCCTACCACAACATACGTATGTGACACTTTCAAATACGTCCCAGGCCCTCCATCTTGAGGGTTTTGAAGGATGTGACTGGTCTAAAAGCCTGAGTGTGACAGTCCCCGAGGAGCACGATGCTAAAACGCCACTGTGGTAGTCCATTTGGCGCTGCCGTCCCACCAGAGAGCCATTGGGTCTTAGCAGCCCTAATGGTGTTCACTGCAGCAGCCTCTTAATCCAACCCTGGCCTTCCACAACTCAGCTCTCCGCTCCTTACACCCCCCCGGCTGGGGAAAAAGGGACGTGACAGCCACAGTGTCTCAGAGTCAATTACAGGTCCAAGGCAGTCCCCGAAGAGCCAACAACCGTGTTTGTGACAAAATGGCCTGTCCTCATTCCTTCATAAAGATGCAATTTTGCGAGAGCAAGGAGAGGCTTCTTCTTTCTGTGGGTGGAGTGCAGAGTGCATCTCCTCTGAGCGGGGGGGATCATGGACTCCCCATAGACGATGCTGTTAGCCCAAATGAATAAATGATGAAATGGACTGGCACATTGTGCTTTAATGTAAAAGTTGAGTGCAGCGCAGTGAATTTAGACTGCGTGAAGTGTCACAGGTTTAAAAGTACGGTGGATCTATAGGGCAAAACTCAACTGAGTGCAGTGTCGGAAAAGATGTGGACAAAGAATGAGGCGGGGAATAACAGACTGAACTGAGCCGCAGAGAAGAGAGAAGTCACCTTAAAAACCATCTATAATCAAGGATAACAAGATTGGTAATTATTGTTAAATTACGCATTTGATTACTTAATTAATTCCCAAACTAATAATGTTATTGTAGCCGTTGGAAGTGAAGTTGAAGAACAGATGTGGCTCGTCTGCTCAGTTAGCACCAGAGTTAACAGAACGTGCGTTTCATTGCAGAGGTGTTCTCGAATCACAGAATTAATTTCCTTATATTAAAAAAGTTGTGACATTCAGTCCTTGTCCCCGGCACTGTCTTTCTCATACAGATTTGATTTTACCTTGCCGCAGCGCTCCTTGTTTACTCATTGCTGGCCAGCTTTGGCTGCAAGGTGCACAAATGTTGCCATGTAATGCAATGCAAAATAAACTGAACGTTTTCAGGTCATCGGCCATGGCAGCACATTGGGATTTGGCTGGTAAACACAATGTCGTGTTATCTTTGACATCCACAACATATTTTTGAGAGCAACTGTTTCTGTTCTGTAAAGTCATCTGTACAAATTGTTATTTCAAGCTCTCTCTGACTTCCATTAAAAGTGTTTGTTTTAATCAGATACCATTCATTGCAATGTTTGATCCAAGGACCTGTAAGTTGTCCTCAATAACAACATTTCCCCGTTGTGTCTTCCCAATAAATCACTCTTTTTAACTTTTCTCTCACTTGGCAGATAGCCGACATCTCTGCGGATGTGGTTAGAAAGTCACCGCGTTGAATCTAGATCTGGATTATGAGGAAATTCTGGCCCGGGTAACAAAGCATGACAAGCTTTTCCCTTTCTCCAGCAGCTCTAGTTGGGGCACCCTTGAGTGTCCCTGTAGATTGACTCAGTGGAGACTGGTCATCCTACAAAATCCCCTAAAAAATGAAAATGTATGTGCACGCGGGTGAATGCTCTTTCTTTCCCCCTGCCTCTAAATTAAATAGGAGCTCCTCCTTTCTACTACAGCCAAATACATATCAATATCATTTTGTCTTTGTTTTGTCTAAGCAGTGTTTTTGACCTTTGCACTCCTCTGACTCAACACTTGTAAGTGATTTCGATCAGCTTAATGGCTGAGATGAAGATTTAAATGAGAGACGGAGGGTGTCTGTATTGACTTTCAATGACCTGAATATATTTCATCTATAATCAGTGTCTTACTGCCCTGCACAATGATGAGCTGAGGGTCTGAATGCTTAACACAGTATTGACAGTGCGCCTACATTATCAGACAATGTCAAATAAAGTTTTTCTGTCAATATTTGAGCACTGAATATCAAAAGAGTTCCTTTAACTAAAGTTATTAACATCTTAAGCCCTATAGGTGCTGGAAGGTGTGGTTTGCAGACAGACATTCCCACAATAAATCAAGAATAGCTCCACAACTACCAGGTCTATATGCATAATCTTGGTCTCTATGGATAGGTAAGACCTCAAAGAATTCATCCCCCGGTGTCAGTAACATTGTGACTGCTACTATACCTGAGTAAATTGTGATGAACCAAAATGCCTAAAGTGTTTCTAGATTAGACAGTGAATAACACCATTATAGCAATGATGCCATGCACAGAGATGCCACTGAATTCATTCAGCAACTCCTTGACTACAACTGTGCCAAAGCAGATATAAATAACACAAAGCACATAGATTCTACAAAGGTTTTTAGTAAGGATAGGACCAGGCAGACTCTCCATTTGGCCACTTGGATACCAAAGTGTGCCAAATGGGTTTTCTACCTCTGGCTATAAAATACTACTGATATCCACTACAGGAGGCTATGTGCACACAATGGAGCCTTTGGCCATGACATTTACACTGTCTCATCAGATTCTACCATTGTGCACAGTATAAAATCAATAAAAAAACTATTCAATTGTATAATTTTGACTCCAAATGGAGTAGTTTTATCGTAGTAATGAAAAATGATCAAGTAAAACTTAGATAATGACAAATAAGATCAATAGTAATGCAAATAAGATAACAAAAAATAATCCAAAGTCAAGTATGTACATTCATATAAAAACGGTTAAAAATACAATTTCTCATGTGTTGATTTTGTTACTAAAATATTGAAATTATTGCCAAACATTGTTCGGACAAATATACTTGGATTGTTAGTAGCGTTAAAGGTCGTTAGAATTAGCTATCAGAATCTAAAAGACTCAATCGACTTGTTACTTCTGAATAGCATCTTGTCTGACTGTAAGGTTATGCCCTCGCTGTATGAGAACAGCAGTAATTCTATTCTCTTAACATGACGATATACATCTGACATTTACAACATTCCCCTTGAATAATTTATTGTCCCCAAAGCTATCTTTCTCAAAAATCATAATTCAATCCGTCACTTTTGGAGTTATCTATTTACATTTGCGCAGTTAAATTAATTTACCATAGAGGTTTTTCTTGAGCCCGTTCATGGCAGTTTATTGGATTACCTGATTTAATGAAGACTGAATGATCGGAGGGCAGCAGAAGGCAATGCTTTCCACCTTTGAAAGATGAGTTTAGAGCCAGCATGAATCACGTGTTGCATGGATAATGTGCAGAAAATGCTTTTTCACTCTCAAGTACAACTATTCAATGTGGCATGTGAACGTTTGAATTCCAGTTTATCTACGGTGACGATGGAAACGAGTCATTACACAACAAAATAGGATTATTTCCAGAAGATGTCATGCTAATGCATTTGGCAACACCAGGAAGTGGCTCCATTTTATATCTGTAAGGACAAAACCCCTTTAAAACTCTGTTTTCTTTTGTGATTTATATCCTCTATAATGACTCCAAAAAAATGTGTTTAATCGTTATGTGGCAGTGAGCTGACGGTGCTTCAGCTGCCAGGGAGAGTGTTTATTTTCACGAGTCTCAGAGAAGCATAAACACAGAGGGCTGAGTGTGGGGGTGGCCGTTCTCATGCCAAGTCTGCAGAGTTTTTGAAAGCGGCACCAACCCTGTGTTGTTCCGCAACCAGACAAGGTATTCCCTTTCATCCGGCAAGGATTCACCCCATTTCATGTCAACAAGGCCCTTTAAGCTCGGAAACTAGGTGGAAAAGAAGAAAAAAAGAATCAACGGAAATCACTGTGACTTGCGGTTGACAGACAAACCTCTTCCTCCAGACGGGGAGAAAAGAAGAAAAATTAGTCTCGTGTTGCAAAAACAAATCATCTGAGTGCGTCTCAGAAATGTGTCCTGGCACGTTATACAGTGACGAAGAGATCTCGATATGCACCCTCGTATGAAACCACTGCGTAGCATCTCACTCAGCCCTGAATCACGGCTATTTAATGGTGCGTGATTAAGTCAGAGTGGCAAAAGTCTCACAGTGCTGAGCTGTTATTGGGTGTTTTTAAAGCATTCCTCACCACGTTAGCCAGGTGACACCACAGCCGGATGCAGGTGTTGTCTGCTTGTCTCTCGGTCAGACCTGACTAAGCCAGGACAGAGGCCCTGCCACTCGGTCATTCATCCACCACCCCCACTCCCTGTTCCTCCCCCTGCAGCCTTAAATGCCTGCCCTATCTGGCTCAATCAATCACCTGTGTAAAGAGCAATGGCTGTGTGTAAAGGGAGGTCTGTGAGGCGGAGGGTGGGGAGAGAGAGAGAGAGAGCTGTGAGGTGGGTGTCAGGGACAGGTGGCCAGGGTCAGTATCTCTCTCACCTTGGCAGCTCCTCTCCAAGTGCTCTTGACAGGCTTACATGCATCCACCCACCTGCACAAGAGGGGCCGCGGGCACACACATACAGAGCATCTCTCTCCCACACACTCGCACGGACACATGCACTCTCACACAACGCCGGCACAACTGCTCCAGGCTACTGGCGCTCCCTAGGGGAACACTCGAACTATGCTAATGCATGCCAGTTCATCAATTCAGTCCTGGACACACACACACACACACACACAACACTCTTTCTGGACTGCCTGGGCATGCATATTTCTCAAGGTTAGAAAGTTACCAGGGATAAGACGGCCACTTCTGTGTGAATGAATCTCCATATCATGAAAGGAAAATCAATAGCTGTAGCCAATAATGCGGCAGATGGAGTTAAATGCATCAGATGCACCCAATCCCTTTTAATGCCATGTCTCTTTTGTTAGTCAGGGCACACAAGATGCAGTTCTGCAAACGTTAATAATGTTGACCAAAAGCTATTGACTTACTCAAATAACCATAATGACCATAGGCGCGGTTTGCGTTGGTTCAGGGGGCTCACTGAACCCCCATAGTGGCCCCGTAGCCAAAAATGCAAATATTATCTTTTATAATGACACAGAACTAATAATGTAATGATGAATAATATCAAGCTTGTTGTGTCTTCTTATTGACGGATTAAGAAACCAACAAGATAACTTTTTCTGGTCTTTTTATGTACTTATAATAACATTGGAGATCTCTAGTAACACTGAATCCGTTAAATAGGAACTTCTGTTACGTCACGTAAACAAACCACGTACCCATCAGCTGTGCGCTCGAGATCAGACTGGAACTGGAACCGTTTAAAAGATGGGTGATACTGACCACCTTCATACGTTTGCTGCCTACTTTTTAAACAGAAAACACACATTTTATATTGTGATATTTACTGGAAATGAACAGCATGTAGGAATATTTCAGGTGATCTCCTGCAATCTCCCCCCAACCAGCCATAAATCTGCCGTTTCTCATCCATTGCGACGCTTTCAACGCGAGCGACAGGAATAAATAGAAACAGAGTCCGACAGAAATTCAACTCTAGACATCGCGCTCCACGTTGCAGCGTTGCTCGCAGCCAGTTAGGACATTAGAGTAGAAAACAATGCAATCAAACTGATTTTGCCGCTGACGCTCGCGTCACATTCAGTTTGAGTAATATGTACATACACTATATCTCTGTGTTATATAATATATATTTTATAGGTCTGTCAACAAGCCAGCAAGGCTCATCTCTGGTTTACTGTCGGGTTTTACGGTTTGTGTGATTTCGGTTTCTATGGTAATTCTTGCAATATTCCATCACTCATTGGGCATATTAGTCGGGATATAAAAATGCACCTGCTGGTGCTTGATTATACATTTTTGTGTAAACAAAGTCTCTGATGTACACATTACATTTACCCTAGATTTTTTTTTGTGAGCCCCCAACCTTAAAGCTTCAGTAGGCAACACGTTTTTGGCATCATTGGGCCATAATAACCTTTCAGCATATTGTAATTCAAGTGTTATGAGAGAAAACTAGACTTCTGCACCTCCTCATGGCTCTGTTTTCAGGCTTTAAAAAATCTAGCCTGTAACGGAAGATTTTAACCAATCACATGGTCATTTCAGAGAGAGAGCGTTCCTATTGGCTGTGCTCCGGCTGGTGAGCAGTGCTTGGTATTTCCTCAACTTGATCTTAACATGACTGCCGGGTCACAAACTTTCTCATTTTACAGCTAAACAGTACACCACAAGATGTTTCTGAAAACATTTGAGGCAAGAAATCGGCATTACGGATGACATAGAAGCACATTCTTTTTTTCATATCACCTGTCTCAGGCACTACTGTCAGGATATATAGTGACCCTTTTATAAACATAACTTTGCTCCATTTCTATCCACCGCAGCTTTAAAGCTCAAACAGCGTCTACGATAATGACACTTGTCGAAAGTGTCTCAGGTTTCTTTGCTGTGGTTAGAAGTTCGACATGTCCAAACGGTGACGCTAAGTTTCAGGAGTGATGGATGTTTTTGCACTGAAACAACCAAGCGTCAGCCACGCTACGAAAGACTGTTCTGCAGAATGAGATGGGCAATTACACCGAGAAAGATAGGGAGGGGTTTTACAAAATGAGTGAGATTGACACGAAAAGAAAACACTGGGGGAAAGAGGAAACGGAGCATTGAGAGGACGGGGATTAGGTAGGAGGAGAGAGTGAAGGAGAGAAGGAGGGTTGGGACTGGTAGGAGGTAGTATTAAGAAATCTCATGCATTTGTAATTTCCATTTCTATATTCAGATTTGTGTCCTTTTTTTTTGCCTCTGAAGACACCTCATGAAAATGGATGAGCGTGTCAATGTGATGGTACTCTTCCTTTACATGGACCAAATAAACACTTTTTCCTCCCCAGTGTTCACTTGACCGAACATGGCTATACAGCGGCGTGTCATCTGCTGCTTGTTTAGTTGCAGTTTTACCTCCTTTTATATGTTGTAACATATAAATGAGGATTGTGGGAAGTGGAATTAATGGGATGAGTTCACATGTGCACACATACACACACACACTGCAAAGATATGGAGACGATTTTAATAACTTGGCATATGTGTCGGCTCCCTACTGATTATTTTATGGGTTCGAGCTATGCAGTTAAACACTATTAATTCACCTTCTCATGTACCCTAAGCCTACATATGTGTATGAATAATTTGACTTCACCCCCCCACCCCCATAACATACCAGTAAGCTTCCCAGTCAGCATATTTTTGATCTTAAATCCCACTGATCAGAGACTCTCTGTGTAAATCCCGTCATTTTGCCCTCCAACACAAGACATTGTTGTTTTCATCACTTCGGCTCTGTGATAGTGGATTTAGACTCTGTAATGATGCTGATAAGTACAGTGTAAGTAAGGAAACAGAAGGACGGGGGGGGGGGAAGGCAGAAGAAGAAGAGAATGAAAGACGTTGGGACTTATAGCCGGAGAACGGTCCCTTGTTTCGATGCTGCTTAAAAATAATGAGCGGCAAACCAGATGCATAATTTACAGTGTAGTTAGGGCATGATAAAATATGTCAGCTGAAGAATAATCTCTTTTTCCCGCAATCTCTGGAAAAAAGGAGAGCAAGGAATGAGAAAGAAGAGGGGAGGTGGTGGTTTTCAAGCGAGGAGCCAAAACTTAAAGCTCTGCTCTTACTTACACAATAAAAGCATGATTGACAAGAACTGAGCAGAGCGGACATTATCATTTATCACAGCTAACTCGCAGCTCGCAGCCGTTCTCGGCCTGCGGTTTAACATGAAGGAGACGCACGAAGCAGACTCATCTGGCTTCCAGTAGTCTCAGCCCAAAGCACTTAACCCTCGACACAGGTCTAGGTTCAGCCCCAAGGCACGATAGCGACCCCGTGCTCCCCTGCCCCGATGTACAGACTCTTTTCAGCAAAGGGATAGCTGCTGTCACAACCAGTTGACTTTTCATTTGTTTTCTAACCAGAGGAGAAGAGGTGGTTGGGCAGAGAGCAGCCATGGAGCATCTCCCAGGAGAGAAACAGCCTGCCACTGATCTCCTCTCTCTCCTCTCTGTAAGATCAGATGCAAGTGTATGTATAGTCTCAATAATGGAGCGGGAGGTGTATGCATCTTTTCAGGTTTAAGGAAACACCTTTACAGAGAATCCAAGTTTTCTTCCTTTGGTGAAAAAAAAGGTAAAAAAAGGTAGCTCTGATGACAGATTGAGCAAAAGCAGACAGACGCTGTTGGCAAGCACACACAGTGGCCGGTGGCCTCGGGGGAAATGCCAGATGTGTCCAATTTATCACAGAGAGAGGTGAGAGGTGGGAGACGCACAAAGGAATCCTCCGACGGGTCCCTCTGTGTCTCTTAGAGACCTTTTCTCTGTGTGTGTGTGAGAGGGAGAAGAGTGAGAGACCTTGGATAGATGACATGTTTGATTAAAGTAATGATCCCAGATGTTCTGATACATTATTTTTTTCTTGTATGGCCAAATTACATAAAACACCAGTGATGCAACCTGTACCAATTACATAAAGGTTTGCTGTTCTATACACTCTGAATCAAAATCAATTCTCTAGCATACAACAAGTGATCCTTTTTAAGTTGCAGCTGCTTGTTCGTATTACACAGAGCCAGTACTGGGTAGCTATGAACAACATAGCCACCATGAATGAACAAAAGAAAGACAGGAGTGGCATCTACAGAAACACAGAAACACACTGACACAACAAAGAAACAAATCTGATGATTTGGTTTTCTGTTTAGTAAGCATGTAAATAATAAATAAAACTGATACTGATCCTTATTCAAAACCCCAATTCAGTGCCAAAGAATGTGCCTGAATGGGATCCTACACCAATTAGCCCCCTGTCGCGCCGTGCAATTCCAGTATGCACAGTCAGCAAACAGCCACTGCCCACAAGGCGTTAAGCCTCTGCTTCCGGGTGTTGCTTCCACCCTAGGAAGGTTCACACATGTTGCCAACATGAAATCCCTGCATGATCAGGCTGTTCCCAACGAGACCCACGGCTCCCGATAGACCCACACCTGCGTGCTTGATTATAACCCGAAGCAAGGATTAAACACCTCCGAATTCCTTTCAGGCAAGTATTCAGAGAGTTGTCAGTGTCAATCCTTTTCCGCTCTTTGACAACCGTCCAAGTAATTAGTAGTTGGACTTTTATTTGAGGCATCATGCTTATCCAAACTGACATGTAAGAATATTAAAGGAGATAATGCTTGAATCTCTGGATTTCCTACTTTAGAAGCAGTCAAAAGTAAAGACTGCAGGCAGAATTTGACTGACAACAGCATACAACAGGTGTCCAAGTTCTGCCATTGCGATGCCAAATCTCCCACAGTTAAATTATTTAAAGCTACTACGAGGAACTTTCATTTTGTCTTGATTTTGGTTTCTCGCTGATGGTTTCATTTGCTTATGTAGGATATAATAGCATCAGTATTACATTTAGACTGTTTAATAACCAGTTAAAAGTTACTCATAGTAACTTTGATTAATAAAAAGCTTTACACTGAAAGAGAATTTAAGATAAATTTGAAAACAGGATATTTAGCTCAAAGCGGTATCCACACATAGGCGCCGGAATAAGGGGGACAACGAGACTCTTTTTGTCCCCCCACTTTCAGGTGTTATGGTAATAAATTGGTAATGTCTAAGTCAAGTATTAATAGCGATAATGTCTATATGGCATAACATGTTGGACCTTTATCCAATCATAATCAACTATTGTGTAACCTAATTCAAATGAAATCAAAGTGATCTGACACACCACAGTTTTAGGTAGGCCTAGTTTCATAATGTGCCGAAAATATTTTTCACACTTCTCAATGACGGGTGGGGTCCGCACAGTCTGCCAGGGGGATTGAACTTGCCGAGGAGACGTCTCTCTGGCGCTGGCTGGCCATCGCATCACAATTCCTCTGGTGCGCTGGCTTGGAAAGGCCCAGGGATGAAGGTGGCTCACGGCTCCAACCGTGAGTTCCCCTCACCCCGGACCTCGCTGCTTCCAGGGGGCCACCTTCACTGTCAACCGGGGCGGACTGTCATCAATGCCTCAGGGGTCTGCGGGGATGCCGGCAACCCACCCGTCTTGAAACACGGCCCCTGTCTCGTTTACCATGCTTTGTGGGTGGAATGTTTTGTCATTTCATCAGCATTCATATACAACTAATGTATATATGATTAAATTGTTTACTAGAGCACAACGTTCTTCATGGATCTAGCCTTTTCGTTTTGCTCTCAAAGTGCACCAGATTGATGCTTTTAAATGTTCTACCCCCTAGACGGTCCTAGATCCATCCACCATAGTCTCACAGAGTCCTGTGGGAAACACTGTATTAGATCATCCAAAAACTGAATGTCACCCCTCTTCAAAATTCATTCCAGCACCGCTGCTCCCACATATAACTGCATCTCAGATTTCATATCTATCTATATCTGCATATTTATCTTCAGCTTTCTATCGTTGATACCTGTGTCCAAATATTCACAATGGAATGCAACATGTATTGAACTGTCTTTAGACTTCAGTTCACACACAATAGCAAGAAGAAGGAAAAAAGCAAAGGCAGACAAACACAAGTCCGGTTCTTCTTGTTTTACCATGAAGATTTAATAAGTTAGGGTGCAGCTTTACACTCTACTCTTAAAAATGATTTAATGATCCATATAAAAGCTAAACCTTTTTGAAGATCGTCGTCACCACAGTTCATTATTCTTCTCAACCTTTGTACTTTGCAGGGCAAGTGTTGCCTCAACATCATTTAGACATGCTAATTACAGGGTGCAACAGCAATTACGTTGCCTTTTTTTTTTTTTTTTTTGCTTTTCCTTCCCACACCTGCTAGAGCTGTCAAGAGTTCTCTGCATCATACCGCTGCTTTGGTATGCAGCGTCTTAATATATGTTTGAGTTGGCACTGCGCCAAGCATTTGGAGGTGAGTCAGTGTTTGCTTAAAGAAGGAGAATGACAGTTTTCAACAAAGCTTAAGGTTTTTTCACGCAAGGATCCAGTCTGGGAATCGGATGGCAGAATGGTCTCAGTTTACCTGTTAAGAGTCTGGCACGACAAGGGGAGGATGCCGTGCGGCGGCGCTGCTCACGTCAAATCTCACATTAAAAGGTGTATATTTCAAATGACACTGGATTGTTTTAACTGAAAAGACTGTAAAAGTAGTCACAGAACTGCTCCTTTATCACATCAAATGTCAAAAAAGGACCGTCTATCAACTGAAAACATAACTTTTTACAAAATAATAAAAGGCACAAAATTGCTCTTTGCTAGGTGTCAATGTGAGCTACAAATGAATACTCTATGTAGGTCAATGTCTTGCCACCCTTCTTTGCCATGGAAGAAACCGTTAAAGCTACTGTTACATTCATATATCATTGAGGGACAGAACCATGTGCTAATTAATGAACAAATGAATTAACATAACTCATTATGTATTTGAATATAATCAATTTAATAAGTCGTGGTGAGACATTATACAGTATGTAGCATTGTGTTGCAGAAGTGATTTTTGGATATGAAATCTATTGATTAGCTCCTGGATCACAAGTTGATTGACCGTTGATGGTCCTGGACATCAGTTATCAGACGCTGAGAGGCTTTGCAGATACAGGCCTTCCTGCAAGACAGACACAATGGCTCTCCTGGGGAGCTTTGAATTCAGATCAGGTTCTGCTGGAGCCAAGTCTGTCGATTGGCAAGACAACAAATCCGGCTTGGCACTCCTCTAATCTTAAACCCTATTCAAACAGTTGTAGAAAATCTGAGATGATGCTGCCATATTTTAGCCTTCTATTCCTCATCACTTAATGGAGTGTGGATGGGTTTTGAAGTAATAAATCTAAAGCAAGGAATGTCTGTCTGTATGTCCTTTGCTTATCTGGAGAACAGCTCATCCAATCTACTTCACACTTGGTGTGTGTATTGCTTGCGATGTAAGAGAGTGCTTTGTCGAATTTGGTGCAATTTGGATACATGACATATTACTAAACAGAGCTCTGTTCGGCAGCGGGGGCGGGGCTTTAGGGCTAAATGCAAAATGAGTTCAGCATGTCGTCCACAGCGGACAGACCGCGGCTCATTGACTGCAGTTCAGTTTTGCCGCTGGATGCTCAGCTACTAATATTATAACCAAACTCTTCTTCACTTCCCTGAAGTCAAAGAACGATGAGCTGTTCTCGACAATGCTGCAAGCAGCCCTTTGTTGGGGCCAAACAATCGGCCCGCTCCGAACAGCCATGCACTCCGAGCAGGCATGAGCCCCCAACAGCGCTGCAAGCGGCAATACCGGGAGCCAAGCAATTGGCCCGTTCCGAATGGGCACTGCAATAGTCAAATGAATGGAAGAAAACAACTACATCCCATAGTAAATATGGGCATTCTCCAGAGGAACATTGTAGATCATTAAGCCTATGAGAACTTGAACCAAGTCTAAATCCATATGGGAGAATGCGTAAGCAGCTAGATGATTTAATTGATCTTTGAGGATGCTGTAAGGAGCAATAAATCCTGCATAAACGAAAGAAGCCGCCGCGCTTGACCACACCCAACTGTGATGTAGAGTTAAATGGTGCATTTGCAACGTGCTGCACTAAACATGCAGCAACTGCTAGATTGCTGTGCAAGTAGGTTATTCAGCCTGGGTGTAGTTACTCTTTTAAGCATCCAATATTTATTCAATATCCAATATTTTTCATTAACCATTTCTAAAATATCAGTGTATTGCAGTTTGGTTAATTCATGTTCAATGTAAGGCAGCTATAGGTTAGAGAAGGGTTGTGGTACTAGTGAGAAAAAAACAAGTTGATCTGAGAAGGGACCAGAGAAAAAGAGAGTGAAAAAGTGTATCTGGATGGATACTCTTTCACACAATTATATATCAGTACATCTTGTACTCAATCATAGTCAGGCAGGATAAACATGAATGGAGAAGTAAATGAAAAGCACTTGCTCCTTCCTCCTAACAGCCACTAGTACCCTTGTTCAGTACACTTCTAGTATCCATTGGAGCTTCTCAATGGACAAAAGATGAGACAGTTGTATGGACATTTTTCAGCATTATTCATAATTGGTAGAAAATAGTTCCTGATGGAAACTGTTGACAATGTGGTTTGTGGGTTATCTGAGTAACCTCAACATTGTTTCTGGAAAGGCACAAAGCTGTTGAGTTGATCAAATATAATTTTTCAACACTTTGAGCACCACAAACAAAACATTCAACCCCCGCTGTGTTGTAGCGGTGGCAGAAGTCTCAGCAGGCACCAAACATCAGCAGGTAAAGTATCTACATGGCTCGTAGTCCCAACATTTCAAAAAAATATCCTCTGAAATGTGCAGCTCCAATCCTCGCTGTTGCTGCATATGTGTGTAGGTGGGGAGAGCAATGAGAGGAGCAAAGGTTTTTGCTCTGCTCAAGAAAAAGTAAGTCTCACCCCTTACTCCGAACACATCATGTCTCGTTTGCTGCATTGCATTCTGGTCTCCCGAGGCTACTGTGGGTGCAGAAACTGGCATCTCTGCCAGTTTGACAGTGGTTGCTTCCTGTCTGAGTGCTGAACATAGGAGAAAAAGAACAACTCACAAAAGAAGCTCATGTTCCAGGATATTTTGCATTAACACACTAGATACTAGACACTTGCTGGGTAGTTCATTTAATGCGTCGTTTTTGGGGCGAAAACATCTTATTTTATATGTTATGTGTGTTACACCGAACACAATGGTGGAGTTTGAACACCCTGTTTGGTGGAATCTGACTGCCTGCAACTGACAACAAAGATTTTGGATGGATTTTAATTGTACTGGATGAGGTTAACTGAGGCTCCAGATGGTGGGAATTGTTTCTTGATGATAAAATAGTCTTAGTTAATATCAAACACCACAAGCACCACCCAATCTGTTAATGCAATGTCATCACTATCAGTGATGGAGTTCAAAAACAGATTAAAGGAAGCGTTTCACTTCCAACCTTTCTGTTTCTAATTTAATATGCCTTTCATCATGTTGCAAAATTTCACTTGGCTTTAATGTTGCTCATTGTTCTTCATGCTATCTGTAAACACAGCACATCTGACGAACAGCCGTGCCACTCCTTTATTTATATATATGTACTCTATATATTTATTAGGGCTGTCAAAGTTAACGCGATAATAATGCGTTAATGCAAATTTGTTTAAATGCCACTAATTTCTTTAACACATTAATGTAACTTGTGATTTTTAGGTTGTAGCAGGCTCAATTTTAAAGCTAGAGAGAAGATACATCGTATGAAAAAAGGAAAGCTGAGGAATCCATTGGTACCAAGCATGTCATACTAGTTTGTTGTAAAGGAAGCAAAATAATACTCCAAAGTTATGCTACATTTTGGTGAAGAAAAACTGGCATGGCCATTTTCAAAGGGGCCCCTTGACCTCTGACCTCAAGATGTGTGAATGTAAATGGGTTCTATGGGTACCCATGAGTCTCCCCTTTACAGACATGCCCACTTTATGATCATCACATGCAGTTTTGGGTAAGTCATAGTCAAGTCAGCACACTGACATACTGACGGCTGTTGTTGCCTGTTGGGCTGCAGTTTGCCATGTTATGATTTGAGCATATTGTTTTATGCTAAATGCAGTACCTGTGAGGGTTTCTGGACAACATCTGTCATTGTTTTGTGTTGTTAATTGATTTCCAATAATAAATATATACATACATTTGCATAAAGCAAGCATATTTGCTCACTCCCATGTTGATAAGAGTTTTAAATACCTGACAAATCTCCTTTAAGGTACATTTTGAACAGATACAAAATGTGTGATTAATTTGTGATTAATCATGATTAACTACGGACAATCATGCGATTAAATATTTTAATCGATTGACAGCCCTAATTTTTTTACTTGGTAGTGGCACTAATGAGACAAAAGATTCATGACTGACTGCATACCATGATCATGAATTCATCTATAAAGCCACACATAAACCATCAGAAAAGGCATTTGTCAATACTCCTGCCATCTTCCCATGCTCCTTTCCCCTCCCCCCCCAAGTACTGACTTTCCTCTCCAGACAAAAATCTTTATTAATCCTTTCATCTGCATGCTTTCCACTCGTCATAAACACACTCATTCGGGCTGTCATAGAACCAAAGACAGCCACACACATCCATATTGCACTTTTAAGTTGAAAAATAAAACCAGACCAGTATGACATGATGAATATAGCTGTATCATCAGTCTTGTTAATTGTCAACAACTTCGACGGCATGTGGCACGGTTTGCCGCAAATGGAAATCAGCATACGGCTCCAGACTGTGGAAATTGTATGTTGATAATGAAAGCTTCTCAATCAATCTGGTGTCAGCCCCAGATTGCCAACTGATTAAAACATTCATCTCATCTGAATTTAATGCGGGGTTCCATTCCACAAAACGATTAACACTAAGATACACTGCAAAATCTTTGTCACGTTTTTTCGCTTTCTCGCTCCTTTTTCAGCTCCGCTAAAATGAACCCAGCCATCTTCTGTAAACATGGTAACCCACAAATGTTTTGCTTTCCTACATAATGGGATTTTGTGGCATCGAGAGAAAGAAACATGAAATAAAAGCCTTTTTGAAATGGCAAAAACAAGACGATAGAATCTCGCCATTCTCTGGGATTCATTTTTGCTTTCTAACCACAGCCCCATGCTTGTCTTAAGTTAGCTTCACAACAAAGAACCCATTGAATGTTGAGCCAAGAGCGCTAAAAACGTCAAAACTCCCGAATAGCTGTCAGTCAGCGAAACATTATCAGGTCAATAAGACAGTGACGACATTATGCTAACGTGCATGTTTTCTGGTCTCTCCTTGAGCACTGAACCTTGGTGCATCCAGATGAAAAAGGGCTCTCGGCGCAGTTGTGTTTTCGCTCGGTGTTGCATTACCAGAGAATGGTTTTCCTGCTATCGTTTCAATCATGGGCTATTATTGAAGTGTCAAACCCAGTGCAGCTCTACTTTCCCCATCTGTAATGATGTTTTGCCTCCTTGATTTTAGCTTGACTTTGGAAAGTCGCAGGAACTTGTCACACCTAGTCGCACGTGCCAGATCTCGTTGTGCTTTCCTCTTATTCTCGAGATGAATCGTTTGGAGTATGCGTTATTCTGTTTGAGAGTAAATGAGATTGTGGGTTGAGAAGGCGAGACAATGAAAAAAGATAAAAACCCTGGAAGAAAAGTATTTTTTTTTCCGGGACTGTAACCTAGTGTCAAGGCAATACTGATGTATCACCTTGATAGGAACAGCACTATTGCCATTTTCTTTGTGTTGGTTTACTTTGTATTTGAGTCTCACAATCTTTGATATTCGGCAATCGAGATGACAAATGACAACTGCTTTTTTTATTGTTCTGCTATTGTCTATCTCCACCTCACAAGAGACAAAAATAGAACAAGGCTTACACTGTAGCGCCCGTACCGAATTCATCCTGCCAACTCCAGGTCTGATGTGAATGATACTGGCCTCTAATCCATTCATCTACCCCTGAGCATGCATCCATCCATCTATCTATCCTTCAACACACCCATCCGTGCATCTACAGTAAGCCGTTTTTATCCATTTTCACACCAGACCATTTCTTTTATGTTTATGGAGGTGGAGAGCAGCTCCATCTTTGAACTGCTGTGCCCGTGCCAGCTTATTCCTCGGCAGTAAATGGCACCAGCTCACAGACATATTGTCTGAATCCTGCCACTGGAGTTGGGATGGCAGCTTTAGGCATGTCAGGCCTTTGGGCATCGGGATTGGGTTTCCCCCAGACCCCCTTGTCAAAGGATTAGCTCGCACTCTGATCATCGGGAACGCAAAACTGTTCCTCCCCTTTTCTCCGTTGCCGCTGCACACTCGCATTCCTTTGTACTTCTTTCACGCCTGGTGAAATTTTGCTAAATGTGTGGCAGCAGTCTTACTATATTCCCTGTTTCCCTTCCCCTGCTTTTCTCTCTCTCTCTCTCGTTACCCTTTCTGCCTCCCCCATTCCTGGCTTCTCTCTCTCTTTCTCCATCACTTCCTCCTCTCTTCTTCAGCCGTGTGTTGATGAGCCTGAGCACTGTTTTTTTTTTTTTTTTTCGGAGGAAGGAAGAGGGATTATGTTAAGCCCTAACTCGGGGAGACCAGCCTTATCTTGCCTGTAGCAGCTCCGTGCACCAGAGAAAAACAGGCTGGAAGAGAGCACAGCTACAGGCCGGGGGAAGACAGTAGGGGAGGAGAGGAAAAGATGGGCATGGCCAGTAATACAGAACACATCCATGTTTTCTTACATTGTTGGCACATTTTGGCCTACTCCAGCCCATGGTTTTCCACCCGCTTGTAGAACAATCGCTCTTCCAGTATTTGCATATAAAAAGGAACATTATCAAATTTTTTCTTCCTCTTCATGAGGCATGCAAATTACTCCAATCGCATACCAGATGTTATTTATTCTGCAGTGGAATGACAGTGTTCCCCAGGTGATTTAGACTCCCCATCCCCTCCAAACTACCCCTCACCAGGACACTCAATTGCGCCGGACCCTGCTCCAATCCCTCCTTTTAGCGAATCTTCAATTACGGCTGCATTATACTCAATTATGGCAACTCTAATTAAAGTCCCATCCCCTGATCCATTTCCTGAATGAAACCTTCCCCCCTCTACCTCAGTGCTGAGACAATGGGCCAAGTTACAGCAGGGAACAAGGCCCCACTGTAAGCAGGCTGCTGGCCTATTCACCTGGCCTAATTGCCCTAACCCTATGGGGGGCTGTGCTCCTGGGAAAGGCCCTGGCTCTGGGGGGGCCCGCGATGAATTCAAATTTCCTCGCTGGTGCCGAGACAGGCATCCGCCCAAGGACCAATAGGAAAACAATGGCAGAAAGAGACGTCAGCAGTCAATTCCAGAAAGACAGGAGTCTGCACAGGAGAGCTGGTATGTGTGTTCATGACGTGCACAAATCTCTCAGTAGGTCAGTAACTGCCAGGATCTAAGCCACGGAAATAAATATGAAATTTACAGGGGCTTCGACTTGTTAAAAGTAAAAGATCACTCAGGGGGAGGCCCGAGCAGACATTAGTTATGAATAGCGTTACCCCTTTGTTAGTGTTTGTTGTCTGGCTCCATTTACTTCAATGTCATCTGAAAGCTTTGCCAAGAAAGCCCCAGCAACAGATTAGCTGGGACTTGTGGGGGCACCAGAGCTAACAGAGAGTAAGCCTCCATAAACCCAAGGACGACATTAAGATACCAACCAAGGACTTGGTCTTTCAAACCCGCCAGAAAATCCAGTAGGCAAGAAAACCCAAAATTGATGAGACTTTAAGCCCATGCATTGTGTGTGTCTAACGTACGACCCTATGGACTCTGTAATTCCTTGGTGCAACAATGCCATGGATTCTCAAGGAAAACAGACAAGTGGTAAATGTTGTCCTTTTAATGGTTTGTATCACTGTGCTGTTTTTAGGGGATTATTGCAACTCTGCAAAACGAGGAATAGAAAAGAGTCAAAATGGGATTCATGGAGTTTAGTATCAAGGTTATCAAGTTAGAAAGGCGTCACGTGTACGTTAGACAGTACAACACGGTGTGTTTGAGTTTAAAATGCATCATGTGTTATATCTTTATGTTGCATTGTGGAGCTGAAACTTTGTAAACCGCAATCTTGGAGTGACCCGAGCCCCGGGGTTATTAGAAGGCCAGGGTGGGGTATCAGAGGGGGGAGGTAAAGGGCAACAAAGCCCCTTTCTTCACTCTTCCTCCTGATCCTATCACTCCATTCCTTGGCCGTGGAGATGAAAGACTAGTCTGTAATTGGAGAGGAGGGAGCAAGTGGAAGTAATGAGAAAGTAAAAAAAAAAAAAAAAAAAAAGGGAATGGCATAGAGGGTGCTTGAGCAGTAGGTAGGAGGAGAGTGAAAGAGAAAATACTTTTGATTTCCTCAAATTAAGTGAAGAAAAACAGCCCAGCCCCGCTCCTCTGTCAGGCCAGAGTTTGATTGACAATGTAGCAACGTGAAGCTCTCGGCTGTAATAACTTGCCTTTGTGAGGAGAACTCGACGCTTTGTCTTCCTTGTTGGTGGGGCCCAGGGTCCAGGGATCAGCCTTGACTTATTATGACTGTCTTTTGTCCTTCAGGAGCTGTGGGAGACTTGACTTGCCCTTTCGTCTGTCAGCGGAATAGGGATCCCATACTGGGGCCGTTCACCAGGCATGGGAATGCTGGAATGACAGCCGAGGACACGGCCAATGCATGTAGTCTCCTCTGGTATTGTAATACACATGTTGTTAGGAGCACCAAGCCCAATATCTTTAAATGAAAACACGTTATGTTATAGTGAATAGATTTAGTAAAAGACCATTATCGGCCCCATGAACTAATATAATGGTCAACCCAGTATGGTCTGAAGGTTTGAAAGACGTCATTGAGACACCTGTACATGTACATAAGCACATGTTTAACATCCAAAAAGCTCTGTCTGTTTATTTTCACTATAACTCAACTGTGTGACCTCGCAACCTTTGCAACCTCCCAAGCACCGCTACAGTTAATCTCCTTTTTGGGGCAAATCTTTTGAAATAGAGCCTAGTAGATAAAAAACAATCTGTGGAACATGCAGACATAACTGGTTAGGGATGTGAGTTATTGTCCTCACTGTTAAATGGCCAAACAGTGGATTATTATGCCTGGAAGATTTACCCTCGTCTCCTACTGGAGTTTTTCAGCTGCTTGTCCATAAAGGGGAATGTCTTCCATTATCCAGTTGGAATTTTTAAGGAGGGACCTGGACGCTTATCTTTGGCTCAAATCTGCAAAGCCGGGGTCTCCTGTTCCCTCACCCTGCCTTCATAAACTAGGGCAATAAAAGAGCTGTTGACCCCACCTACCCATACCAAGAGCAACACCTGGCCACAGCTGGGGCCAAATATTTTACATAAAGAGTGTGTAACGCTTTAGATTATTCCCTGCAACGTACAGCGTAATTCTTCCAAATTTACAGTTTCATTCTGAATGGAGCTCCAGCACAGTATGTGCCGATACATACAAGTAGAACCAACCAATCTCATAGGAAGGCGTATAAATGAGGTGTCTTCCATTTAAAACATTTTTTTTTTTGGTTAAGTTTTTCTTTATCTGATGAGAGGGTCGTACTGTAAAGAACAGAGGGTGTCGTATCCTGAACAGATTGTAAAGTTTGCTAGAGGCCATTTTGTGATTTGTGATACTAGGCTATACAAATAAAATTGACTTGACTTCAATAGCATTACAAGGATATTCAGTGTGTCATTTGTGCGCCTCTTTTCGCACGTAATTTTTACACCTCGCTACAATACGTTGACAGCTGCAGTTAGGTTGAGGCAACAAAACCACTTAGTTAGCTTTAAGAAAAATGTCAGGGTTGGGTTCAAAGTAAAGTAAGTAAAATACGTATAGAAACAATGTAACAGAGGTAAAGAAAACACGTCATTAAAAACACGTCACAAACATCACTAACTAACTTCTAAATAACTCAATAACACTTTGGGATGCGAACACCGGTCTCCTGGTATCCATCTCCCCTCCCGCCCACCATTTATTCTAAGTCACTAGCTCTTAGCGTAGCATATTTACGCAAATGTGCTTACATTGCAGTCAATACAGAATACATGGCGTACAAATTATACGCCCAAAAGCAAGAACAGCGTTCTTATTGCACAGAAAATGACTTGTGAATTAGCGTGCCATTTATACACCATTTAGTACAACCGGGCTAGGGAAAAAAAAAAAAAAAAAAATGTATACTGTATTTTCAAGTTTAATTTCCTACATTGTTACCCCCTCATTCCTTAACTACACATTGTATTGCCTTAAATCAATATGTACTATACTGGTACACCATCAGTACAAATAATTACACAGTAAATTGGGAAGAAATCCGCAGTAGGTAGAGGGCTGTAGCGCTACAGTAGGTAGAGGGCTGTAGCACTACAGTAGGTAGAGGGCTGTAGCGCTACAGTAGGTAGAGGGCTGTAGCACTACAGTAGGTAGAGGGCTGTAGCACTACCAATGAGTGCATCAAAGGGGACTGAGGACTGAGTGGGAGGAAGCTTAAATACCGTGAAGGAGAAACGGATGGAGGGTAAGTGAGACACAAGGGCATGGAGGTAGAGAAATGGAAGAATGGCTATAGCAAAGGTCAGAGAGGCAGTAGAGAGAGAGATGAATAAGTGTTAAGGTTTTTTTTTTAAAGAATATGTGTGGGAGGAGATGATTAGGTTGAGGAACAGGTTAGGACACAGAGAAAGGAGGGTCCAAAGAAAGGAACTGTGAAAGGTTTTCAAAACACTGTAGCCTTAGGAAAAATAATACCAACAGTTGCTATTCATTTATCTTACTTTTACCTGTATTTATCCTTTACATGCTGTGACCTCCATTCACCTAAGGTCATATGACCACCGTCGTAAACACTGAGGAGCTCTATGGGCAATGAAGTGGAGGACAGTGTTAACACAGCCAGTTGAACTGAAAGCAGACTTTTATTAAGCAAACTACTTCTGTGAATCATCTTTTTGTAAAAAATACCAAACGTGAAATACCAGGCTGAGCTGAGATGATTGGTATTTGGATCACGAAAAATACAGAAGCAGAGGAAGATAACACACGTTTGTCATTTCTCAGAATGTTTCCCAGTGTCTTTTCGTGAATAGCAGTTAAATGGTGACCTGAGTTAGCTGCCTGTAGAGCCTGAAATGACATCAACAATTACAAACACACATACATACACAAGCAGGTACACAGCCTATTTAGTCACGGGTGTGCCCTCTTGACTTTGAAAGTGACACGAGTGGGAAAAAAAATGGGCTCCCGACCTGCAAAGAAATTGGCTCTTTTCCACCTGGCCACCCCTTCTCATTTCCATTCAGCCATCTTCACATCCTATCAAGTTAAACGTTAAGATGTAATTACCTCTGAACTGGCTGAACTATCAAGTGGGGGGCGGTGGGGGGGGAAATGACAAAGTTATAGGGACCCATTGAAAAAAAAAAAAGCACAGCAGCTTTCGAGTCACGACAGGTGTTTTCTCCTGGGCCGAAACTGAAATGAACATGGAAATGAATGTTTGAAATGCATTCAGCGGGGAGAGGGAAGAGAGAAAGGGAGCACGGAGGGAGAGCACGCATCTGAGCAACGGAGGTAATTATTCCGCGACTCCTTCACCTGTGACAAGAGGCTTAGGCGAGTGGGGGTGTTTCAAAGGGAGGCAGGGAGGGATGGGGTGGGCGGTTGCCGCTACCCAGAAAGCAATTGGCCCGAGACCTCTTGTGCTGTCCCTGCCGACTAACACAATGACATAATAAAACCCTCTAACTCTCTCTCGCTCACACACACTCTTTCTCTCTCTTCCTCTAGACATGTCTTCTCTCCTTTCTCTTTATACAGCAAACAGTTGGACCATTCTCTCGATTTTTATTTTTCTCTATTTCCAAATGTGCTAAGCAACTGAGGGATGGAAATTAAAGGCCAATTGCGTAGTGGTTATTACAAAATTGTAAGGTCTGCAATCTTGTGGCTACGTCAGGTGTACAGCTTCAATTCTTTTCGTGCCCCCTCGCTCCTTTTTTTAACCAGCTCTGCAGCCTTGGCCTCCCTTTATGTGCATGGCTGCACACGAGCTGTGTAAGACAGAAAGCACAATGAGAGAGTGGGAGAGCGAGGTGAAAGCGGCACACACCGATCAGCCTTGGCTGGCGGAGGTAGAGAGTCAGTAGAGAAGCACATCTATTTTGTTGAAGTGTCACAGATCAATAATGTTCTGTCCGCTCTTCTTTATGAAATGATATCTCCGAAAGGAAAGGAAGAGTGAGGGAATTAGGTAGGTGGAGAGAGTGATGGCACCAAAAGGTGGCGGCGGGTCGAACTCGTGACCTATGACTCACACTCCGGGTCATCTCATTCAATTAGAGAGCAGACTCCAGTTGCAGTGCAAGACACCGAGGCAGAAGATCTTCTTGCACTGAACCTGAATTAAACATTTACCCAACTCTGTGTTACTCTGGGTGATGGTCTTGTTAGCCTGCACACAATTTTCTGTTCCTCTTTGACTTCAAATAAAAGCGCTCCACTAGAAGGTCTTGTGATGATTAAGAATTATATTATAAGGAAATGTCCTTTCGTCAATTTAATCAAGAGACGTAATGTGAAAAGTCCCATTATATAGATGCAAAGTGAAAGTCTTAGAGGGGGTGTTTTTCTTTCATTAATAGAAATGCTGAGGCTTACAATAAGTTGAGTGGATTCATTTTACTGAAATTGTTACCAGTACGGACTTAATTCAATTCACTCTCAGTCCCTGTGCAGTACTCATGCACAATAAACCTGATTCTCAGTCCTGCCCAGAGGAGGGCTGCAGATGATGTCATGATGCCATTATCAGCCAATTACATTACAGGCCAATTGCCTCTGATATATTGGCTATTCAAAACAATCACCAACATCCACTGGGGCCATCGGGAGCAATGCCGTGAGCGCCTCCTCGCTAAATAAACGCACAATTTTACAGCCGAGCTTTGAGTGCATCTTTTGTATTAGGTTTTGACTTTTGAAAGAAAAAAAAAAGCCCAGCAAACTGCAGTTTATTTCAAGTCGAACGGCAATAAAGAACCCCTGGGAGTAAAATCTAGACTGTTTTACAGTGAAATGTCCCCTTCCCTACTGCTGTGAATCCAAACAGTAGACTGGGCACTTCATCAAGTTGCCGCGGCTCCGAGGTCGTCGTGCGTTATCCGCATAAATTACACTGTCACCCCTCATGTGCAAAAACATCTTGTGTTACCACTGTCGCCACCATATGGAATCTGGTAAAAGAATATAAGGCTGAAACGGAGACAGATGGACACACTGAGAGACAGACGGAAAGATGGGAATGTGATCGAATATCCGCGGTGATCGGTGGGAGTTTCTGAAAAAAGCAGGCTGGGGTGAAACTCAAACCGAGGCCGAAAGACAACCTCCTGGTTAGTCAGAGGAGAAAATATGAGCACATAAAACAGGAGATAGACATGGCTGCTGGTCGCAAAGAGGGCTTTTCTTCCTCCTTTTCAGAAGAGATACAGTGAACTTATGCCTGCTGCACACTGAAGGCCTTTGACTCATACGAGAGTCCACTTCACAGAGATATCTGATCTATGTATCCGAGGAGTGTTAACATAACTCCGTGCTCACGTGAGTGTTCCCGTGTTTGTATACATGTGTTCACGTTGCATGACCAAATACTCGGGCGTCAGCTTTGAGTGTGACAAAGTGTCTGTTGTGAAGTGTGGGAGCCTGTTTAACAAGGCTTCAAAGAGACTGGGCGCTTGTTTAACATATGCGAATATTTGTCAGCGTTGCACACATCTGGAGATGCTCATTTCATTCTGACAAGTGTGTGAATAAAGCGAACAAGCGGTGATTGTGTAAATATATGAAATTTGTAAGCAAGTATGTGGATTCCTGGCGCTGTTTGGGTCTGGCTTTTTTTCCATTCTTTTATCTTGTTTGCTGCTTTTAAGAAAGCAGGCCTCCGCGTGTGTGTGTTTTAATGTTTATGTTCATATAAGGAGTACAGTATGTGGGTGGTAGACTGATGTATTGATATTGGGCTTTTAGTATCAGATAGAGGCTAATCAGTGTTGCCTCTTCTTGCCGTTATGCGAACCAGCTGTAAAGCCTTCCCATAGGGACATCATCCATTTTAAGAACTAGTTGCGTGAGCCAGAGACATTAGTCTGTGAAATTTCATCACTTCTTCTTACAGTTACAAATTATACATTAATATGACAGTGATCAGGCACTGCTCCACCGACTGATAATGAACTGACTCTGTGCATAAGATGATCACTTATTTCCATTGCAAATCTCGTCTGTTTCTAGCTTGATGATCAGATGAGCAGCACATGCTTATATGCACAGGGAAACTGAAATATGATGTTCTGAAAATGAACTGCGTTCTCCATTAAGTGGTTGCCAACCTACAAAAGAATTTCATTATTATGTGTTTCATTGTTGTATTGTCCCATAGGGGTCTAAACACTGTTGTTTCAGTCATTTCTTTCTTCCTGAAATAAAATAATGAGGAAATATTAAAGCTTCAGTGGGTAAAAATGGAGCAAATATGATTAAAAACAGTTATTTTTATTAATACGGTCACTATATCCTGACACTAGTGCATGAGACAGGTTGTCTGAGAAAATCATGTGCCTCTCTGTTCTCCGGTGTCCTCCGGTGTCCTCCGGTGTCCTCCGGTGTCCTCCGGTATCTGCCAGGCATCTGCAAGATTTCACAGACCGGAGGAAAACAACCAATCAGAGCCGAGCTGGAGCCTTGCCGTCTCTGAGCAGCTGTCAATCACTCGCAAACTCTGACCAAACGGTCAAACTAGGCAGCGCTGATCAGATATGAATCAATATTTTGTTACTGTAATGCCTATTTCTCGCCTCAAATGTTTAGAGAATAATCTTGTAGTGTACTGTTGAGCTGTAAAATGAGAAAGTTTGTGACCCCACAGCCATGTTGAGATCAGTTGAGGAAATACCAAGCACCGCCTACCATCCGGAGCACAGCCAATAGGAACGCTCTCTCTGAAATGACCTGTGATTGGCCAAAGTCTCCCGAGATTTTTTTAAAGCCTAAACAGAGCCATGAGGAGGTGCAGAAGTCTAGTTTTGTCTCAGAACACTTGAATTACAATATGCTTAAAAAAAAATTAATAAAAAAATGATGCAAAAAACTTCATGCCTACTGAAGCTTTAAATCTTTGTATTTATGAAATAAAAAAAGATCACGTTTAAAGATATTTCATATTGATATAATGTTTTATTGATATTTCAGTATTGCTATTAGACTTTAAAAGGTCCATTTCACTCGAGTGTGCAGTTGGTCCACTTCCCTCTCCTCAGAGATGGACAGTTCTTTTCGTGGAAAGGGCTTTCTTAATGAACCTCCTGGAACTTGCTGAAATCTCAAAACTGCCTTGAACTTCACACAAAGGGCCGTCTGCCATCCCCCTGTGCCAGCAACTCCTCGCTGCGGTGCAGAGACCGAGGGAGAGAGAAGTAAGGAACCGCTACTGTTCAGAGGTAGAGGGGAGGGAGGGCAGCATGAGACAGGACAGTGAACGAAAGGGGAGAAGAAAGGGAGAGAGAGTTGCAGTGAAGAGAGGAAGAAGGGAGAGCTGGAGGGCGCAACACTGCGAGAGAGAGGAGATGACAGGAGCAGTAGAAGGAGGAGGAGGAGGAGGAGGGTTTGTTCTCTTTTCTCTTCTCTCTCTGTTGCCGTGTGTCTCCCAAGAGCAACAGAGGCTCCCGTCTAGCCAGAATGAGGATGCTCTTAATCCTGCTTTGCTCGTCTCTGCTGTGGCCAACTCCACTGATTCATGGTGTTGGCTCAGACACACAGAATGGCACATATGCACACACACAAACAAGCAGACAAGCAGGTGCACACAAAAACTGACACAAAAGTACTGTACGCATGACAAATATGGACTTTCACACACAAATAGAAGCATATAGACAAACAGACAAGCTCAAGAGAATTCATATATTTAATGAGATTGACACTGCTTTATGTATATATGCAAATCCACAAGAGACCAATTTATTTATGCATAACAACAGGTGCACCATAATTTAAATGTACCCACACACTTAACAAGCGGGAAAACGCACACAAAAATACACTCACACAGACAACAGCCAGGTGTGTGAATTAAAACCCATCCGATTCCATTAGGCTGAGCGGTTCGATGGCGATGATTACCTCTGATTGCGTATCACAACATTGGCAATGGGGAAGAACAACTGCTTCCCCATGACACACGACGCCGCCGACCATTCAATCGCAATTATATCCACCATATTAGCAGATTAGCAGACAAGCTGACCCCGGCGTGGAACGGAGCCAAGACAGAGCCCAGGCGAGTTACGAGGCAGGTGTTATAACTCCCCCCACACACACAGCCTCCACCCACACACCCTCTCTGCCTGGGCTGCTGGCTTCCAGCTGCAGCAGTGGCTGGCGCGCCATGCGTTAACTCATTAATGATACATGGCAGAGGGGGCCCCACATCACCTTTATCAGCTAATAGTGATGCAAGATGACGGCACGCTGTCTGTTCTCTGGTTTATTTGATGGGAATAGAAAGGATGAGGCAATTACCACATATATACATACTCACACTCCCAGCATTAAGCATGTGCTTGTTAACAAATGCAAATGTGGTGAATATGCCAAAATCAGGCCTCTTTGTTTTCAAGAAATCCGTACTCAGTGGTGGTCATGGTGTGTTCAGTATGTGGGTGTGCGGTTGCAGACTCAGGCAGCTTGAGGGGCAAGGGCCAAAAAACAAAACAAAAGGGCACCAGCTGCATGCGGTGGGGCACCAGCGTGCAGAAAGTTTTCTAGCATGTACGGCAGCCTATAGGGCTATAATGTTTTCTCAATTTCAAGGCTACCCTAGAGGGCACGTCATCACGCTTTCTCTCCTGGAAGGGCACCCTAGAGGGCACTTGATCGCATTTTCTCTACTGGGAGAACACCCTAGAGCGCACTTCATCACGTTTTCACTACTGGAAGGGCACCCCAGAGGGCACTTGATCACGTTTTCTCTACGGGAAGGACACCCTAAAAGGCACTTCATCATGTTTTCTCCACTGGAAATGTACCCCAGAGGGCACTTCATCACGATTTCTTCACTGGAAGGGCATACTAGAAGGCATTTTATCATGTTTTCTCTACTGGACAGGCACTAGACAGTGCAGTTTTATTTTGAACATGGGGGCACCATGGGGGCTAGTTGCCGCCACCCCCCTGGGACCACCAGTGTGTGTGTGATGTCTCTGGCACATTTCAAACACCTTTGCTCCACTGTTCCATTCTTTTTTCACCACAGCAACATTTAAACCTCGGAGATATCTCTGTATCTGTTCTTTTGGAGTAAATATAACCGAAGTGTATCTATAAATAGAAAGACAGTCTTCAGTAGAGAGCGCATAAGGGTTCAGTTGACACTCAAGTCAGCAGACAGCGGTTCATTTTTATGTGTGCAAATTATCTGTTGTTGGGATCAATCATCTGCAGTTTTCAGTTACAGTGAAGTGCAGCAGCATGTTTCATCACTGTACTGCCCTGGTGATCATTATATTTGCATAAATCATCACGTTTGTCTACAGTATCATCACTGCCACTCTTGTCGCCACCATCATATCCGCCATCAAGCCCCAGACAAAAACACTTCTCGCCATACCATTTTGGGCACCCATGTTAGGCAGTGACATGTACTAATGTCCCAGCAGCTGGTACGACTGTGAATGGGTTTCGTATCTCAGTTTGATAATGCCTCCCATTCACCGACCTCCTGTCCTGTCTTTCAACGCTTCTCTCCTCGTGTGTCCGTCTCATCTTCCCCACCCACCTTAGGGTGCACCCAGGAATGTGACACACTGCCAAGACAAGCGGACGCACAGCCTAAGTGGGTGTGGGTGCTGTCAGTGTCCTGGCAAGTGATGGGTGGGTGGAGTTTGTCTGGTGCACTTCATACTTTTTCACGTTTGTGTAATAATGTGAGGAACATGAGCGGCATTGAATGCAACAATCAAACAAGACAAGTGTTTTGTGAGTAGCGCCTTCTTTGTCAAACATTCCCATTGAGGATTATTGACTCATATTTGTCTTGATAAGGGTGAATTTAATGTTTTTCTTAATTGTATAGAATTATCACGGTAAAACTCATTAATCATTATCATAAAAGGAGGTAAGGAAAGAAACTGGAACATAACTAAAACACAGTGGCAACAAAGTATCTGTATTTCCTTCAGCCATTGTTGTTATTGTAGTGCTGTCAAAACTTTCTATTTTCTTAGTTCTTAATTTTTTTAGTAAACAATGCGTTCATTTATTCCCGAAGCTACGGCAACTACTCACAGAGGTCTTAGAAACCTTGATATATGGTGAGTCTTTGGTGATGAATGAGATTATGGTATAATTCTTCCATTAAGAGAGCTGCAAGCGAGTAGATTTTGATGTTTCCCTTGTGTTTACCAGGTTTCGTCGGAAGCCGCAAAGTCAAGTAATTAAGTGGTCTCTGATTAATTAAGCGACAATCTATTTTCATTCTTTCCCGTAACACCACAACAATGTGTCGAGATTCCCCAAGTGAAACGCCTGATAGAGAAAATAACATAATGAACGGGTGCAATTTACTGTGGGAGTGTCTGCGAGGAAACTCAGATTTAAATGGCTTCTCTTCTCTATTAATATTCATTGCGTTTTCATAAAGGGGCCTTAATTAACTAAGGCTGCTCCAAACTCTGGGAAGCACCAAGACTCAAACTATGTATGCAAGATTGTGCTGTGCTTATACGTATATTGTTTAAGCCCATAGACAGTATGCACCGTCTCTGTTAGTTCTTCTCCTCACGCCATAAAAAAGGATAAATGTGGATTTTGAGTGAAAGATTAGCATGTGTTGGCTCTCAGTAAGCGCCTGTTACAGCCTTCAACCACCACAACAGCTGATATAATAAATTCAGACATTCCCTTTGCTCCATTCAATAAACCTTGTTTCCAGTTGGGTTGGCCTCCTAAATGATCGGATTCTCCCTCTTTCCACAGCCATAGGGACTCGGTCTGAGATCCACGGGGTACTATTAAAACACATTTCAAAAGAATATCAGAGCCTCTAAGCAGAGTCTCATATCACATACCAAAACGTGATACGCTCCCTCGCCAAAAGGAAAGCAGGGGGATGTAACATGAAAGAGAGACAGTGGCTGCATTTCACGTCCTGTGGCTACCATGTATTACATTTCTATTGTTAAAAGCCAACAAGGGATCCAAGTCATGTTTAATACAATAGAATACCCAAATCTGTTACACTGATAAGAAGAGAAGAAGAGGAAGAGGAAACCATGGTACAGGTGGTAGGTGTTAAAATGGTTGCAGTGGAGCAAACACCCCATTTAGGGAAATAATGGTAAGTCGAAATTTTCAAAATATATATTATATTTTGAAAATTTTGACTTAACCATTATATGGCAATGTACAGTTTGAAAGAAAACAAATGTATATACTTACACTTATACTAAAAAACACAGGATGGAACAGATATGGCTGTTTGCCAATCTTATCTCAACTGTCAAAAGTTTTTGGAGTTGGTGTCGGCCGTCATAACATCTGTACAACGTCAGTTTGTTTCCAAAGATTATATGGCAGATGTGGCTGTCCTGTCTTTCCCAATTATATTTCTCCCTTCATGTGTCTCCTTTAAAGGAATGCCTCACCCAACAAACAAACAAGTCCAAAGTGTTTGAAAAGTTTGGTAACACAGATCGGCAAATTTCATGGTAATTAGATGATAATTAGCAAGTAACCTATTTGAAATTTCTTTGGAATTACTGCGAAATTACCCCAATATTTACCTTAAAATTTATTGAAAATTACTTTTTTATAAACATTATTTAATAATGATATGCTGAAATAGCATATCATTGTTAAAATAGGGCCCTTAGGCTTGAGAAGCGGCTACGTGCTGATCTTCATCGGAGCTAGAAAACCAAAACTATTAGAAGACTCTTCTGATCAGGCACAAATCTCACCATTGTCTGACTTATTGTCTACACTAATGTAACCTGGTAGCTAATGTGATGATTCAGGGAGTTTTTTTTTTAAGAAATTTCAATAAGTTATTTGATAATTATAATCTATTTATCAGCAGACATGGAAATAAAGCATATCAATTAACTTTGTATTTTCCTGGAAATGCAATAATTAAATTACCAGTTATTGGGAAATAGCGGAATATAATTCAAATAATGCTTATTTAAAGTAATTTTTGATCAATTTTGAGGTAAATATTGGGATAATTTGGCAGTTATTCCAAAGAAATTTCAAATACTTGCTAATCATCACCTAATTACCATGAAATTTGCGGGCCTGTAAAATTAAGTGTTACCAACGGTTTTAGCGAAGATGTGTTTGGCAAGTGGTGAGAATACGAGTTGGATTATACTGCACAATTTGTGTGAGAGTTTGTAAACATGTCTTGATATAGTTTTGTTTTCCCCTTTTTCCTTCATTTCATCAAGAATTTTCAAAAAAATGTTCAATTCTTCATTCACCGTGGAGGCATGCGAGAAAAACATTGTTTTCTTCAAGAATTCCTTGTATCACAGGGTGAATAATTGATATACAAATGTCATTTTGTGGGTGAAGTATTCCTTTAACATTAATTCCCTCTCTTTTCTTCTACCCCCTTATCTTCATCTCCCTGTCTCAGCCTCATTTTTAATGCCTCTCTCCCTCTGCTCCATCATTCCTCATCCAGCTTTGACGACACCTTGTGGGGTATCTATTACGCGCACACGGTTCCTAGAATCCAATTTTACTCATTTGATGAAACTGTAAGAAACCTTCCACTCAATTTTCTCCGTTTGACCTTTTCGTAGAAGAGTCCATCTGTGTTGGCTCCCTGTGACTCCTCAGTGCGGACCCATCGCTGCCAGTTTCACGGATCACGGCGTCTTGACAGACATAAAAAAAAATAACACTATCAGATGAAGCGCGCTGCCGCCAGCATTTCAATGACATGAAGTGGACCGAGACGGCTGGCCATAACTCGCCCTAACGACAGAAACACTTATTTAGATGTCACTAATTAGAAACACTACTTGTTGTGGTGGGGGAGCTGTGATCCGCTCATTGTTTTGAATGATAATGGTGCAGAGCTTTATAAATCATGCATAGAAAGCTAATAGCTGATAAAGCACTGGAGTAATTTTATGCTGACCACATCAGGACACACAAAGTCAAGGCTGAAGCTACAAAATTACATTACAGCTCATCACCAAAAACCTCAGTGTCAATCAATTCAGCTTCAGAAAATCCACTCCTCTGGAGTTGTTCTCTCCCCGGTAACCCCACCACCACCACCACTACATAGGCCCCTTTAGATTAGAAAAGAAAGTGGGTGCAGTGAAGCATTTCGGGAGCAGGAAGCCTTTGGCTGGGCAGACATCCCAGCCTGGATTCTCCAAAGCCCGCTGGCCATGAAAGATGTCGGCTGCCTTTATAGATGCCCATGCTGAGCTGATGGGGCCTGACACGGGTTGGCTGCTGACCGCCTGCCTGACACCCACTAACCTCCAAAAACCAAGTCGGGTAAGGGTGCCCCGTTTTGAGCCAACATGGCTGACGTGTGAAAGGAGCCAGATGCCTTAACAGAAAGAACCGTGGCATTGCTGAACTGGGCCCGCTCCGTTCGCATACTGGGGGATCGGCAGGAGGGGATCGTCGGGGGCAGCCAAGATCCCAGGTGACGGGCGGCTGGGACAATGTCCCAGTGGTGAGTTCATAAAAGGCGATGGGTTGTTTTGTAGTTGCTGCCTACCCCAGGACATGAATGTAATTAGAGCACAGTTGAAAGGTCAGGGCTGTACTTTAAAGTGCCACTGAACACTGCGAGGGCCTAATGTACCATTGAGGGAAAGATTGACTGGTGCCCCGTCCTCCCCTCTCACCCGTCACACCGGGGGAAGCAGCAAGTGTGCAGAAGGCTTTGTTGGCCTGTCACTACACTGGTCGAGAAGAAAAAAAAATATTTGAGTTGAAAATGACTATAGATGTGATCGTTTCATTTTAGAAAGTTCTCATAATATATGCAACAAAATCATTTATAATATTAATATTCTACCATGAGAACATACCGTAACTCATCAGACCCTAAACTTTTACTCATAACATGAGACACACACAAATATCAGTGTTTTAATGAGTATATACCTTTCTAGCCCATTTGTTATATTTATGTAATAGACCAGCCTGTCGAGAGTGTGTGTCAGTGTCACAATTTGCCTCACCGAGGTGTGAATATCACATGCAGGAATGAAAGTACAGTACCAGCAGGAGGCAACAAAACCACTCACTTAAAACTAAGTACAATACGTACGGAAACAACGTAACATCAGTACGGAAAAAACACGTTACAAACGTCACTAACATAACTTACAAAACAAAACACCGGCCTCCTGGTTGAGTCCTGTGTTTGTTGGACCCATCCATCTTCCTTCCCGCCCACCATAAGCAGTCTTTCTCACTTTTTATTCTACGCCACTAGCTCTGTACTGACCGCAATGTAAATGCACCTGTGTAATTATTCCATGCTCAGACTACATGACGTAGAAATGACAAGGCAAAAGCAAGAACGGGGTTCTTCTCGCACGTTTTTGTGTCTTGCATACGCCCTTGAAAAAGTTGTGATAGCACAGTGTGGTTAATATGTTCATTACAGTTTGTGTTAAACCTACGCGTTTGCATCCACTGGCAGCTCCACATATAAACAATGCACATTTTATCTCTTGGACGTTTTCCTATCATCAACACAGTCTGTTGCTGGACCCTGCCAGACAAGCAGCTCTGTTCTCCTTCATCCATAATGCACCAGATTTTTCCTGTACTGTAGATCCATCTGGTCTGTAGAGGGATTGGGCAGAACTGTATTGGCTTTACTCTGCCGGAGCAACAACACTGATAGTGGTTAGTCTGCTCGCTCATCACGCCCTTTTATCGCCGAGGTAACCTTAGAGGCGCCTGTGAAAACGATCAGTCATGTTCTTTGACGTGAAGCTTATTGTCACTGCGGGAAGAGAAGTGCAGCTCTACCGGACAGCTTTTCATTGACTACAACAATTTGGATCCTGCAGTGTGCAGCTTGACCCCGATAACCAATTGTGAATACTCATAAGTCTCGCTCAATGGTACTGGCCCCTCGGAGGAGTGTGTTGCTGCTCCTCATGTGTGTGTATGTTTTTTCACCTTCCGTCTTTTCCCGAGGCTATATTGAATTATGTCTCTGTCAGGTCCCTAAGCCCCCTATATTTCCTCTACAGTGCAGCAGCTCTAGATTCAGTATCAAATTCTCCTCATGCTGGCACTTTGTGCATCCCCCCTGGCCCCTCAGATCTTTATCCCAGCATCCCCTTCCCTGGCCTGTGGACAATGCTGAATTCATGCTAGGGTCAGGTTTTAAAGGATTTTACCACAGATAGAACATGCAGTGATCTGCATGGACCTTGCACACATAATCAATCAAGATTTAAAGGCGCCGGGGTCAAATGGTTTCACGGCTCCACCCCAGCTTAAAAAAGGTCCCAGTAAAACTGAGGCCAAAAACAAAGAGGTGTACTTAACATTCAACTCCATGCTAGCTTATTTAAAAACTGTTTGAGTGCGATAGTGATTGGCTTTAATTACCGGGATGGCTAATTAGCCCTGTAAGTGTGTATATTTCCCATCATGCACTGAGAAATTGGATTTTGAATCACACAGTCGATCTGATGGACCACAGACGCTGGTGAATGGAAGTAGACAGAATGACGATAGAGATCCCAGACTTGCATTGCTCCATGGACCCCTGTCAATGGTGGAGTAGCAGAGAAAATGGGCCCGATTGCTCCATTTTCTCAAATGAGGCAATTAGGAGGGCAGCCTGAATGGAGATCAGGCTCAGCTTTGCCGTGCCACGAGGAAATGAGCGAGGCAGAGAGAATCAGCGAGAGCGAGGAGGGCTCTTTGCACCTCCATTGATTCCTTTTAGCCCAGAAGCATCAAGAGCTCCTGCGAAAATTGATCAGAGCGGGGAGCCACCTTTTGATATTGATAAAGATAAACTAGGAGACTCCCCAACACCGAAAGGACTCAACATGGGAAAATGTCTGGAGCTGTGAAGACAATCTGGCTGCCAATGCAGCCGCACAGCCAAACGGGGAACAGGCTGGCGAGAGGCGAGGGCTTCAGACCAGACTGTGTCCTTTGGGGAGTTTGCTTTTGCTGCAAGGTCAGTCTCTCAAGTGCTTGATAAAACTGAACAAATCAAAGCGCTACATCTGAGAGCTATCTGTGAGAAGAAAAAAGTGTCTCTGCTGCCCACACTGACAAGACGGATGATCAGAGATGTAGGAGCTCACATTAATGCTGCTAATTAACAGCGAACATATTTCAAACTACAAACGAAAGTAAGCGTGCCTGAAATTTCAAAACGTATGGCACTCTGACCGCGCCGAGGCAACATCCTGATGGAGAGAACAAGGCTGCGGTGTCACAACTATTACATTTTGGAACACAAACATTGATTGATTACGACGATTATTATAATGCAATATTGTAGTTTTCCCATAAATCAATCTTTTTCAAGTGATGGGGTAAATAATGCTCTTCACTTTTCATGTTAAGGATTCATCGTTTTCATTGACAGGGCTTGGGGTGTTGACAAGACAGACACCAGTGTTGCCATGTTGTTTATCTGCACTCCATTGGTCTGAGACACGGGTCAACTAGTATTTGAAAATGTTCATATAATTGTCCAAATATTATGGCTATGTTTGAATCTAGTACAAATACTGAAGTGGTCTTTTTGGATTCTAGTATAGTCAGTCTTTTGTGCTTTTCCCCTTTCCTTTAGTGTGTTATATAGTTTTTTGTGCATGTAAAAGGTCTGCAAAGTTACAAAGCCCGAAGTCCACGCCAAAGGGAGTTGCTCTCCCCCACAGAAACACTGCTCCTGAACTTCCTGAAACGCCTTGCTTGAAGTCCCGCCTTTTCTTCCGTAACGTGGTGATGTCACCAAGTAACACATTTGCATAATACCTGCCTAGCAGCTAGTTCGGCACGCCCTGAAATAAAGCTAGTTAGACCAGAGCTGGAGCGGAGTCCGAAGAGTTTGGTTCGATTGACCAATCACAACAGAGTGGACCAGCTGACCAATCAGAGCAGACTGACTGGGCTTTTCAGGAGGGGCGGCAGGAGCTCAAACAGAGCATTACAGACAGAGGGTGAAAAGAGGTGCTGCAGCACAGCCGGTATGAGAATAATAATGTGGGCTAGAAATCCAAATTACAAGTATGCACATGGAAATAAGCATAATTGGTCCTCTTAAATAGGTTATTATTTTAATTTCTACACAAAAGCATCTTCAGGCAGACAAATACTGTAGCCACATCTGGATGCCTGCTGGTATCTGTCAGTGGAGCTTCACTGAAATCACTCACTGACAGCTCATATGCGCACTCAGAGCCACGACCGTAGTAAATTAGACAAAAGCAGATTTATGTTGTCATAACCTTGGCTAAAGCCTGTCGTCCAATCCCAAGTATTATTTTATGGATCCCTTCTGCGACTCTGTCTTCCAAAAGTGGTCCAGTCGAAAAAAAAAAGAAAAGGCATTTGGTTCAGAAAAATGGAAACAGGAAACCTGCATGTGCCAAACACAGGGGTCATTTCAAGACTGCAGAGGGCACCGGGAGCGATACAACCCAATGAGGCAAGTTGCTCAAGCGAGTCCGGCCTGTCTTGACTGCAGATGGGCCAATTAGGAGATGATGAAAAGCTCTGGGTATGCCGGACTAAACTGTGTCTTTGTATCTGGCTGGATTCTCTTTGAGGTAAGAGAACACCTGCTATCCAATGTTTTACATCACAGTAAATACACAGCATCTCCACAAGCAGGAGAGTATCGTGGTGGCAGACGGGACTTTGACAGACCTTGTGGAAAAAAAAAATACACCTAAATTCAAAACCAGAAAGATGATACACAATATCCAATCAGGTCTGGGAAGTCTATTGCATGTGCATTCCAATCTGTATTAAGTATATGTTAGTCTTTTCCTGAGCAATACATTTTGAGGTAAATTGGAGGAGCTCGGATAGCAAAGACTCTTGAGGGCACTGACAACATGTCTGGCTCATAACGACCCATGAAAGCACTTTGACATTGGTAATAGCTGGATACTGATGAGCGGGAAACGGGAGTTTGAGAGAAAGCGGTTTCCTCTCCCCCCAGTCTTCTTTTTTTTTTTTCCTCTACAGACAAGACTACAAGGGAGTTTTTTTTTATTCTGGCAGGCCATCCTTCTCTCTCCATTTTCTCTATCTCTCACCTTCCAGAGCATCCTGCTATTTTTCATTCCTCCATCCAGCATAGTGGGTTTTTTTTCTTGTGGAGAAACAGTATGGTGGGGAGTGTTTCAGCACTTCATAAATCCTTGTCTATGTTGTCTCATTTGTTATCCCTTTAGGTTTATGGTGTTCCCTCTTTCTATGTGGGCAGACTAAGGCCTGATCCCTGGAGGCCTCTTGGAGCTGGAGGTAACCCCCTCCTGTAGTTTCCTTAACAGTTACAGCATGCGTGGCACTGAGCCATGGGAAGCCTCCGTGGCCTTTTAACATATCCAGTCAAATACTATCAAATGTGAGCACTAGGTTGAAAGTAATATGTGGCTGACTTGTCTTTTGACCTCCTAACTATTTATTTAATATATACCCACTATGCTGCGCTATACATTTTATGACCGGTATCTCACCTGGACCTGGATCACATTAATAATGGTCCTCTTTTCTCGCTCTAGCCAGCTGTGTGGTAAGCATTTTCATAGCACATCAAACAATTAACCTCAGAGGCTGTTCTCATACACTGTTCGTAGCTATACCTACGAAAAGTAATGCACTGCAATTTGTATATATCCTATGAAATAATTTTGTATGTAATCAACGCAATCATGAAACAGGAAGTAAAAAGAGCGCCAAACGCTACATAGGGAGGAGGTTGTGGTGGATGGTTGGGTCAAAAAACACCAGACTTTCGCCCCGGATACTGGTCTTGCGAAACCAGAAGTCGTTGCTGATTTATTTGTCACGTAACTTCCATACTTAAGTTACGCCACTTATGTTGTTTTTTTAACCTAAGCACAATCTTTTCCTAAACCTAACTAAGTAGTTTTGTCGCCTAAACCTAAGCAAGTATTTCAAGCATAGGTATTTTAATCCAGAACCACGATCTTTTCTTAAACCTGTGAAGACGGTAGACTGTATTCATGTAACAAGTGTAAATTGACACGAGTCGTGTTAAGGAAAAAAGACAAAAAATGAGGAATAACTTTCCGTAACATATCATACGAACCACTGTAAAAGGATACGTTGAACCTCATCGTGTTATCTCAGACCAGTCACCTTGAATTAGTCGAAACGGTTGACATTTATTGACAAATAATCAATGTAAGGATTACAGACATCTTCTAACAGATGCATATACGTATTAGGCTGTGCATGCTGCAGTAATGCACATCTCAGGTCCACACAATATTCCACCGCACACTCAAAGGCTTAAACAGGTTACTTGTCTATAATTTATTATGATGACCAAACCAGATGAGTATTGTGTTGCTATATTGTATTATTAGATTTATGGGAGCTTTGCGGTATGCAGATCTTAACATCAGAACAATTTGTCATATTGAAATATTACTGGGTCACAAAAACAAAATCCCACTGTTAACCATGACAGATGAAAACACTGTATACATCATGTGGGAACTGACAGGTTAAAAAAAAGCTGTTTGCTTTTGAAGTCGCTCATATCAACTGCACGAGGCATATTTTTACTATGAAATCACTGCCAATTCATTTCTAATGCAAGCCACTTAATAAATCAAATCATCACTCCACACATATTTATTCTGTTTGGACAATTTGCATCCCGCTACAACCATACTGTGTTTGTTTAACTTTTGTCATTTAGACTAGACAAATTGCCAAACGATGAATTCAGAATTGAGTCTGTATTGGATTTGTTTCCAGAGATGCCACACAGGACTTTCTCACACCCCAGGACCCTGGAGGGCTGTCCAGCCATGGCGCTTGGCAGAGCCAGGCGTCTCCTCCCCTCCCTGAGTTTGTCTGTCTGTAGTCAGTCCAGGACCACAGCCTGTCAATACTGACAGAGACCCCACTGGCTAGGAAAGGCTGGTAGGGCCCCACATGTGTATGTTTGTGCGTGTTTGTGTGTGTATGACTATATCATATTTTTGCAGCCAAGTTTTATTTCAGGAAAGAAAAAAGATACATGTTTCAGGCACTGAGTAGTAGGGTATTCATTATGGAAGTTTTATGCACATAAATTATTGTTCACATACGCTATAACATTAGCTGTAACACCTCGTAGTAGATCAGAGACAAAATCCTTTGATGCATAGGAAACATGGCGAAAGCAGTTTGTTGGACTAAACCTGCGGGATCGTGGGCGATCCTGACTGACTTTACTGTCTTTCAGAGGCTCTAGTAGGTTCAGTTTTAGAGCTAGAGTGAAGCTACAGATATCATGTGAAACCTAAACCTAAGGAATCCATTGCTACCAACCATGCCATGCTACCGTGTCAGAAAGAAGGCTAAATAACGCTCCAAAGTTGGGCAAAATTTTAGTGAGGAAAAACTGGCATGGCCATTTCAAAAGAAAAAAAATACAATTCTTGCAGAAATCTCAAAATGTAAAAAGTTTTTGATAAAAAAATCACAGCATGGCTTTTTCTATGGTGTTCCTCAAGGTATTGGTGTCTTCATGTGGTATTTTGGAGGGATCATTGTTTATTTCTATCAATTCTTGAGTGGTAAAAAATGGTTAAATTTAGCACCAAATCTGTGTAACAAATGGTATCCACCCAACAATTGCTGCAACAACTTATGAGACATAGGTGAGCATGGGGATGACCATCATATATTTCCATCATAATGTTTTAAACTCTTATACACTTTTACAATTAATTTTAAATAATGAATACTTTTTTTTTGTTTATTTCTGATTTATGACTAGAATAACTTGACTCACAGTGCTGAACAGCATCTCAAATTAATCTTCACGCTCCCAACGTTCAGATGATGTACACCACTTCTATGTGGCATCTACTGTTGATGTGCTGTCTTCCCCTAAAGACCCCCTATGCCCCCCTAAAAAAGACAAAAACGGCTCTATTGTGGGTCTCAGAGGGTTAAGGGAACAATATGTAGTAATGACAGCTAAAGCATTTAAAATGGGTAACAGCAGTCCAAATTCAAAACACTGGAGCCACGGCCCGTCCGGTCCTCTGGTGTAACTGATAGCAGCGTTCGTTTTCTCAATTTGATGGTTACCTTCTAGACACGACTGCGTGCCTCTGTCCAACAGTAGTTGGAATCTCTTCACCGGCTGTGTGTCTCAAATACTCGCTGCCATGATAACCCAGCTGCACACCGACCACGGAGAGATGTGACGAGGCTTTTAAGGTCGGGTAGAATCTAACGTTATGTTATCTCTGTTCATTTGCTTGCCTCCATGACTGCAGAAAGCTGTGTCTGCGTGCCGATTTGTTTCATATGTGGCAACGGGATGTCAAAATGAGCAGTGGATGGGATCACACAAAAACAGACAATCCGGACTGAAATGGAAATTTCACAGGAAAACATGCTGGCTGTAGCATTGTTGTCGGTGAAGCCATTATTTCAATTCAGCATGTTTCCTTAATCTCTGATGACATATCATGGTCATTCATTTTATGATTTATGACAGTAAATAGATTTATTATTGGTCCTTTAACAGAGGAAGAACTAGGTGGGTGGACAAAGGAAGGACCTTCAGAGGCTTAAATGTACAAAACAGAAAAAAAACACACTGTGACTGACAGGCAATATGATATGCAGTGCAAAACATTTCTGCCACCAGAAATCAATAAAACGGTCTTGCGTATTTCTATTTTATGACTGTAAGTTAGAGTTAAGGGCTGTCCTTAAGACTGAGATGAGTTAAAGCTGCACTATTTGATTTAAAAAATAATGCACCTGTCATACCGGCCTAAATCACAAACTGGCTCTACAAGTGAAAAAAGAGCGTCCCATGCATCTCCTCTCTTCACCTAGAGAGAGATAAATTAGAACACGAGAATGCTTCATCCAAAAGCTAGCTGGACTCCCCAACATGGCATTTTGCTTCTGTTGACCCTTCTGTTACAGACTGATAATTATGCTTTTAGCCGTTTCCTGTCATCGCATTTCATGTGCTAAAGTTTACATTTTTCAATTACCTCCCGCTGTTATTTGGAGCCACTTGTGTGCAAGTTCTAATGCATTAACACATTAAGAGAATCAGTGTAGTCAATTGATATTTTACAGTTTGTCTGGTGTGTCCTCTTTAAAATGTGTCATCTATTTTTTTCCCCAACATGATATAGGAAAAAAGGAAAGGCGCCACCTCTGCGGTTTGGTCTGTCAGCATGTTTGTACGTGTGCTCATCGCTGTGTGGAAGCCAGCGCTGACAAGTCGGTGAGAGAGAGAGACAGTGGAGTGAAAAGAAGTTAAGGAGGAAGCCAACCAGGATAATGAGCCGACAAGAAAGGAAACGCAAGGACAGAGCCTCGCAACATTCAATGTTAGAGTCTCATTCATATTCACAGTCATCTGGCAGCCGGCAGGCGGTGGCTGGGGCAACAAATTTAATCAAGGCCCCGGCGCATGAGTATGAGTGTGGAGGCTCAAACACCGGGCAGAGGCTACGAGACTGCATTAGCATCCCGGATATGTAATGTTTGGAGCATATGAATAATGGGTACAAGCACAGATTCCGGAGAAGTGTGATGCAGAGGATGTTTTGCAACTTTTTTCATCTCATTTACATTACAGGAATTTAGTGGACACTCTTATGCAATATGAAAAGGATGCACTTTAAGAAGGTTAACTTCATAGACCGCCATACTTACGCATAAGGAGTGTTACTGCGACAATAGTTACCACTGAGGGGATATCGAGAGAAAGATACAGATTAATGACAATTAAGTGTTAAGATAAGGCACCTTACAATTTACAACTTCTAGGATTCTGTTGTTAGCTAGCCCGCCTTTACGACTCAGCCCATGCTATTTCCTGTATCGCCTGCATATCTAACAAGCAACATCCAGTCTAAGCACACCTTAAAAGATGTAACAGGAAAATGAACGAGATGTCATTGAGTGTGTTTACATGCACACTAGTATCCTGGTTATGATCAGGTTTTTCCTTTACGAAAAAGTAGCATACTTCAAGTTTTATCAAGTAAACTGAAGTAAAGTTCAAGTATATTTCCTAAGTATATTGTATGTAGTATAAATATACTAATATCAAGTAGTACCTGTAAGTGTACTACTTCAATACTTCTTATGACAAAATTGGCCCACTTTTTAGTTTATAAAAGTATATGTTTAAGTGTTCTTTAAGTGTAGGAATAGTACATTTTGAGAACACAACTAGTTTACATCTAAGTTGTATTTTGTAATGCAACTATACTATGAACTGTACTACAAGTGAACGTATTGCTTTACTGTTAGTTTAGTAGTTCTATACTTAGTTTATGGAAGTAAACTTTAAAGTATACTCTCAGTAAACTACTAGTTTAATAGTTTTTACTCTAAGTATACTTGTAAGTTTTCTTTAATTTATAGTACTTAGCCAATGATTTATGCATTACATAAAGAGACTTGCTCCTTTTGCTATTTGACTTGATGTTTGTGATGAGATTAAATTAATAAAATTAACTTTTAGACTTGTCTGCATACTTGTCAATATATGCCAAGTTATACTTTCCTGTATACTTGTCAGTATAAGCCAAGTATACATAAGTACAATTTTGTCAAGTATATCTCGGATAAGTACATAAAAAGTAAACTGAAAGCATACTATTATTTTAAGTTTAAAATAAGTATACTAAGAGAACACTTGAATAAACTTATTTTTGGTAAGGGTTAGGAGTATCCCAATTATCTGTTGCACATGTAAACATCATGAGAACCCTGGATGTGCTACCTGGAGTAGCCCAATAGAAACCAGGATACTGTGGCATGTAAACACCTTATCCTGGTTTCTGAACATCCTTTGTTGGTACAGTAGTGACTGAGATGATGAGAAATCAAGACACATCTGGAGGTAGACTATCACACACCTTGATACTGTTATGATCATGGGATGTGAATAACGCCATATCCCAAAGATGACCAATTGAGATGTAAATAAAACAAAGCGTTTAGACATTCCCAAATTATACTGCATAGAGATGGCAGAATAGTAGATTTGAGAGAAGAAATATAAGAGGAGTGAATGACCCACATATTAATTTTGTCTGTGCAAAATTAAAATAGTGTCCATTGTACAAAAGTCCCTTCAGAATTATTGCCAATTGTTTTGCAATGAATACTTGAACATTTCGTTCTCAAGCTGGAAATTAATTAATAAAGATGATGAACTGTTTTTTTTCGGCAGCCTTTTGACATTGTCCCCAGATTATTTTTCATTAGTTTATTACTCAAATATCTAAATCATAAAGAGCAAAAATTTACTTTTCAAACAAGCAAAAGTGAAGGCCATCTTCTCCCCGTGATTTTCTATTAAGTTTTTCTTTTGTCGTACATGTAAAGACTTTAGAGGAGATTTAATGGGCATTTAGGTGAACATATCATAACCGATTAAAATGTCCATAGGGAACACTAAGTAGTATGTCTGCTATGAAGTATCACTTACTTTAACCACTTGTAGCTAGCTAATCAGTAACACACATCTAATTGTAGCTGGTATGTTCAGAGATGTAATCAGCGACTCTTAAATGGGACTCTGTTGAGTAAGGAGAGGGTGCTTTTTTGTTGCTGGAGCAGCAGAGAACTGCCTGATCTACAACCCTGATATCCCACATTCCTAACTTCTCCTATATCCCAAGCTGAGCTAAAGCATTATTCACTGACTACATTCTATATATGTAACCCCAAAAATTCAACTTCACCCTATCATTTAACAGTGTAACTTGGTTAGAATAACTTAACATGTTTGAGATGTCTGGTTTCCTCCCTTATTATGGCATGGGTGCACCTAATACTGCTGTTTGGATTGAACACACCTACACCATCTTATTATGACCACTTCATCAATACATTTCCCCCTGTAACCATATGGTAGAAAACGGCACCATCCTTTTTTGTTTTTTTTGTTCCACTTGTTGGACAAGCAATCTAGATACCTTATTGCAGATTATACTGTCCAGGATTAATTTAAAAATAATGAATTTATAATTGATGTTTTTGTCTGATTTTGCACTTTTTTCAATGTGGTTTCACACTTGCTGTAGGAAAATGTGGAGTGTCTAATATGAGATAAACAGCAGACATTATATAGTCTTGACTAATAATCAAATGCAACAAAGAATGAAAAGAACAAAAAAAAAACTGGAGTATAGACAGAATGATGTTAACACCTCGTCATCGTGCTGGTTCACAATATTTATCAGCCCCTATATAACACATATGTCCATTACTGTATATCTGTGTGGGTAGTTTCAACTCGTCACTAGTATTACGTGTCTCACATTCTGTTGTTTTCCTTGTGTATGTCTTGGTGCCTTCAAGTCAAACTCGTGAGCTTGTGTTTACAACATGGGAGGTTGTGTAAACAATATGCTTGGCGTTCAAGCGGTTTGATAGTTTTATCAAGTTTTCTTTAATCAAATTCATTTTTAAATGTGAGAACAATCTCGCCCCAGTTGTTCTTTGTCCATATGTCACAAATAGCCACTAGGCGATCAACATATGGTAACTGCAGAGTGGCACAGCGCAAAACAACCTTCGGTCACTCATCTTTTTTAGTAAAAGGAAAACATTTTTTAAACGCTCTCCCAACGGAAATAAAAATACTAATATAGTCAGTTGGGAATATCAACATTTTCCTCAGACATATTATAAAATGACGACTACAATATACGGCTAAAATTACATTATCTTCACTTGTTATGTACCAAAAATTAACTTCCATGGCCTCCGCCATTTCTGACGTCAACAAACACGTCACGAGTCGTGAACTCGGAACTTTCAGAAGCTTTCCAATTACGAGGTTGTGAATACCACATGAGGGGGTCGTTCATATGGACTCTTCTTGTGAACACGGTAAACACGACTCCATTTGAAGGCACCATGTTCTATGTCTTTGTGTTCTATGTCCTTGACTGCTGATTGAGGGCACCTGTGTGAAGCTGTGGACTGAGTCTATATAGGAGGCTCGTTACTCTGCCCACACTCTCTCTCAACTCCCTGACTCCAGACGCATCTCTTTGTAGTCCCTTGTTACCTATGCCAAAGCCGAAGGCCTAGGAAGGAGGTTATGTTTTCACCGGCGTTGGTTTGTTGTTTTGTTTGTTTGTTGGTATGTCCGTTTGGAGGATAACTCCAAAAATCCGTGATGGATTTGAATTAAATTTTTTGTGGAGGGGTGGGGTGTGGCACAATGAACAATCCATCAGATTTTGGTGGCGATCCGGATCATTATCCGGCTTCGGGAATTTTTTTTAATAACTCCGCTCAACCTGTGCATTTACAGCACAGGCAGCGGCGTGGAGTTCTGTGCTCTCCGAGTTCACTTCTAGTTATGAATACATGTATTATGTTGCATTTAACCCGGTGTTTGTCTAAAGTTTATCTTGCTGCATGTTTTACTTTGTCTTAATAATTTAAAGTGCACTTTGTTGCATTTCAGTTACCAATTGGCTTTTATATCATTAATTTTCTCCAATGCTATCATCTTATAAACTTATACACTAGTTCAGTTTGACAGTGATTTATCCACCCAAAGCGAATTTTACCAGCACTTGGCACTTGGCAGGTGTTAATATTGGACCTGGATGGCAGGAAATGAAAGCTGAATTAGAGCATAATGAGTTTATGGACATTAGCCAGGTTGCTTGGTGTATGTGAAAGTAGCCACTAGAATCATGATGAAAATCCGCTCTGTTTCCCCACTTTCTGATCTACATGGAGGCAACCAGGGGTGATGGTGTAAAGAACTGGAAACCATTCATCTTTAGCACTGGGGTTTGGTGCCGCCACCACAGCGGGGACTAGGGGACATCTTCCTGTCCATCTGAACTGTACAGAGAGTTGTCGCCGTCTACTCGTCAATCCGTGTGCCCAGATGGCATCGAGCCCTCACGTCAACACACTTACTGGCCATTCCGGGGTTCTGGCTCAGCCTGGCCAACAGGCAGGAGCAGCGACTGACCATGCCAGCGACCAGCCAGGACGCAGGGCCCAAAATAATAGATAGAATCCTCTTCCAACTCCCCTCCTGATTCCTTTCCACCATCATCCATCACACAAAATGAATCTACACCATGGGGTGCCTGGGTTGGATTTATGACCAGTTAGGGTGTCTTATTGTTGTTAAACTTAGTGGAACAAAATGAGAGAAGTCTGACCCTTTTCCTCTTGACATGGAGGGCAAAGCAAATTTCATACGCCCTAATAGATTTCCAGAATACAAAGATGCTTTGGTCTGATGCATAAATTGGTGTGTTTGAACCCAGTAGTGCAGATGCTTGTAAAAGGAAGAGCAAATGAATGTTAGAATGGAATAAACGTGTAATGAAATGAGATGCAGAGACCTCTCCCAGTGGTTAGATGATCCTTGATGATGAAGAGCGATGTCAGCTCAGCCAGCAAAGGCTTTTAACTTCTGACTTTTCTTCAAAAAGGTAATTTGCTTAATGAGACCTTTGCTCTGTCCTTAATTACTGACGTCAAATGTAAGATCCCTACAAGCTCCAAATGCACAATTAGATACAGAGCCTGAGGGGTTGATCGAATCATACTTGTGTCTCATTATTTAACCACTGCGCTCTGGGACATAAAGGCACTGCACTTATTTTAAATGATGAAAACTATGAAGCTATAGGAAACAATCATTTTCTCACTTACCCCCTTGTGGTATCTTGTAATGCAGATAGTTTATAGTTTGTAAGAAAATTCAACAGCATCCTCTCTTTCCAGAATGTAAGCACCCACCTCTCTTGTACGAGCACTGGCTGTTCTCATACACCGTTCCTAGCTATACCTACGAAATGTAAATGCACTGTAATTCATATACATCCCACAAAATCAATTTGTATGTAATCCTCATATTTGTGAATGAGGAAGTATAAAGAGTGATGAAGTGCCCCACAGACAGGAGGTCAGGGTGAATGCGTGGGTCAAAAAACACCAGACTTTTACCCAGGAGACCGGTGTTCGTGTCCCGTGTGAAACCCGAAGTCAATGTTGATTTATTTGTCACATATCTTTCATACTTAAGTTACGCCTCGTCCAGGGTTCTTTTAACCCAAACCACAATCGTTTCCTAAACCTAACTAAGTGGTTTTCTTGCCTAAACCTTACAAAGTTGCTTCCTGTGAAGACGGACATTTATTCCAAAAAGACTGGAGCGGCAATTGACGGTGGACATTCGTAGGAAAATGTAGGAAAAATGACGGATAACTTTTTGTAAGATATCATACGAACCGTTGTATGAAAATACGTTGACAGGGGTGGAGGCAAAAATCCCAGATGCAGATAGCTCAAAACCTTGGAAAACAAAAAAAACATCTGCATACCATGAATATGTGTCTTTATATTTGACAATACAACCAAAAAGGTTCAAGCACATAGGTGTCCATCAATCTGATGGATGCCAGCTGGCCCTTATCAATGCCATCTTAGCCAGTAGACCTTTTTTTTGCAGTCAAAGTAATGCAAATACTGTAATGCAAACTACCTCAATAGGCCATGTACAAAACTAGATTATGATCAGATAAAGACACTTTAATGTGGCATTGCCCACTTAGGCAAAGCTAACAGCTGCAGATTTACAGAGAAACATTGTAAATTTGACATAAACTGTCCCTTATGTTTAGATCACAGATGGCTACTACAGAGCTATAGAAGGAGGAGGCCAAAACTGCAGTCAAAGGGTCGCCAGTGTCGGCATGAAAGTAGACGATGGTGTGTGTGTGTCTATGTCACAGGGGCAAGTGATGACAAACGATGGCAAATTGGAGTGAAGGCTTCCCGCTGCTCGCTCACCATGCCAACAGAGAATCAGAGGCAAGGAAGCGGCTGAGAAAAAGGCTGTCAAAAACACACACACACAAACACAAACATAGACACACAAACTAGCAGGCACAGAGGCCAAGTTTTAACAAAGGCGAGTGAGTTGCAAAGGGGTGAGGTGGTGAATCACAGCGGAGCCGTTCCAAAGAGACACTTCTCTGAGAGCACTACATTTCCTTTAGACTGATTGATTTTTACTTATCAAAGCCTGAGCCGTCATTGTCAGCTTAAGCCTGACAAATACAGTAGCAATCAAAATGCGGAGAATCATAGTAAGTCCTCCACACAGTTGAAAAATCAAAAATACCTTTCTTCAGGAGCCCAGAAAGCAGAGATAAAAGAGCAGACAGGTTTTCCAATCGGCTAAATCACTCAGCGTGACCTAAATCCATTTCTTTGCATTCTAAAAGATGCTAACATCAAAGATTGAACGTACACATCACTGTGGATGTGCCAGAGCACAATGCTTTGGCTGCTCTTCCTCTTTTTGTCATGAGCATTCTCTCTCTAACCGGATTATTTTCTGACGGCCTCCTCCCCCACAGTGAAATATATGTCACATCAGCGAGGCTCTAGGTCTCTCCGCAGGAGCCCGAAACTCAGGATGCTCCTAACTAACAAAGACATGAGAGAGAGTAACTCACCATTAAGTGTAATGAACCCACAATTCAACTATTGTTTTCTCAATGATGGATTGACACACAATAGAATGGGATGTCAGGTTCACTCGCTATTACAATGATAGACGCTGAGAACGGCCTGATGTGTTTCCAGACAAAGGAGCTCATTTGTCAGAAATATTAAGTTAGTGTTCTGTTTTGCAGAATTTTAGGCATGAGATGATTTTAAATGGCTTGGACCAAGTGCATATATTAACAAATAATATTGAACCACTACTTTAACTCCAAGGCTTTTCCTGACAAGCTGTTGACGAATTGCAACACAATCAAAGATACAACCATTATTTTGAACGTCTGACAAGAACTTCAGATGAAATTATTCACCTCTGCAAACAGAGGTAATATCAAAGTCTGAAAAATAGAGAACTTCAAACTGTACTAGTCTAGTCTATTGACTAAGCCCATTAAATATTCCAAGCTGGCCCCATTCCATAACCCAGAGAAATCTATTTATTCATGGAAGTAATTGAATCAATAGCAGATGCTGTATCTGGTGTTGCAGCGATCCTTTCCTTTGAGACCCGAAGCTCAATACTCTCTTTTGGCTGCAGAGTTGCCCCCGCTCTCATGGCTTAATGAGAAATGGCGTTTCAAAAGCATTAATTGAGATGGTCGGCAGCCCTTTTCTTGGCTGAGAAAAAGTCCATCATGCAATTTAGCACTCAGCACTTCACCTCTTTGAGAGGGAGGCAGCTACAAATCGAGTCTTGCTTTGGTGATTAGAAAGCAAAAAAACACTGCTATGGCACACGGCTAAGCATCAATCACAAAAACAGACAAAATGCTTCTGCAGAAAACCATCTTCCAGTTCAGCCCATTTGGCATATGAATGCCATGATAATGCGCAAGGCATTTAACATGCAATAAAAACGCCTGTCTTGTGTTTGACGAGTCATTTGTACGCCATGTAGTCTGTACAGACTGCAATGTAAACGCTCCACATAAATATGCTACGATCAGTGCTAGTGACGTAGAATAAAAACCGAAAAGACCACTTACACGTTAGTGTTTTTTAGTGATTTTGTGACGTGTTTTCCATACTTCTGTTACGTTGTTTCCGTACGTATTTTATTTTAAGGCCAACCGTGATGTTTTTCTTAATCCTTTTTTTTAAAGTTATTTTTTTGGGGGCATTTTCCATTTTTATTGACAGGACAGTGGATAGAGAGAGGGAGTGGATGCGGAAAGGTCCACAGGGCGGATTCGAACCCTGGCCGCCGCGGTCAGGACTGAGCCTTGTCACATGGGCGCCCGCTCTACCAACTGAGCTAGCCAGGCGCCCTGTGTTTTTCTTAATCCTAACTGGTTTTGTTGCCTCAACCTAACTGTGGACGTTACCGTAGTTTTGTTGAATGCTGACAAATTACATGCGGAAAGCCTAAAATGCATCCTCATGACACACGGAATGTCTGTGAAATGTTGTGACCAGGTTGTCCAGTGCATCATGGTTCAACTGTATGGCTTTGTGATGGCAAAAACATTTTGTGTCTTTGTGAAGGTAAAATTAAATGAAAATTAGATAATATGCGCAAACTGGAATTTGAATTTTAACATTTAGCAGCTTGCATTTTTACCCAGAGCTCATTTCTTTTGATTAAAAAAATGCCACTGAATGTATCTGGGGTTCTAACTATATTATGTTTCCTCACAAAACAAAGCCACAATTTCCTGTTAACAAGGTGTTGCAGCTCATCTAAAATGAATGCTTTGAGATTTCAAGGTAGGTTCAAGGCTATTTCAGGAGAGTTGACCTCCCCTGGACGTTCTTGCTCACTTAAATGGCCACGAGGGAACTGTGAATCTATCTTCGCTTAATGGATATAGGAATCTCACTTCCCGCCTCAGTGATGAATGACTATGAATGGGTGGCTAAAGTATCACTCTCAGCGGGATCCACGGCTTCATTCATTCTGATAAGAATCATAAAGCCGGGCAGGCATGCTTTGCTTGGGTCAATATCCTGTTGGAGTAGCCATTAAGCCACGTGCGACAATGGACGCTAATATCATCAAGGTGTACCGCCACCCCTCTGTCATTGCCTTCATCTCAAGGTGAATTATAAATGGCCCTCAAGCCTCCGAGTTCTACACATTCTCGCCCACTAGAAAGATAGCGATGATGAACTGAATCACACTATCCATCAACGTTGAAAACGAACATGCGTGATGATCCTACGGTGAGAGTGTAACATTAACCATTCTGCCTGACAGACACAAGAACCAGCCCTTTTAAGTTTCCTATTCAGACTGCAATAACACTATCTTCACATCCAGCCAAAGAAGCTGTCACTGTGATGAAACACCGCCTGCCACGAGGCGTCAAGGAAATTGTGATATGGATTTTGCCGATACGGTCGGTTGTTGTCCTTTGCTGCTAAACTGTGCTGAACAAGCTATTTGATGCAGCTAAAGAGCTGTATGGCCTCCTCTGACAAGCAGATGAGTGTCTCCCAGCGACAGTGTGTGTGTGTCTTTGTGTGGTGACATTTCAGCAATGCTTGACATGAGCTCTTGGAGCACAGAAGGATGATTGCAAAGTGGTACGTCACTTGACAAAATGAATGTGGTTGAGCTTTGGGTCATAGCTGTCACTTTCAGGATAAAGGTCAGGAAGTGGCAGCTTGACACCGAGAGTGAATCAGTTCTGTAGAATTTATTAGTTGTATTTTGGAGTTTAATAAAAGGACACCTAATTAAACTTCAATTTGTTCATTTCAGGAGGCTGAAGTTATCTCTCTGTCTACTTTGTTCTACTATCTACTCGGAAATCCATCCTGGCCGCACCAATTTCAAATTGCAAATATTAAACATGAACCCAGAGGACAGCCGATGACGCAGTCACGGGGTAAAGAGCGATAGCCAATTGGGAACCAAGCTGACTGAAGAAGGAAGGACAACAACCGCAGTCACGCATAAGCAAATGCAAAACGCAAAACATAAAGTAGTACTAAGACGGACTTCAGAAATGGACAAACAACATGAGTGTTTATTGTCTCTAGTGTCTCCATGACTTCATCCATATTTATTTATTTTTTTACCTTTCTTAGAGTTTTTAGTACAAAGTTGTGCAAAAACTAACATTGCTTATTCTACTAAAGTCACGTTTGATCACGAGAGATTTTGTGAGATCTCCAGTTTGAGAGTCGGGACTCTTGTTGTGTGCTGTTTTGGCCAAATCGTTGCTCACCACACACTATAGGAACAAAACTATTACATTTAACATAACTTGTCGTTATGTGTGGGCCAGCCTTAAGACTGACTGAAATTGAAACACTTCCAACAGCAATGCTAAATCTGTAACTTCCTACATGCTGTCTTCACCAACAGTGAGGGACAAACAGGTTTGACCTGCAGCAAAGAAAGCAGAGTTGTTGTGTGGAAACCTGCTGTTTACCTCAATCTGTCATTGCGAAACCTGGAAAATGAGCCAGCTACTGTAAGTGTGATACTACTGGGCTTACGCTGTTGTTGTGTTGTTAACAACCATTTTGGCGTTGTGTGACCAAACAAGCCCAGGGACATTTTTCAGTAAAATGTTTCCAGTTACAGTTGGTTATTGTGCTTTATGATGTTCCACCATAGAGATGCATGTTAGTAATCATACATCTATACGGATTTATAGCCTTGAATTTGCCCACCACTGTTTACCTAGTAACTACACTATACTCAATACCCCCAAAATCATGGCAAAACTGTTACTTAGTCATGGAGAAAAAATAATACTGTTGTATTGGATAGCCAGAAATAGACCTTAAACTTGCTACTGAGCGAATGACACGCAAGAACAAGTAGGTTCCACTCTGAAACTACACACATGCAGAAACATGGAACTCCCTCTTTCCCCCCTTGAGTATTTTGAGCTCTTACTCTAATTCTCCAATTTTTAAATGTATTGTTCATAACCCAGCTTCATACATTGTCAGTTGTTTGTGCAATTTTCTGTATCTCCGTCTCCGTCTGTTCCTGTCCCACTCTTGTGTATTTGTGGTTTCTGGTTGTATGTAAAGCACACATTTAACCACATTCTCTTTAAGACATTTTCGGCATGTTTCTTTGTTTCATGTATAGATTTTGTTTGTGCATAGCTGTAGTTTCTCCTGCATTTTGGCAAATCAAAAAAAAATTTCACTTGAAACAAATAAAAAAGGTCCAGTAAACTAATCCAAAATAAAAAAAAACTCTTTACACAGCTCGTTCTTTTGTGACAAGCTCTGCTCACAGCGAGTAACCTTTTCGACAGATGTTTTGATGTGTATCCTGGATTGTCACACAGTGACAGATGTTTTGACATGTCATGGATTAACTATAATCTGGATTTGTTAGGTTGCACTGTCTAGTGCAGATGAGAGCGGTGCACCTGGAGCGTGGGTGAGTGCACCTGTGTGGGAGTGGAGCAACGAAACAAGCCACTGTTTGTCTACGTTTAGTCATTAACTCGGCCGTTAATCTTTGCCGCTTTGATGGTTAGTCTTGCATGGGGCAGCTTTGGTTTAAGGGTAAATAGCTAGAGGGGGTAACAGTAATGACATGCATTTTCTTTTTCAGATCAAATGGAATGTTACTTGTTTTTAATTGGAAAAGTGCTCTGGCAAACAGGAAACAATATATTTTAGAAATACATAATTGTGGTTGGCATACCATGGGTAACCAAACAAAGAGTGCCACCTGTCACCTATAGAAGTTAAACTGTACCAAGAGGAAATCTGAGCAAAAAGCATGTCACGGTACTGGACTCTGACTGACATGTGATTTCTCGGAAGTCCAGTGTTGAGAGGCTACAGTAGTTGTTAAGCTGTTCCAGTTGTCAAGCTGTATTTAGTCCGGAAGTCTCATTTAAATCTAGATTTATTTTCGAAGAGAATGAGAGAGAGGGCCATGGCAACCTGCTGGCCAAGAGGTTCAGGAAGCCGACCATGTAATTGCAATGTCCCTGGTTCGAGTCCGGCCGAGGACCTTTGTTGGATGTCACCCCCCATCTTTCTCCCCATGTTTCCTGTCACTTTCTACTGTTTCCTGCCCAACAAAGGCTAATGAATCCCGATAAAATACTAAAACAATATCATAACCCAGTCGGAAACAAAGGTTGAAGAGATGTGGCAAATGGGAGATGGATGAGTTGTTCTTTGCACCTCCTTTATTTGTTTTTGTTTTTTTGTCAAAAATGAGAAATGCTTTAGTTTTGTTTTGTTTCACTTCATTCAAATCAAATATTCTAATTTAAATATTTTTTGTTCCTAAATATACATTTTTAAGAATTATTTTAAAAAGCCTAAGCAACAGAAAGAGGTTTCATATTATATCCATAACACCCATGACTACTGCTGTGAAAGGCACTTGTGAATGTAGATCAGGTATGGTTTACAACCTGAGACGGGGCCTCCCCTGACCTTATCTGCCCATTCCATGCCCTATATCCAATTCAGGAAAACGCAGAGCAAGCACCGAGGGAGGAACTCACTGACGTGCTGCCCCACATCCATCCTCGGGCTGATAAAACCCACATCCACAGGCCGTCTGGAGGAGACAGTAGCGGCAGCGGTGGGATTTTGCTCACGTGATGTCAAGGATTAAACTCGGTGGGATCAGCTTGGAGGAGACAGCTTCCCCGAAGGGCTTGCTCCATTTATGCTGCTCTACCCCCACCCCAACCCACCCTCGACACCCAATCCCCCACCCCGATTCACTGGTACTTTAAATTCCACAGTATGAACTCCTTTGTCAAATTTATTCCCCCCTCGGAGCCCTTTCAACCAAAAAAAAATGTCTTTCTCATCCAATGCTATAGTAGCAGCTACCTGGGCAGAGGTGGGCCTCAGGAAGAGAGAGCTGTCAAGATTGGGACTGTTTAGAAGAAATACTCCGAGCCGACTGCCCTCGCCTCCCTCCTCCTGGCACCTCCTCTCCAGTACACCACCCTCAGCCCTCCTATAACTCCATTACACGGCACATTCCTCTGAAGCTCAGGAGATGTGAAGCCTTGGGCCGGAACTGAAGTAATGCACAAGTGTTGGGGTGGCTTGGTATTTCACTTCCAATGACCCTGTTTTGGTAATTGTAGTTGTGTGTGTGCATGCATTATTCACTCTCACTTTGTATGTATTGGTGTTACTGGGGAGTGTGCGTGCCATTAATGAGAGAAGAGGGAGGGTTAATCCTCCAACTACAAAGTAACATGATTATTAAGCCTTCGTTTTAATCCTGCAGACCTGAGGAAGCTGTGGTATCTCGCCTCAAGGGCAGCTGGGATATGTAGGTATGTGTGTGACTGTTTACGCAGTCACATAGTGGGGACTTGCCTTCCTTCTGGGGACAAAATGCAAGTCCCCATAACGGAAATCATTACATTTTAAGGGTGAAGACTTGGTTTAAGGTCAGTGCAAGGTTGGGTTTAGGTTAAGTTTTGGGTAAAGATATTTACACATCAAGTATTTTTCGTATGCTTTTTTTGAATCTGTCATCCGATAAAAATCCTTGCACACTGAGTCCGATGTGTTTTATTATTCACTTTGTTGCAAAGATTCGCCATACGAGACAAAACTGAATTAATTACGTGGGTGCAATGGATAGCGCTAGTCCAAAACGAGGCTAATGAATGAATGACATTAGCAAAAATCATTTAGCTGCCTACATCACAATAACATCCGTCTAATCTTTCGTACATCCTTTGTTTTGCGACCATCCCCTTTTCCAAGCTGTTCTCCAATCACCTGTCATAATCTATCTTTAAATTCCGCATCTCTGTGTTCTTTTATTTTTTTATCGTAAAGGGCTGTGAGACGAAGTGAATGTTTATCATGCCATTTTGGATGAGGACGTTTGCACAGACCGTGGCTCTGAGTGGCCAAACAACCCTCTTTTGGCTTTTGACGGTTACGAAAAAACGCAGAAAATCTTACTTGTTTCGAAAACTTTAATGATGGATGATGGTCTCGGAGTCGGTGTGTAAACACGATTGACGCAATGTGAGGTTGTATTTATTCTTAAAAGTGCAACAATTTTGGATGAAAAATTCGGAGTTGGCGTGCAAAGACCTTAAGGGTTAGGATTAGGCAAATTGCGGTTTTGGTTATGTTCAGTCTCCAGGAAATAAATATAAGTCAGTGAAATGTCCTCTAAAGGGATGGAAACACTGTGTGTGTGTATGCCCCGTGTGGCTACCATCCCTCATATGTGCATGCATATTAGAAACCACAGGGTTCGAATTCACAAGCAAAGCTCCCGTATGTGATATACCCCCGTATTGGGATTTAGTATGTTCTTTCGTGGGTTAACATTACAACAATAAAAAAGCTTTCAAGATGAAGTGAGCAGTAAATCTCCACACAAGTCCCCATGAATCTGGCTAATAAATGCAGCAGAAGCATGAGAGGAAGTCGGTTCCCCGCCTGCCAGGGTCTCACGGGGCCACGGGATAGAGTACTTCTGATCAAATCCCAGACCAAATAAAGCAGATATGGAGCGGTGATAGTGATCACTGTTAACAGGTATATGGGTTTTGAAGCTGACCTGTAAAGTCCACATGTTACAAAGTGTCATTCCTCTTACACTGGAATTAATTGGGTTTATATTAAAGCAGCAAATCTTGTTGAAACGTGATCACTGGGATGTCATTCGCAATCGAGTGGCCCTTCTCTCCCTTTTTTTTCTCTCCTCATTTCCTGACTCTTTGTTGCCGCATTCTTTCTTTTTTTAACTGATCTTAACTTCTCAGCAGTTTCAGGGCTTTCAAGGGTTTTAATTGCCATTTAAAGAATGCGGTGGCCTGGGAAAGCAGCATTTTGTGGTAGCCCTTTCACAAGTTGAAAGCCTGTCACTCATGCACAAATGGGTGATTTGTTGTACACATCTACACACACACATGGACTAATGCACTACTGTTTCCTGGACAATGGACATGGTGTTCTGCTACAGCTGGATCTCACTGACTTCATATGTCCTAAATGCCCTGCTACCAGGGAGCCAAGCTGGGCGCTGAGGTCGGATTGTTAGATGTTGAGCAAGCTGCTGGTGTTGGTGGATATGGACGCCAGGTGGATGACCCCTGTTGTGAGAGTTGTCAGCCCCATTACAAGCGCCATGAGTAGCATTTGACTCTAACAAAGAACATAACGCAGGGTGTTGAAGGGGTTATTAATCAGTTCCAGTGACTCAATGATTACTATGCCAGGTCCTGATAGTTCCAGCGGCTCACACTATACTTTGGAATGAAAACTCCCTGCCTGCTGGTGAAACACTCTCAATCCCTCAGGACCACCTACAGTTTTCTTTTTTTCCAATAGTACACTGATAGAGGACATAGCTACAAGCCAACAACCAGGACCGCAGGGCATTTCACTTACAAAGACTAAAAACCTTTGTTCTCAAAACAAAAAGCAAAAGGTAAAATGTGGCCTTCTAGGTATAGCTTCAGTCAGGGGGAACATGAAGTCATTAGTGCCTCATTCACCAGCTGATGAACAGATGATCTACCTAAGACGCAAACGCACAACCGTTCACTGTACAGGATGGTCTATTTGAACACCCGGCTAACTACGTATAATTGTTACTGCTGCTGATATCTGTTCAGTGGCATTACAACCACGAAATGCCCCCATATGTTATTCAATTCAAGCTGATAAAACCTTAGTATTTAACATTTAAACATTATATTCCCTCCAGAAGGTTTGTGGTCTGTTATATTCTTTACTTTGCCCAAGATGAGGTAGTTTTCTGATTGGACCAGAAGGCTGCCTTAAAGGGGACCTATCATGCTTTTGTGCTTTTTCTCTCTCCTTTAGTGTGTTATATAGTTTTTTGTGCATGCAAGGTCTGCAAAGTTACAAAGCTCAAAGTCCACGCCAAAGGGAGTTACTCTCCCCCACAGAAACACTACCCCTGAACTTCCTGAAACGCCTTGCTTGAAGTCCCGCCTTTTCTTTCGTAACGTGGTGATGTCACCAAGTAGCACATTTGCATAATACCTGCCTAGTGGCTAGTTTAGCATGCCCTCAAACAAAGCTGCTGGTTAGAGCAGAGCTGGAGCCAAAGAGTTTGGTTCGGTTGACCAATCACAACAGAGTTGGCCAGCTGACCAATCAGAGCAGACTGGGCTTTTCTGGGAGGGGTGCAGGAGCTCAAACAGAGCGATTCAGATGGAGGGTGAAAAGAGGTGCTGCAGCACAGCCGGTATGACCAAAATATAGCGTTTTTTTTACATTAAAGCAGCAAACATGTTGTAGTAGAAACCCAAAATACAAGTGTGCACCTGAAAATAAGCATAGTAGGTCCTCTTTAACTGAGCCATCACGGCATGACAAATTATAAAGTATAACTACGGTAGAATACTGCGTTTCTTAATATGTTGCACTACGTTGTGGCTTTCTGTAGACTTTTGTTGAATAGCGCATCATTGTTTGCGTCCCGTAGCACAAGGGGACGATAGAAGACACAAGACGAAGTTTGTAGTCGCTGATAGTGGCCAGTAAAGGTCACTGGTGACTGTATGCCCCTGACAGATTACACCAGCACTGCAGAAGACAAGCTTTGGTTGTGGAGCTACTGTAGATTAGTTAACGGTCGGGAACGAGGGAATTTCCAGCACATGAGAGCGCCGTTCCGTTTGACACTGGAATGAGGGAATTAGGAGATTTATGATGGTCCGAGGTCACAGAGGGAAGCATCTGAGAACAGACCCACGCCTCCCCAGACTCCTCACAGTGCTTTACAGTCTGACAGCCTGTGTCATCTCCACACCCACAAACACACTGAAACCTAGACAGACACACACACACACACAGTCATAAGACATAAGGTAATACAGTAACAAAAAATGCACAGAGACGGATAAAGTAATAATAAAGATGGGACAAATAATCACACTCATCTCTGCAGACACACTCGAAGGAGATAGGTACTAACAAGTAGACACCTCTATACTTGTGAGGACCCTCAATCACATTAAACTGCACATTCCCAAGCTACTAAACTGAACCTTAACCATTACTACATAACTTCAACCTTTAACCTAACCTTAACCTAAAGATAACTGCAACCTTGACCCTAAAACAAAGTCTTAACCCTCCAACTGCATTTTGAAGATTAACTGAAATGTCCTCATTTTGAAAAATGATCCTATCCAACAGACTCCTTTACTCATGTGCATATGGTCATTTGTTTTATTATATAAAAGGATTCGTATCACAAATATAGTAAATATGTATGCGGGCACATACAGGCATCGGCAGACTGATCATGGTCTCTCTCTCGCAGACAAAGCCTCCGCTGCTCCGCTGGTCGGCAGACAGACCCACTGAAGGAGCCTTTTGTCCTGCGAGCACAGACGAGTTCGTAGGAAATAGTGGGAGGGCAAACAGACAGACAGTGGCCGTCCTATGTCATTAGACACACACCCATAAACGCACACACACACACACACACACACACACTGTGGCTTACTCAGTGCGGTATTGTATGTCACAACACTTTCCTTTTAAACACCCATATTTCATTCTGTGACAGTCTTAACCAAGTGCACCCCTTCACCTCCCCTCAAACACTGCTCACCCACTCACAACTGTTTCAGTTTTTCCTGGGGCCGGCTGAGGAAATGAAAATTAAACAGCTGCATTTTTGTGCAGGGAGGGGAGCCGCACACTTCTTTTCAAGGTGTACCTCATTACTGTCAGATGATGGGTTTTGTAAATAACAACAAAGGTAAACACTCAGTGATTAAGCAGCTTCAAATAGCTTCTTTTGGCTTACATGTGAAAACACCACATCTTTAGCTGATTTTCGCATCAGTGTCATACTGTGTTTCATATGTTAAACGGTGAGTAAATCAGATTATCTACCCTCTTCTCCGTTACATCCTGCTAGTAAGTGAACTCTCCTGGGACCACCTCGCTCATAACTGTCCATACTGTAGCATCCTAGGAATGTTAATCTCTCCTTTTCCCTGCATGGGAATGTGGCGTCCAGGCACCTCGCCTCTCCAGAGACAACCGGTAGATACAGCAGTGGACGTGTCAAGGGATAGGGTCACTGATAGTCTTCCTCCTTGACCCTGTTTTCCCAGCCTTTCCTTATTTCGTCCTTTTCTTTTTTTTGAACCCCACAGTGTCCTGTTGTCTCTTCAGCCCCTCCTCGACCCCTTATTTCCCTTCCACTTTCCTGCAGATTCAGTTACTCTTACAGACACGAAAACTATGCAGGAATGCATCACACTCATTCACATTGAGGCATTGTTAGCCGACCTTGACGTTATTACCCCCCTTTGATTGAGTATGTGCTTCATTTAGAGTGAGGGATGTCTCAAATCAGCTTCCTCTGTGAGTTTGGATAGCATATAGGTGCAGGCCCCACTGTGAGCCTATATGGAAGAACTTATAAATCTGTTCACCGGAGTGACGTATTCCTGTGGAGGCAGACGGAAAAATCTGCACTTGGATGTTGTTAGTGGAAAGCTATTGGCTTTGTTGCAACTGCATAATAAATTTCAATCCAGTCGGAGACCTGGATGTAGCTCCCAGCCATCTTTGGGAAAGAAATATCGAGGTGAGATGTGTGAAAGAGAAGAAAAAAAATGGGGGCAGGAAGTGAAAGCTGGGATTGGCATATTTAAAATCCCCAAATCTACTGGTTTTGCTGAAAGTAGTCGGGATAAGAAAACCTTGAAAGACCTTGTCTGGAAGGCAACTAGATATAGATCGATGGGGAACAGGTGCATGAGGAGAAAGACACAGACATATGTTCCGTCAAATGGAATGAAATTTCTATTATTTGTGTTTGAAATGACTAAACAAAAATAATCTTTATTAGTTTCTACGTCTGCAATGAGAATACCCAAAAATGTCATGATACTATATTTAATTTTTGATGTTGTTCACGTTTAGATAGATCACATTTAGTGATTGCCTTTTATTTAACACCTCGTCCATATCATGCATGGAATAAAATGCAGTTGAAAAATCACGCCATTTATAGTCTGCAAAACCACAGTCATGCCAGCCATCATTGAAATGTTACTGCCCTTATACTTGTACAGTACAGCCAAAAAGATGAGACTCTCCTACCAAGAACGACAGCATAATTCCTTTCAGCCAATGCCCCATATGTTCAAATCCCTCCAACAGCCGTAGTAATTATGATGGGAACAAAGGAGGAAGCAAGTCAACATTGCCCTTTTTTTTTTAAGCATGACCACAATCCTTCCCTAGCCTTAACCAAGTGTTTATTGTTGCAACCATGACGACGAAGGTCCAATAACCCAACATATCGTCATACGACGGTGCGTATGATAACTTACGAAAAGTTATTTCTAATTTTCCGTGCATTTTCCTATGAATGTCCAGCGTCAATTTCCGCTACAGTCTTTTTAAAATATACTTTAATCTTCACAGGAAACAGCTTGATTAGGCTTAGGCAGCAAAAGTACTTAGTTATAGGTTTAGGAAAAGATCGTGGTTAAGTTATGACGCACCGGAAGTGGCGTAACCTGAAGTTCCATGACAAAACTACTTAGCTAGGTTTAGGCAACAAAACTACTTGGTTAGGATAGGGAAAGATCATGGTTTGGGTTAAAAGAACACCGGAAGTGGGTGTTATAAACTGTTTCATGTCTGCCACATCCTCACCTGTGCTGTTCAGAGTCAACTAGACACAGGTGAGCTCAATCAGCACATAATCAGTGCTCCTATAAATAGGAGCGGAAGAGGAAGAACATTTCTCTGTTGCTCTGCTACTAGCCACACCTGACCCCCTACCTTCATCCAGAGTGTCTAAAACACACCACTTGATGATTTTAAAGGGGAAACTCAAAAATCAAAATAAAGTCCTTTGTTGGTGGAATTGAATGGCTCCCTGTCCCTGATTTTGGTTTCAAATTTCAGTGCATTTACTTTTCTTAAGTCCCCAAACCATAATCTTTACCCTAAACCTAACCAAGTCATTTTTGTGACTAAACCTGATAAAACATTATCACATCATGAAGCCGATATGGGCATCAGGTCAGCAAACGCTTATATGCCTCGTTCTAGAGGGCACGGACAAACAACCTATTGTGTCATTTAATTTAGAGGCCTTTTTTAAAAATACAAGCCAAATGATTACACATTAAAAACACAAAAATAACTACTTTACAGAGACCTTTTGCCCGAATATGCACAGCTCTTTACACCTTTATCATTATCAACATTGTTTACACCATTTTCATTTTGCAAGTTTTAGGTATGCAGAGTTTTTCCAGGTCCAGCTTGCTTGTTTAGAAGCTTCTAAGGCACCGTTCTCTCTGTTTATATTTACGGTGTACTTCATCAAGCAGGATTCAACACAACATTCATATGACAAGTGAATATCTCTACTGTTTTTGGCAAGTGCATATAAAGCACTTTTGGCAAGTGCATATAAAGCAATAACATACAGGTTACTGGAGAAAGACCATGTGGAGGTTTGACTTGGAAAAAGTATTTGTGCTGAACTGTCGATGCGCATGTAAACACACAGATACAGCATCAAACCTGTGCAATCACACGCTTGCCCTGCAGCTGACCTCCTAACATGGAGTCAAGCACGCAGCCCCTGCAGTACATCCACACCACATTTATGCAGTGACCCGTGTGCACACATGCAGACGCAAACACGGCCACAGAGGCACAATTATGCAGTCTATCACACATGCATTGACTCCTCACGTGTGCATGACATCTGTGTGTCAGTGTGCACCATCTGTGGTGTTACCACAGTAAGTGACAGTGGAGTTCATGCTTCAAAAGAAAGTGGTTTAGAGGGAAAAAAAAAACATTTGCTATTTATATTCAGACCGATCAATAAATTGCTTCATTATCCAGAAAAAGTTGCAAAGCTTCAACAATGATGAAATACCAACATGCAACCACGCGGGTCTTCACAAAATTTTATGAACTGGGTTGTAATAAAAAGTTCAGTGTGCAGCCGTAAAAATAAGACTCGTTAAAAGAAGCATTCCTACAGATGAAAGTTTGCAACAAAACTGCCTTTTGCCAAAGGAATCATACAGCATTTTTACCTTAGAAATAGCTTTCTAAGTCAAGAAAAGAAAACTTACATCTGAAAAAAACCTACTGTTCTTTAGAGATTTACACATTACAACATTAGAGATTTACAATATGTTCCACAAATAGATTTTTGCAAAGTCACACAGTGCTTATGGCCATTTTGTCGTCCAAGAAAGCCAAATCTTTTCACCAAAAAACACATTTTCAAACAGGAAATTAAATCTTACACAGAGCCAAATAGACCTATTTCTAAGAAAAGGGTTTCACTACTGTTTGACTGCATGAAGGAGCTTGTGTAAATCCACAAAGCAGTAAATAAAGTTGAGCTAAAGCTGAAGCCTGTACCATGAAGCAGGATTTGGAGTTAGCGAGGTAACGCCAGGGTTAACCCTGGGTTTTCCGTCCTACGATGGTGGTTCACTTCTTACCGGGATCGATCGTCATAACTTATACTGAACACCTAAGCTGTTCCGTGGCAGGTTATGTTCTAGATAAGAGATCAATTCGTATAAAAGCTATTGACCAATCAAAGCTCGGTACGCAGATCATATAATAATATTACACAAATGCAAAGAAGTTAGTCATAATCCAGGCTAAAAGCAACACAGTTTAAACTGACAAATGCAGGAAGGACAGCTGGATCTATGCTGTGGGTGTTTACCACTTTCAATTATGCTTTTGTATTAATTTTTTTACTTCCTCTCAAGTCTGTTTCACACCGCCGGAGTCGGGGACGCAGCTGAAAGAAGGCTGAAATAGTCACGCAAAAATATATAATCAAAGATCATAATGTACCGTAGGCTTTTCATCCATTCTATTTTGAAAGCTTTTTATAATATCACTGCCCCGTCTAGACGACTATATCTTACTTTTGAGTATTCCGTTAAATTAATAGGTCTGTTAATTTATGTATTCACACATCGGCAATTTTATTTTTAGACTAGACTTGGTCATGTGTTGTAAACACCGCCCCTTTCATGTGAACGCGCTCGTAGCCAGATTGAGAAACCCTAGGTTGACTTACTGAGTTGATAACCACCGTCGTAGGACCGCTCAGCATGATTGTGGTTGTTAGGGTTAGTTAAGCCAGATAACGAGAAGATACACCCTGGGTATGTTGAACTAGCTTTGTAGTACAGGCCTCAGATGGTATATTGTTGGGCCATGCAAAACATTCAACAGGTTATTCTGCACACACTGCAACATTTCATGTTAATCGCAGCACTTCTTAGAGGTCAGTACACAGCCATATTTTGCCTAAAAGAACACTACATTTGATTTAATTTGGAGCATACTGCCAGTCTAAATCACATCCTGCATGCACACAAACACAGGAAAAGTCCATTTCAGTAAAATGAAACTGCAACCCTTATTGGTCTTTCTGAGAGGTTGATGACATAGTGCCGTTAGGGCCCACAGAGAAAACAGGCTGGATAAGACCTGCTATTCTGGCTACCCTCAGCCTCAGGGAGGTGGGCGGTGGTTTGTGAATACATAACCTCAGGCTCCGGAGCCCTCTGCCTCAACGATTGCTATTTAATCCATCTTAGAAGCCGTACCTGCAGCACGGCTAGCCTCGAGGGTTAACAGCGAACGCTGTGCAGAGGTACAGAAAAGCTTTTATGGTTCAATACAAGAGATTGTGTTTAAAGTTTTGGGGCTGAGGAAAAGTGTAATCATTGGATCAGTCAAGTCCCTGAGTGTTTGGTGGTCAAATGGCAAGCTAATCTCTCCGAGAAATGAGTATATAAATAATTGGAAATTTGAACAACTTGCTGATTTATTTGTCTCTTGTTTAATTTGTGCTCACAAAAATTTACAATATAGGAGTGCCTAGCCCTTGATTAATTGAGTTTTGTGACAAAAATCTATTTTACGAGTTTGCCTGTTAACCATTCACATAAATCAGCTAAATGACTATAATGTGAGGACGTAGAACTGAGTGTGGGAAGAATCCAGATGGTCTATCAAGAGGATATGCTGAAGAGACTCCCCTGTTCATCTTATCTCAAACGAGAGGCTGGAAATAGCAAAGCGCTGCCGCTCCCTGTGAGTCCTCTCAGCTCCGTGACGCGTCAACACTCGTCTAACACCGATGCAACGTCGCCTCTCCACCACTTGCACTCTATTCTCTTTGTCTCCTCACCAAACGGCTATCACTTTCTTCCACTGCTTTACCTCCCAGCCGTTTTCCCACAACCAGTCTGCTCTTTTTAAAGTTGAGGATCAACAGTATTATTGCTTATTACGGCTTATTGGGCAGTTTATTAGTATGAACACGTGAGCTGAAAATGGTTTAAAGCAAAGACTGGGGGAAAAATGATGAGTAATTTGCACTCTGAACGTAGCTATTAAAACACTGTTTTGTTTGCTTGTCTTTGTTCTTGCTCTTTTCCTGACATTTGATCCAACAAATTATCACCGAAAACTTGGTCCAAGAATGTACTCACCGGATTAGAACCAATAAGTACTAACGCCAGACTAATTCAAATACACCCGTTTTTAGGAGTTAATGGACAAATCATTAACAACATAAAAAAGTCAGTATGATTTACTAATGATGCTGTTTCTCACTTGACTGCCAAATAAATGCCATTAGTCAAGGCGTCTGAGTCATCACTTTGAACAGAGCATGTGAATTGAAATTATTTCTTCCCTGCCTCCTACACAAAATGTAATGGCCCACTCGAGCTTTTCAATTAAGACGCGGCCTTCGAATCCACTGTGTGAGAAGGAGGCGTGGTGGGGCTTGTTTATTTCTACACAGCAGCAGAACAAAGGCTGAGTATACAGTAAATTTCATCAGCGCTCGAGGCGCATGTATCTGAGGCAGTCTGCTGCTGTGTGTGATATTGTGTGTGTGTACATGTGTTTGTGGGCGAGAGCAAACGGACCCATGTGGTCCTCTGAGAAGAGGTGAAATTAGCCCAAATAATCAAAATCATCTGACTGTGGCCTTTAAAATGTGTATAGTCTTTGTGTGATTATTCGTGTATCTTAACCCTGTATATCAATGTTATATTAAGAACTAAACTGTCAAGATTAGGTTATGTGTTCTTGTTTGTTTTTTGACTTTGGCAGTAAGAACGGATGGGAATGAGTCACGGTGTAATATCTGCTTAGATTTACATGAATTTGAACATCCTTGTGATTGCTTGTAACTCGCTACGGGGTTACTTGTCCATTTTATTTTATTGATGTTTATGAGTCTGCCTATATTATTATAAATCATCTTATTCCTCACAAATAAAACATTACATTTATCCCTTTTCTTGCATTCAGCTCAGCTCTCACTAGCTCAGCCTATTCACAAGAAAAGGCGTATAAATACCACGATAATGCGCAAGGCATTTAGCGTGCTATCAGTACGCCTTTCTTGATTTTCGCGTGTCATTTGTATGCCATGTGTCCTGTACTGACTGCAATGTAAATGCTATGGTAAGAGTTAGTGATGTAGAATAAAAAGCGAGAAAGACCACTTATGTTGGGCAGGTGGGGAGGTGGATGGGTCCAACAAACACCAGACTTTTAACCAGGAAACTGGTGTTTGAGACCGTTGTTAAGTTACTGTACATTAGTGACGATTGTCACGTGTTAGTTGTGTTATGTTATTTCATTTTGATGTTTTCCCTTACCCTAACTAAGTGTTTTTCTTGCCTAAATCTAACTGCGGACGTTTGCGTGGCGTACAAATGGACACACGAAAAAAGGCTAAAATGCGTACTCATGACATACAAAATGTCTGTGTAATGTCGTGGCCTTATACGCCTTCCCGTGAGACCGGGTTGGTGGTGTTTCTGAACTGAACTTTTACATACACAGACATCAATTGTACTCCTTCCTCTCAGTGTCACAGAGGGATCACTATTGATACATTATAAGTCACTAAAATATGAATTGGTTAAAAAGATTTTAGTAGCACAACACAAGTTTGAGCTACTCACATTATGCACAAAACAGCCTGGTGTCCTTAAAATTGCATTCCCATACAACGAACCTACATTATCAATTTACGTTCCGAGGAAACATTTTCTCCCGGATTACGTTTGTTTTTGACAGATCACAAATGTATATCGAAGCATAGCCCGTGTTGGGAGCAGGTAAGGGTGGATGGCTGTGTCAAACAAACACAGGACTTTCACCCACGAGACTGCTGTCAACATTGATTTATTATATTTTACGTCTGTAACTTAAATAACATAAAAAACATACTTATTTTAAGCCAGACAATCATGATTTTACTAAACCTAACCAAGTTGTTTTGTCACCAAAACATAACCAGGTAGTTTAGTTGCGTTTTTGTTTTGTTTAGTTTTGTTTAAATTCATACCGTTAATAACCGTTTAAAAATGCTAGCGTAATCTGGGAGAAAATAAGTTTCCCTCAAAACGCAATTGACGATGCAGTTTAGTTGTATAGGAACAAAATTCTATTGGAGACAGGGTTGCACAAGAACATGCACTCATGCAGAGTACAGTTTTACCAAAATGTAAACATGGCAACCATCATTGTAACAACCCATTTCCTCACTACTTTACATTACTCTTCTATTATTCAAAACAAACTGCTCTTATACCATCAGAAATGTAAAATGCATTTATATATATACTTATTTAACTACTGATGTATGAGTTAACTTGAGCTAATGTTAACAGCACTATTGCTAACATAGTTTGCCTTTAGTACAAACAAAACTATCCCTCTATTCAGGTTTGATCAGGTCCAGCTACTGGGTTGTGCCAACTTTCATATTTGTGAGGTATCTGCAAAGTCATAGAGGACAGAATTCATCAGCAAAACAATCAACACTCTTCAGTCTGCTTATTGAACTCCATTAGCATGAGAAACCATCACTCCCGCTAGCGAATGTTCATGTTTACGCTTTTAACGCTTGCTCTTTGAGATGCCTTAACACTTTCACTTTGAGATGTTGATTCGGAGGCATGTGCCCCACCCCTTCATACCCCCTACAGTGGTATCCTGCTTAGACATGCCCTCAGGGGCGCGATATGAATATAAATGTGAAATTAATATAAGGCTGGTGCGGTGGCATCCCTTAGATGTATGCAGATTCACCCGATGTTGCTCATTCAGTATGTGCAGTTGCAGGTAGACCTCAAGCTGTGTGTTTGCTCAATTCATCCCTCATCTGGCTCAGCGAAGGAGGATGGATCGTAGACATAAATATATAGATGGTAGTATATGTCTGAGTCTGGTTAAAACCTTACATTGGATATCAGTGCAGTGTCTGTTGTGTGTGATGCTATTTGAATGCTGTTTGCAGTAGAGTAAGTGCTGTATCAGGGAATATACAGTTTGATTCTGATTTTAACCAAGCACAACAGTTGAAGAAACATTAATCACCATGGCTGCTGCAAGTGGTGAAAAGGACAAGATACATGTATAAGCGAGGTATCCAAGGAGTGAAACAAGTCTGATTAACACATTTTTAACATAGATAATGATGCATACCAGACATTTCTGTTTATTCAATGGTGTTGCTCAATAACAACCTTGAACTTCACTTCCAGATAGTGTTATGAAAAGTGTTGAATCACACATAATTTAAGGATGAATCAAGAACACAGTTCCTATCACACACCTTTCGATGGTAGCTTTTTGCAAAAAGCTCATGAATCTGTATGCAAAAGGCTTTCATACCTACTAGTTCAATGTCAAACATCTCAATTAACATTACATATTATTTAAGATGACATAAGTGTCAGTAAGTTTAAAGGCAGAACAAAGCTTTGTTTACAACGAGCTGCTCAAATGTGAACTTAAACCTGCAGTAGGCAGTATATTTTTGGCATCATTGGGCAAAAATGATATAATAACCTTTCAGCATATTGTAATTCAAGTGTTCTGAGAGAAAACTAGACTTCTGCACCTCATGGCTCTGTTTTCAGGCTTTAAAAAACCCAGCCTGTGACGGGAGACTTTGACCAATCACAGGTCATTTCAAAGAGAGAGCGTTCCTATTGGCTGTGCTACAGCCGGTGGGCGGTGCTTGGTATCAAGGCTCCAGCTCGCTCCGATTGGTTGTTTTCCTCCAGTCTTTGAAATCTTGCAGATACTATTAGGGAGCACCGGAGGACGCCGGGAGTCACCAGAGGACACAGAGGCACATGATTTTTTTCCAGATTACGTGTCTCATGCACTACTGTCAGGATATAGTTACCGTTTTATAAAAATAACTTTTTAAAATCATATTTGCTCCATTTCTACCCACTGCAGCTTTAAACCCAAATAAATTACACATGGAATATAATGCTCCTCCTGGTAATCTTGTAATATATCAAACTATTTAATCATGTGGGCTCTTTAATTAGATGGCAAAAGAAACCCATCTTTTTTTTATTGCACATATGTGACTGGATCCTTTACAGAAGGTATCTGTCTGCCAGTTCATAATTAGAAACTGCAACTGAATAAATTATTAGTATTATTATTAGACTCACATTAAATGGGTGCTAAAAATGAGAACTCTGATGGGATGCATATGTTGTTATGCACATATACAGTAATGCATTATATTGTTTTGATGTCTTCTTTATAGAAACTCAAATCACTTAGTCCAGATGTAAAAGCTATACTTGGGGAGATATTACGTCCTACTATTTTTTCAACAGTACTTTCTTGTATGATGGTAAAAAAAGTAATAATTGGGAGGAGAAATGTTATTGCGCATAGAGACTTCAGGCTGTAAATATAATGTCTCTAACTGAAAAATGAATCTCTAATCTCCAAAGCGAGGAGCCAATGTGTCAGACTGGATATTCAGGAGTGTCTCGCTGAGTTGTATTGGTGAGCAGCTGACATTAATGGCAAGCTGGGCACCCAGGTGTGGAATATGGAGCTAAGTAACTAAATTGTGATGAATGACTCACAGGTTTTCTTTGCAATGTTTCTTTTTTTTTATGGGGGAATGGCAGTCTGTGTGCTTTCAGCTCTCCTATGTTAAAAAAAAAACCTTCACGGAGGAAGATAGTCTCTCCTTTTTCCTTTACAGTACACTTTGAACTCCAACACAGAAACCTGTTATATAAACACTATAAAAGAAATGCAGCGCTTCTTTTATTTCTGAGTTGTTCTGGGAGTCCAAGGATACTGATGAAATTAAATCCCTTAATAGAAGAAGCAGAGGCGATATTAATTTCTCCATAGACCATAAAGCAGTTGATTCACAAGACATGTTCCATTTTGATTAGAGGGCACACATTTCATTTTTCTCAGCTGGAAGAAACTCTCCTGCTGTTATAACAGTTTAACCTCCTGAAAGCAACAAGTTCAAGTCCATTCATCCATTCAAAAGGGATTTAAAGAAAAATCAAAAATCGCTAAATAGAGCAAAAGTAGATGAAAAGGTTGAATGAGAGTATTAAGTGAATTATAACACCATAACGCTGAAATACACTGAATATCACTGATGTTTATCAGCGTGTAAGCTGCATCTGATGGTGCGTTTTCCTTTTAAAGGTTCTCTATACGACATTCAGAGCATTAATATAGCAACAAACAACTCTTTGCTATGTAAAGATATAAAGGAGTAATGTCTACCTGAGCAGAGCATGAAGTCACTCTCCCTTGTTGTATGTTGTAAACCAAGCTTCTCTGTGATTTGTTCACATAGCTTGCCCTTTTAGTGCATGTGAGCGTGCCCCATTGACTAGCTTATGGCCGCCGCTCTGCACTGCGGTCATATGGTGGTTACAGCTGATAACGCCATCCTGACCAACAGCGTCATTGCAGAAGCATAGCACCCGCCTTCCGGTTTCCCCCCAGGTTAACACTGTTAGCTCTGTCAGCACTGTTGCCTTTGTTTGGATCGTTAGCATTCAGCCGTCGCCATGTTGAGAGCCGGGTGGAGGCAATCGATTTGCTCTGAATTTTAAATTTAGCACTAAAGTGTCTCCCATAGAGTGTTCAATCCCAACAACGGCCAACCCTGTTTACTTCTTGACTTGAGGCTAAAACTGAATTACAAGATGCCTATGGTTGCATTTAAACCAAACTGATCCAGTTAAAGCTCTATGAATCATTTATATCTAACCCCATAGAAATGTACAACTTTATTCATTACCCATTTCCATCCATTAAATGTAGACTCACATTAGGCCATGATATTGTTTCTGAGTGACACATTGCTATCACGTCACTTCGCCCGCCATCTTTCAACCACCAGTAGTTAGTTGAGGTAGGAGCTCAGTTTGAAAAAACGAAACATCCTGTTCGGAACAAATAGAAAAGAAAGCTTCACCATGTTGTTTAAAAATTACTGGAATGAAAAATATGGGTTATTCCAGCCAGGGAGAGACCAGTGAGCTTAATTTGCAATGCTGGCTGGTAACGCAAAAAGCCCTTAAGACACCAAACATGCCCATTTTTAACATTTTGCTCTGAAGTAAAAACCACACAACCAGTTGAAATGATCATATCAGCAGAATAATTACATATATTGCATTCATTATTAAATCAATGACAGCAAGAGTGGGCAACTATAATCAACATTTTCAACTATGAATGGTGGTGATAACCTACTGATAACACCCATTTAATCAGCTCATAACATAATGAAATGGGTGACAAATGTCTCTCCTTTTGTTTTAGGACTTGGCTGCAAAACAAAGGAGTCACTTTTCCCATTAATACAGAATTGCTTCATAGTCTAGACCTTTAGTAATTTTGGTAAGTGGACCTCTGTGATTTATATTTGAGTACCCCAGGTTTATACCAATAGAGTAGACAGTCCTATGGCTCTAGATAAGTCTATTTTAGAGCTGAAACTCAGTCATTCAACAAAGAACTGATAATGACTTGTTTGTACAGTATACCAAGACAGATTATTTGGAATTAAATGCCTTTAATGGTCACAAATTAACATGCCATTTGAAATGATAGCTGATTATTCCAAAGCTGGCGGTGAGACATTCCTTCTTTGATGTCAATAAAGCTAAGAGTACACGCCAAAGGCCATTTTAGTCAAAGTAAAAAAAATCAACTCAGCCTTTGTGAGACCGGGACTGGAGCTGGAACAATCAGATTGTTGAGGTACTCACTTGAACAGGTCCTTCCTCTCTAAGGAGCCGGTCCCGCAGCGGGGGGAGGACAAAGGCGGATTAGCTGGCATACCATCCCAGCCTGTCTGGCCTCCACATCAGGACCAGACCCTGAGGTCCACAGATCCCGCCAATTAACTTGTCATTCAGTCTGCTCTTTTTTTTCTTCACTGAGACTTCATGGCTTCATTGGTGAAATGGCTTAAAGCCCCCGCCGGCCGCTCTCCCACCCCATCCCAAGTCGTCTAGTATGTCATTACCTTTACCCAGAGTTCCCATCAGGAGAGACTTTGTGAAAAGAAAAGACTACAAGTGTGCCACATGTATGTTGTGGTTCAATCAATTACTGAGGTTATTTCTTAATAAGACTTAATGATTAGCTTTACATATTCAAATATTACAATAAGAAAAATAACATGTTTCAATTGAGAACGTTTGAGTCTTAGAGCCATAATAATGTCTAGTAGAGAATGTAATCAATTCTGAATTAATTTCCCCAGTAATTAATCATCTATCATCAAGGTCTTTCACGGGAGCTCGACGTTAGATATCATATTTTTGATAAGCAGGTATAAATCATCTGCCGGGGGGCATGCTTTTCCTGACACTTAGTTTGGTTCCTCACAAGCCAACTAAACCGTGCCTCCCACGGTTACAGCATCAGCTTTGATAAATCTCATTAGCCCTTACTCTGCACGCTCATTTGCATAAAGTTGTCTGGTGCTCACCAGCCCGGGGTTGCACAACCTCCATAAATGCATCTGTGCGGTGATGACCTGATAAGTGACTTTCTTGTTTCTCAGTTACATACGGCTGTTTATGTCTCCGTTTATTTTCTTTAATAATCTCGCTACCCTCTTATGTGGTTTCGCAGAGAATAAAACATATGGCAAATCTATCCCATAGTTATTGTTTTTACATCCTCAAACAGCCAAGACGTTAAAAAAATAAAGAAAAATAAAACATAACATAGTTTATACAAAAGCAGCAGGCTGCACTGTGTCTCCCTGGAATACGCTGTGCTTTGGCACCCGCCTGAGCTCTCTCCACAATAATCAGCCTTTTTATTGTGCTGTTGTGTCTCCACCATTCTCTGATCAGGCCAAACACTCTTCTATTATTCATACAGTTCAACAGTATATGGCAAAGTGCGGTGCAACAAAATCTGTGCATTAGAATGTGGTATATGGGAATGTGGGCCATCAATAAATTATACAGTAGTGCTTAATGATACAGTGCAGGAGCAGTAGTAGATGAAACCGTGAAGCCATAGAGAACTGTGAGTATGAACTCCATTAGTACGAGAACATGTTTTACCGAAGAGAAAGACCTGGAGCGAGACTTTTTAAAGAGGTCAGACATCCTATTTCAAATGACATTTTTATCAGTAATATGAGTATTAACACCCGTATGGGGGTGATGATTATATTAATGATCAGGGTTTTCCCTTGCTCCATGTGAGGGTACGCCAGTGTCTAGTGTGGGGGAGGGAGACAGGATTTGAATATATTTTCAGTCAGTCTTTGTCTCCAACATTGTGCTGCTGTATTCAATGGAGGACTGCGTTGTGTTGTTGTTTGGTTACTGCGCTATTATTCGTGCTATATATGTTTACTTTGAGTATATCAGGAGCTGTCTTTAACTTGTTCTGATTGTCAGCTACATTCCAGTATATGTAGAAGGCAAAACAAAGCGCCGGACTTTGACATAGAAGACCGGGATTTACATTCCATTTTAACCCCCTGAGACAGACTTTACTGTCTTTCAGAGGCTCGAGCAGGTTCAGTTTTAGGGCTGGCATGAAGACACAGATATCATATGAAACTAATCTAAAGAATCCATTGGTACCAGCAATGTCATGCTACCATTACGGGAAGGAAGCTAAATAACGCTCCAAAGTTGAGCTAAATTTTAGTGAGGAAAAACTGTCATGGCCATTTTCAAAGGGGTTCCTTGACTTCTGACTTCAAGATATGTGAATGAAAATGGGTTCTATGGGTACCCATGAGTCTCCCCTTTACAGACATGCTCACTTTATGATAATCACATGCAGTTTCTTTTTCATGCAGTATAAATGTGTTATTTCCGCCTATTCTAAATTGATGTGTTTGAATATTTCTGCAGTCCATAGACAAATTTGGAATTACCTAAATTGGGTATCACTGTAAAGCTGAGACTCATGTGGATCCAATGAGCACAATTGTATTCATGTGTGATGATGTTAGTCCCCATAGTAGCCATTTCATTGTAGTGAGACCATTTTTTGAAACTTGACCTCACTGTATAAAATGACCTGTGGTGACCTCTAGGGTAATCACGGCCTCATGAAACTTTACAGCCACAAACTAGAGACGTAGGACACTCAGAGGATGGATGGCTTTCCTCGCTATATTGACAATAAAGGGGTTTCTGAGCAGTTTCCAGAACAGAAGTGCTCGCCATCCAATCGTCGAAAAATGCAAATCTTGCAGAAATCTTAAAATGTCAAAGGTTTCTGATACCGAATCACAGCATGTCTTTTTCTACGGTGTTCCTCAAGGTCTTGGTGTCTTAATGTGGTATTGTGGAGAGATTTTTGATAATTTTTATCAATTCTTGAGTGGAAAAAAATGGTTAAATGTAACAAATGGTGACACCCCAAAAATTGCTGCAACAACTTATGAGACGCAATAGAGCATGGGAATGGAAAACATATCCTTCGATCATAATGTTCTAAACCCTTTTAGACTTTTACAATTCATTTTGAATAATTCATTCATTCATTCATTCATGTTTATTTCTGATTTATGACTAGAACAACTTGACACATAGTGCTAAGCAGTATCTCAAATTAATCGTTAGGTTCCCAGCTTTCAGATGATGTACACCACTTCTATGTGACATCTACTGTTGACGTGCTATCTCCCCCTAAAGACTCCCTGTACCCCCCTAAAAAAACAAAAACGGCTCTATTGTGGGTCTCAGAGGGTTAACAAAAAATGATGTGCAAAGTAGTAGCATGCAAGAGTCATGTAAAAGGTTGCCCCTTGACATGTTTATTTTAACAAAGTATGTAAGATCCACTGTCTCTACATGGAATCCTGATAAGCTTTGTGTCAAAATGTGTTTATCTGTTCCACTACATGTAACATCTTTTTGTTTTCACACTTTAGCCAGTGAGTACAGTGAAAAGAAAGAGACTCTAATAATTACTTTGGTCTGCAAGTCTAGTTCAACTAGTCAGCCCCGTACTGACAGACAAGGCCATGGTTAATCCTCACTTCTTTTATTACCTTGCCATGTTCCACTCCCACCAGAAATTCCTGCAGGAAAAATCCTTCCCTCGTTTTCCAGGCGGGTGTTGGCAGTGGTGCGTGGTAGCCGGCCTTACCCCAGTCAGTCGAAGCTGTAATATAATTTCATATTGATTTCTTGTTGACCTCCCATGAAGCAGTCATCATTCTGTAATGTGCTCCACACGTCTTCTTAATGAAATCAATAGCCCCCCTGCCAAACAGAAGTCCAATAGGACTCGCTGGGAACTCAATGCTATTACAGAGTGAGCATGGGGAACAGTTGTAGGTTAAAAACAGGGTTTTAACTCTCTTGGCTCATGATGAACCACAAGATACAGGTTATGTGTTAGATTTTTAAAAGATACATAAACAGAGGGCTTGTCCTGCATTCAAGAAAACATGTTTTAACGCAATGTAACAACTACTTTTCACCACTACTATTGAATAATTTAGCTGTACACACGTCAAGTCCATTGTGTTTGTAGTTTGTGTCAAATGTTTTTGGGATTGTGGTTGAGGTGTTTTTGCAGACGTGGTCAGACTTGAATTGTTGTGGGGGGAAAAATAGCAAAAGGTTTACGGCTTCAAAATCCAGATATCCAACCATTTTGGCATGATGGAGTCAACGAATGTTTTCCACTCTTGGAGCGTGACAGCTCATATACACAGATTATGATTTATGCAACAAAATTGCTTCAGAGGAATTGTAAACAGTGAATTTTCAGATTGCGACTCGGGGATCATTCATCACGGATGCTGTCACAGTTTGTTATGTCTGTTCGATCCTACTAAATATGACGGGGAACTTTTACAAGGAAGAATAAAATGCATATTATGATGGAAAATCCTGTTGGCGTGAGTCACTAAATCTGTCAGCTCGAGATGTGCGTTGCATTGTAGTAATGTAGGTAAATCACTAATCCCCTATTGTGTGGAGAAATGGTGCATATCGAGTCGGGTGGTGGGGAGTTGACTGAAGAGGTTTGGTCGCAAACCAATATTGTTCAATTTATTCTCGCGGAGGTAACCTACCTCTGAATACATAAGAGCCATCTTCACATACATACAGTCACACGGTGCATAAACGGGATGATATTTCCCATGGCTATTGCAAGAACAGGTATAACACCATGTCGTCTCTGTTTTGCTTGTTCTGTTTCAACATTTGCAGTGTCTCCTCTGGACCGTGTGCGATGTCCTTTAACGCGCGTAACACCCACCATCTATTTGGATGACATCGCAGTCCACCAATGACAGCACTGTTGTGGAAGCTGTCAAGGTGACTTTTGCACATCCGACCCGATTTGCCAGTGGCACTAGCTAAGCCAATATTGACTGTGGGGCTTTTCCACAGTTTAATTTTGAAGAGCCGCTTTGGACCTCCACCAACACAGCACAATAACACACCACGTTGCCCTCCAACCTGAAGTGGGCACACTGTAACAGTGTCAAAGATGGGTTAGGTAGTGTTCTCTGCTACTTTTAAGTGTTTCATTTCAGGCACTTTCATGATGTAGTCATTTGGTTGATGATGATAACATATACATATGTATGAGGTCTGAGTGAGAGGCAATGAAAATATATTTAAAACGGTGGTTTATGTAGAAGTCAGGTTTTACAGAATGATACTAGTCTCATCAGTCTGCAGCAGAGTATCCCATCCCCAATAAGTGACACATTCCTCCCTTAGCAAAAGGAAGTTTATTCAAGTGTGCTATTAGTATACTTCTTTTAAATTTAAAATAAGAGATATTAAGACAATTACAAAGACAGCCTTCTATCACCTGAAGAATATAAGAAGAATTAGAGGACTGATGTCTCAGCAGGATTTGGAAAAACTAGTCCATGCATTTATCTTCAGCCGACTTGACTACTGTAACGGCGTCTTTACCGGTCTTCCTAAAAAATCGATCAGACAGCTGCAGCTGATTCAGAACGCTGCTGCTAGAGTCCTCACTAAGACCAAGAAAGTGGATCACATCAGTCCAGTTCTGAAGTCTCTACACTGGCTGCCTGTCTCTCAGAGAATTGATTTCAAGGTACTGCTGCTGGTTTACAAAGCACTAAATGGTTTAGGGCCAAAATACATTTCTGATCTTCTGCTGTGTTATGAACCATCCAGACCTCTCAGGTCATCTGGATCAGGTCTGCTTAGTGTCCCCAGAGTCAGAACTAAACATGCAGAAGCAGCGTTCAGTTTTCATGCACCAAATATCTGGAACAAGCTCCCAGAAACCTGCAGGACCGCTCCAACTCTCACTTCTTTTAAAACAAAGCTTAAAACTTTCCTGTTTGCGGGTGCCTTTTATTCTGACACTGCACTATAACTTTTACTCTTTTGAGTTTTATGCAATTTTAGCTTCTATCCTAGCTTTTATTTTTACCTTGTTTTTATTTTCTAATCCTTAATGTTTTAATGTTTTTAATTATTTCTTAATGTTCTTTTGCATTTTGTCGCAATGTTCTTGAATGTTTCTGTAAAGCACTTTGAATTGCCCTGTTGTTGAAATGTGCTATACAAATAAAGCTGCCTTGCCTTGCCTTGCCTTGCCTTGCCTATACTTTCAGTTTACTTTTCGTTTACTTATCAGAGATATACTAAGCAAAAATATACTTAAGTTTACTTGGCTCTTACTGACAAGTATACAGGAAAGTCTAACTTGGCTTATACTTGTACTTAATCTTTTGTTCAACATATACTTAAGAAAAGTATAAGTTAGTATACTAAAAACTATTGAACTAGTAGTTTACTGAATATACATTAAAGTGCACTTTCATAAACTAAAAAGTGGGCTACCAGTATAAAACTAGTAAACTATCAGTACAATACTTACTCTTAAAGTATACTTTCATAAACTAAAAAGTGGTCCTATATAGTCCCAAGTATTGAAGTAGTACACTTACAAGTATAAAACTAATAAACTATATGTATACTTATTGCAGTACAAAATAAGACTTAAATGTTAACTAGTTGTGTACTCAAAGTTTACTATTCTTACACTTAAAGTAAACTTAAAACTATACTTTTATAAACTAAAAAGTGGGCCAATTTAGGTTTTAAAGCAGTACACTTATAAGTACACTACTGGTACATTGATATTAGTATACTTACTACGTACAGTATAATTGGGAAATATATACTTGAACTTTACTTAAGTATACTTCATTAAATAAACTTGAAGTATGCTGCTTTTCCATAAGGGCTACTCTCTGACCAAAGAAATTTCTACACCAACAGGATGCAATCAGAGCTGTAGCTACTATTGAGGCAGCCCTTTCGCACGAAAAGGCGTAATGGCAAGATAACGTGAAAGGCATTAAGTGTGCAGTAAGAACATCTTTCTTGCTTTTGGCGTGTCATTGTAAACGCATCCGCTTGAATATGCCACGCTCAGACGTAAAAAGAAAAAAGTGAGAAAGACCGCTTATGGCGGATAGACAGATAGGGAGGTGGATTGGTCCAACAAACACAGGACTTTTAACCAGGAGACTGGTGTTCAAGACCAGTGTAACGTTTGTCCCATGTTTTTTTAGTGACGTATGTCACGTGTTTTCCGTACTTATGTTACGTTGTTTCTGTACGTATTTTACTTAGTTTATGTGCTTATTTTAAGCCCAACCCTGTTGTTTTCCCTAAACCTAACTAAGTGGTTTTGTTGCCTAAACCTAACTGCGGATGTTACCATAGTTGCGTTGCCAGGTGTAAAAATGACACACGAAAAAGGGTAAAATCAGTCCTCATGACATAGGGAACGTCTGTGTAATGTTGTGCTAAGTATACGCCTTCCTGTGAGACCGGGTTGATTGAGGACACTGTGGTCCTGTTTTCTGGGAATCTGCTTATTTTGGCAACATAGGGGGGAAATCATATTTTGCAACTAAATAATTGCATGGCCGGTATTTTATGGGCTGATATATTAAACTCATTTTAAGCCAATACATGAATAAATGATTTTGTATTCCTCCACCATAAATATATTCCTGAGGGTGTAGTGGTTAAAAACAGCACGTTGAAAAGAAATTACAGAAAGTATAATTGAACTGTTGACTGAATAAATATAGTATGAAGAATCCAAACATTTAAGAGACTTTCTCTTTGGTGTCTAGGGTGCGGGTGTCCACATCCTGCCATATACGGTAAATCATTACACAACAGCTAAATTGTTAATCTGTGGAGTTTAGCTGATGTCACATTGTACAATTCCCATGCACTGGATCTTTTCCAGTCATATCCGACTGCCATTTAAATCGGCTAAAGAATAGTGACATGTTGAGACATTTACATTGTGCGGTTGAAATGTTAGCCCTTTCAAAGTGAGACAGTGTCTCTGAGGATGGAGGGGGAGATGGTGTGATGTGGTACAGGGCTCAGGAGCCAGTGATTGGTTGTATACCCAAAGGGTAAGAGATGTCTTCAACTGGAGCGCAGAGAGGAAAGAGAGGACATGTCTGATGGGGCTCATTATCAGATAAGACAGACTTCTACCCCCCATGGGTTGAGAAAGCTTAACTTACTCTCACCAACAATGACAAGAACACTTTGCTTCATCAGTAGCGTCTCAATACACTTTATATGCCTAATATAGCCTCTCACTGCTGCTGCTCTCAGAACATATTGTATGAAATCCAACATCCAACATGTCACAGGATCAATCCCTGCAACTGCCATGAGCGTGTGAAGTACGCTCCGGCAAGACTCTGACAACCCCCCATGCTGCTCGCTCTCTGTAAGTCACTCTGGATGAGAGCATCAGCTAAATACCTTGAATTTAAATGTAAAATGTGTTTCATATTCATGTGCAGTAGTGTGTCAACACCTGAAAAATGAGAGTCATGCATAGAGAAAAGAGCCACTGTAGGTCTCCACCACACACGGGCCTGACACATTAAATAGCTTTGTAAATGAACAACAGCAGAGAGCTGGCATGTCTGACAGAGTCTGATAGCATTATACATGTCCGTCACAGTCATGGCTGCTTGAAACATAAATGTGTGTGTTACTTGGCTTCAGATATATCAGCCCTTGCAGCAGAATGCTCTAGATTTGCACTCGGCCAAGACGAGGGGACGGAGAACAAGAGGCGCAGGGGGCGGAGGGGGTAACAGCGAGTGGTGGGCTGGGGTTGACGGGGGTTGGGTAGGGGAGGGATGAATGCAGAGGGAGCGGAGTGAAAGAGCAGGCGTGAAAAATGAAATGCACAAATGGTGTTGACGGAGTAAGCACCAAAGAGGATGGGGCAAACGTCTGCACACCTAATGAGTTCCAACCAAAGACAAAGAGACTGTCCTTCACAGCTGATTCCTGCAGCCAACTGACATGCAAATGCAGCAACACAGTCTCACGGCAGTTCGTGAAATAGTCTATAGATATTCAATCTATTTGATTCGTGTACATAGACACAAATTTACCGTTTTTTTCATGACGCTCAGCACGACTTTCAACAACGTATTTTTTCATATGAATGTCCAGCAACATGACGGTCTTTTATAAATAAAACGATTTAGTTAGGTTTAAGTATAGATCGACTTGGTTAGGCTTAGGTAACAAACTACTTACTTAGGTTTAGAAAAATATCGTGTTTTGGGTTAAAATAACTTCGGAAATTACGTAACTTAAGTATGGAAGTCACTTGTCAAACAAATCAACTTTGACTTCTGGTTTCCCACGTGACATGAACACCAGTCTCATGAGTGACAGTACGGTGTTTTTTGACCGAGCCATCCACCCCTACGTGTTGTTCACCGCTCTTTATGCTCCCCATTTCACATTTACGTTGATTACATACAAATTGATTTCATGCTGACTACACGAAAAAAATGTGAAATTCGAGCCTATGCACACGAATCAATGCATTGAATTGTGTGACTATTTCACAAACCGCTGTGCGACCGGGCTGAATGCAGAGATGCACCATCGAGGTACGCAAACACAGAAACACACTATGGACAACCTACGCAAACATCATGTGCATGTCTGACGTCTTTGACACATTTACATGCATATCCTGTACACGCAGTGATAAACTAAATGCCATATAATGGATTTATTTTTCAGTGAGGTGTTTTTTTCGTTTTGTTTTTTACCACCAACAAAAAGCAATTACAACACATTGCTGCAAATTGGGTGTCGGCCAAGAATCCCCTGCACACCACATGAGGGAGAAAAAGAGAGGGAGAGAGAGAGAGAATGAAGGGGCAAAGCAAGAATAAGCAAGGGAGCTGATCTTACCCTTAGTAACAGAAGACAAAGAGAAACAGATGGAGAAGAAAAAATAAAAAGAGAGGGAGGACACAAGAGAAAGCGGGAGGCAGAGAGAGAGAGAGAGAGAGAGAGGGGAAGATGGACAATGTGAAAATCCTTGAAGCATTTCAAGTAACAAGCTCTCAAGATACGCTCCGGAGGGAAGCGCTTCTCTGGGATCTCACTGTAGATCATTTTGTAGATGTGCGACAACAGAGTCAATCTTCAGCAGTGAGGCAAATGCAATTACCCATTTAACTGATCAACACCTCTGCATTCACCGGCCTACAGGTGTATTGAATATTCTAGTCAGATGTTAAATTTGAAGCAGGTTTAGTGGGGAACCACCAACAATAAAATAATCTTTAATTCACTGACGCTGTATTTAGAATAATGAAATGTACAGCAATAACAACAGGATTTCATGGACATGACCACATTTCTGAGTATTGCATGAACTCATTATTTACATGGAGGAAAGACACACTGCATTGTCTCCCTTTCATTAATTATCTGAGTCAACAACAAGGAGAGAGAAAGCCCGACACTACATGAGAGAGAGAGAGAGACTTGGGTAGTTAGAAAGAGAGTGTAGTGAAGCCGAGTGAGAGATTACGCTCTTTGCTGCTAACAAGGCAGTGTGTAGGAACCAATTTAAAAATAGGCTAGCATTTAAAATGGGCCAGATAGTAGATAAAGCAGCCTCTCTCTGCCAGAGTAATGAGCTAGGACACACTCGCTCTATTAGAGAGAGAGAGACACACACACAGCTGTGGCAATTAGACGATGGCAATCATCAGATTATTATTTTTACACAAGAAGTTAGGACAAATCATCAATATTTGCCTGGTCAAATGGATGCATGCAAATGGGATATGCTAATGGAGGCACATGAGCATGCATATGTGTTTGCACCTGCATGTGAGCGTGGTTGCATGCGTGTTATAGTCTGTGGCGTTTGTGTTGGTGCATATTCAGACAATAATGAGGGTGTCTATGTGGATTTGCATGATTAGTCTGTGGTCAACGTGGGGCAAAGGAATATTATACCCATGTAGCAGTGGAAGAGATGTGAGCAGATGGGTCACTGAGTCCTCACTTCCTTTGTTGCCCACAGTGGTGTAGTCCAGCCTGAGCTAGTGGGCATAGTGTCAATTTCCTACACAAAGACCCCAACCCCCATTTCAGTCCCCAACACTGGTTGTGTACATGTGTGTGGGTGCACATGCACAAATACAGCTTTATAAAATACTGCAAACAATAATATAGATATACTTTATCATGGGATCACATCGAAGTCGATTAAACTGAATTCAAGGGCTTTATATTAACTGACACGATAATGTGCAAGGCAAAAGCGCGCAATAAGAACGCCGTTCATGCTTTTGCCGTGTCATTTGTACACCATGTAGACCGTACCAACTGCAATGTAAATGCATCCGAGTAAATATGCTATGCTAGTGACATAGTATAAAATGTGAGAACGACTGCTTATGGTGAGCGGGAGGTGAGGTGGATGGGTCCAACAAACTTTCAACCAGACTTTCAACCAGTACACCGGTGTGTGAGACTGGTGTTTTGTCGGTCATGTTACTGACGTTTGTGACGTGTTTTCCATACTAATGTTATGTTGCTTCCGTACATATTTTACTTAGATTACATAGTTATTTTAAGGCCGACCATGAAGTTTTGTTGGTTATAAACTGAAGTGAGTGGTTTTGTTGCCCCCTGTTGGTACTGCAGGGGCAATATTCACGTGTAATATTCACGCCTCACGAGGCAAAACATGACACTGACACGCTAGTGGACAGGCACCCACGGCTTTGGCGTGATAGCGGGTTGTTCTGTGTTTATAGACTATGAATAAACAAATAAGTAGAATGTTCAGTTTACTAGTTTATTTCCAAATCAACATTGAAGCCTTGTGTAGCGTAGTGATATAAGGCTGTGGATGGGAATAATATGTCTTTTTAAAAATATTTTTGGGCACCTTTTTATTAACTGTGACCACGACCTTTCCCTAATCTTAACTATATCCTAACCATACCATCAGTTTATTTGCCACGACCACATATTTTTCCCTAAACATCATTTAGTTGCCGGGCAGATGTTGAAAGAAATCAGGATATTTAAACATTCATATTGGATTTAAAAAAAACTAGGGGTGCACCATTCCGTCTTTTCAGTCCTGATAGCGATACCTGAGTTTTGGGTATCGGCCGATACCAGTTTTTAATTAATAAGCTGTATGCCTCACTGTGTGGAAGTGAATGGGATCTTTCTTTTATGTGTAAGGCAACATCAGGCTGGACTTAAACATTGCTTTCCGAACTTTGTAAAACAAAATGTAACAAATAAATACATAGATATAACATAACATACATTTTGTGAATTGTTATTTATTATTAAATTAATAAATCATACACCAACAACTTGGCAAAAAAAAAAATCAAAATTAGGAATTACAATTCAGGTGTAAACCGTTTTAATGCAGCAACAAATTGATCCAAACTTAATAAGGAATTAAAATTCTAGTATATAATGTATGTATATAAACATAGAATTGAATTAAATAGATCGGCCCCATTGTCACTGATCCAGCTATTTGAGTCAGTATCGGGCCTGATATCCGATCCGGTATTGGTATCGGTGCATTCCTAAAAAAAAAATGACTAAACATAATCCAGTGTTTTGCATAATCACCCTATACTGACCTCCTTCTCTGGTGATGTAGTTGTGATGAAGCATTGATCATATGATCTATAGAGTGGCCCGGGACCACATTATATGGTAGTATAACATAAGGGTTGACACAAGTTGGCATGAACATGAACTGCATCACATTGTGGCATAATAGTCATATGTCAACATTTGCACAGACTTCTTCTCCATTGTTACCATGTCACTCCATCACGGCAACAGCCAGTCTGAAGATGCCTTTAAAATGTAGACTGCACCGCTGTCTGCCCAGCTGAGGGATACGTTTCCAACCCCGGATAATGTGTTGTGAGATGTTTAGGGACTGCTTTGTACAGCTGACCCCTGCAGACCCAACATGTGAATCCACCGAAGCACAGCATCAAAGACATGCAGATGTATAATTTGCCTCAGGCCAAACTGCTTCTCTTGCATGAAGGTCTGCAAACAACAACCAATATCCTGCCAATAGCCTTATGTCACCCAGGCCATGAAGCACATCACTCCACGGGCATGTATAATCTCCGGGTGAGGCCAAAAATCCAAAAATCCTCCTTTTTTTCTCTCTCTCTCCACATTTGACGCTTCTGTGTTCAAGCCACACTTATCTCTGGAAAACAGAGATCCATTGAATAACCCCGTCTTTATGATGTGTATTCAGAGCACATGGCTCGATGTATTTGCCCTGCAGCTCAAACAGGGTCAGAGGAATAGTGTGTATCCTCAATAGCATTCAGCCTTATGCACTTGCATGCACACTTAGACATTGTCTGTCTTCAGCGCTCAAGTACTGAGCAAGATTACAGGCTGCAAAGCAAATAAATGATCTATTGTCCACCAAGTGTTCTACCGGGATCCAGAAAAAAAGTCTGTAGCTGCGAAGCACTGCTATATTTTATACTTTATATATGTATATAGATTATTTATTCTGATTAAAAAGTCATTTAAAGTAGGGCATTTGAATTTCATGAGAATAAGATATATTATAAGCTTGCTAAAAGCTGTGATCTACATTCATTAATATTCTCATAAAACAAACTGAGGAAAAATCATGGAGAAAAGTTTTTTTTTTATTATTCATTTGATTCTTTTATAGAATTTCAATAGTTGAATTGAACCTAGTTTATTGAAATATAATGTGTGCCTTCATTGTAGAAGACATGTTTAAGACATTTTTCAGCCATGCAGACTTATGCACACACTCTCCTGAGATATTGCTTCTGCCTGCTCTGTACCCACTACGGTGTAACGCCACATGTTTCCGTAGAGCAGCAGTCAGACTGACTGACAGTGATACCTATTACTCAGCCACTAAGGCCCATTGTGCAGGCAAAAGCACATAAATCACGTATCATTACCTGCTGTATGTTGCTGCCGGTCTGTCCCACCACGTCACTGTGCGAGATGCATTGCACTTGATCAAAGTGTATTCTGTTTCTGATGTATTCACTGCAGGGCTGGGGCCAAGGCTGAGCCTGAAGTTGTTTTTAAGTACAACACTGGAAGCAATGTGAAACAGAAGAGCAGAGGAGCTGGAACAGAGTCAGAGTATAGGGCGGCAGGAACGTGAGGTCATGGCTCCCCCTATAGGGTAATAGGTGCAGAGCAAACTGCACATACAGGGGAGAGAGAGACTGCTCTTTCACTCTGCTATATACCCTCTCGTAGGAAACGCCTGTGAGGTCTTATCTGCGCCGGAGAGCCCAGCCAGCCATTGGCACTTAATAAACTCAAGACTTAACTAGCAGGAAATATATACAACTAAAGATAGTTTGTATTTCCGAGCATAAAGAGGAAAGATGCGAGTAAATGAGGAGATGCTTATCCAAGGGAAGCAAAGGTTCGTTTGATCCACCGTCAGTAGGAATCTGGCTGCGGAGGGAAAGTTCCAAGGCTGTAGCGCTGTATGTGGGAAGGAGATCAGAGTGTTTTTATTCTGCCTCCGAGCCTCAGATTTCGGCCTTACCAGGAGTAATGATCTCACCCCCCACCTGCCCCAACTGCCTTAGATTAGCAACTGTGTACATCACATTCGTAAGTGCTGGCTACAGCTGCCAGACATTTAGGGAAAGAGCCAGCCACACTAGAAACAGACAGGAGAATGGGGGCTCTGCTTGGGATATTAATAATAATGTGATATTTCTGGACATGAGGAAAGTTGTATGCATTTAGTAACCATAATGGCGGAATCTGTTGATTAGGACAAACATTGTAATACGAGTAGAAGAAAATTGTTCTACTTTGTATAAGTGTGACAAGAGCCTTCACCAAGTCCTTGTAAAGATGGGAGGAATTTGAACCACATGTATGCAAGCTTTGTGCTTTTATTATTCCTGAATGGAGCCTTTAGTCAGGTACCCCTGGTTCCTCCAGTCCAACAAAGTAGGGTCAGGAGGTGAGGCAGGTTGCCATTAAGCCCCCCTTTTATACTTTAACCCAGCCCCCCATTCACAATGCAGGAGTAAGGGATCCCGGCTTTGTGCTTGCTTCATCACCTCCATACCTTTAAGACTCAGGAGACTTTATCATGTCTCAAGTAACAGCCTGAGGGAGAGGCATTTCCAGCCCCAGTCAGGTGTGCACTGACTGCCTCTGCAGAATCATAAAAGACTCTGAGAAGAACTGAAGGGGTCTGTGTTTGTCACCGGCACCTGATTGAAGCCTGGCAGGCATCAGATTTTCGCTAAAAGTAGTTATGATGACTCAGCGGGGAAACTATCTCAATGAGCGTCATCCCGTCTACAAAATTAGGTCAGAATCCTCTTTTAAACTAGTCCAATCCAGATTTGTAGGAGCGCCAAGGTTATCTTGCTTCTAAAAGATAAAATTTCATTCTGATGTTGGCAGCAAAGAAGAGTAAAGACAGTCAAAAATTAATGAAGAAAGCAGAAGAGGAGTCCAAACCGAGAGCATTAAAAGTAATTAAGGGAACTTTGAGAAGAGACTGATAGGGATATGAATCTGAATACGAGTAGAACAACCCCTGCCATTTAAGCTGTGATGAGTATCAAATATTCGTGGGAGTGAAAATTCAGTTACGCGGCGAAGCTTCTCAGAGGGCTAAACGGAGTCGTGCTGAGCGCCTGACAGATCGGCACTGACATTAAGGGATGTAAATGAGAAATTGTGCAATTTCTGGGAAGTATTAGATGAATGGCAAATGTGCGAAAAAACAGTAATATGAACAGAAACACAGAGAGGAACAAGTCTTAGCTGATTAAGATCAGCCACTCGCTAGTTATTCCACCGAAGGGAAAGATTTCAAGGGTGTTACATCAATACATGAGAGAGATAGAGAGTAGGGTTTTCTATGAGGGGAGCAGAATTTACTGCTCTTATGCTTCATCAGTGTGCTGCAGTGGTGGCTGTAAATCTGCAGATTGATCAAACTGCAGAGCCAAAGGGATCCGAAGCCTTATCTCAGAGTAAGGGCTCAGCAAAGTCGAAGACTCGCTGTTGGTGTGACGGATGGCGGTGGCTATCTGACTTCTACTCGGATCTGTCCGCTTGCAAACACAAATACACATGGACGTACCGGTGTAATCTCTCTTCCCAAACACATATGTACACATAAACCCTCATATATACTTAAGGAAAAAAGATAGAATGTGAGACTGATAAGACGGTTTGTACTCTTGGAGGAGATTCACATACAGAGACGTCTACCTCATATACTCTTCTGTTCTCCCCCTGCAGCACAACACTACTTCATTACAACCTCTGCAGGTAAACAATGACCTCATCCTGGTCAAATCCATAACTACCTGTCAGCCCAACATTCACACCTGCCAAAAGACACTAAACCAACCACTCAAACATGTGTGTTGTTGAGGGGGGGATTACCTTTATTGGACGTCTAGAGCCTGGAGGCTGAAGAGACAGGCGAACCTGGTGTGCCTGCTAGGCTCAGGGAGGGCATCTCTCTTGTTAATAGCAGCCTTCAGTAACACACAAGGCACTGATCCCACATGGCGGATGCTGGGGGAGGGACGAGGGGCACATGCTCGGAGAAAAGAAAGCTGCAGCCTGCTAACCCCACGGCTATGCTACCGCTGCTCCTTTCTCCTTGGTTGCAAATCCAAAGGTGTTGTATTTGAAGTGTTGGCCTGCTTAGCTGGCAAAGACCCCAAAAATAGCTCAAAAGGATCGCTGTGGAAGTTGGAAACAGTTGATTTCTATTTTTAGTAGAGCATGGGGTGCATGACAGGGATGTGTGTTTGCGTATGTGTGTTTGGAGGATAGGTGAACATGCAAAGTCATTTACATATTTCACCCTTCAAGCTGTCTTCAGGTTTTATAATCTGACGACTTTGTGTAAAGTCTTGGAGTACCGACTTTAGTAGATGTGGTAATTGAGTCAGTATTTTTACCCCCCTGCACCCACTATCAAACCAGAAAAAAAGTTTTTTGAAATAAAAATTCCCATCTGATATTATTTCCTTGAACACAAGAGGCTCAGATGCTCCTAATCTTTGTGATATACCGTCTTCGTCGGAGTTTTCAATTAATGCCAGACTAATCCAGTAATCGTTTTGCTGGATCTTAATTAATTTTGTACTGTAATTTTGTTTCTCTTATCATGCGGTAGGGATCTCTCTAAAGGAAAAAAAAAAAAAAAAAGTCCTCCCTGTGGAAAAGTGGAATTCCTCCGGTCTACCTTCTGTTTTACTACTTCATACCTACAGGACAGTTCTGCTGCTTTTAACACCACGCTGTCACATATTCTACTCCAGTGTCTTGCGGGCACAGACAGAGATATTCAAAGCCCAAATAATCATATTAATTATCATGGTTGACTGGGCTTTATAAGACAGACACTGATAGCTTTGTACTGAAGCAGCTGGTTACAAATATTGCATGTTGTTATCTCATTATATTGCAACAATTTATATTATTCAACTTATTCAGTTTTTCCTTCAGAGTTATCCATAGAAAGTTATTTCAGGGACAACTATTGGCTATCAATAAAGCAATAAAATGATCAATTAATTACATATTAAAAACATGTAAATGTACAAACAAAGGCTTAACATATTCGCTGAGTGATTGTAATATGTTACCATGTTAAACAGTAATAAGAGTTTTTTTTTTCTCCTATAGGAACAGTGTGTAGGATCTTGCAGTATCTAGCGATGAGGTTGCAGATTACAACTTCTCGTGTGTGCCAATCCAACACGTTCTCATCCCAACTCGTCGTATACTGACGCTTTGTCTGACCCTTCGGACTTTTTTCAGTCGCAGTAAATACGTGCGTAATGTTGTGAAGTAAACAAAAACGTGTTTATGTTCAGGCAATAAAACCACTATACTTAGGTTTAGGAAAAAACAACGTGGTTGGGCTTAAAACTATTTTGTACAGTGAAAATGATCCTGAACGTTGTGAACAGGGGACATGAACAAACAGCTGATTGTAGCAGGAAAAGTTAAGTGTTTGTTTTTTTCTAGACTACTGTAGAAACATTACGATGCAACATGGCAAACTCCAATTCTTATTTTTAAGTGATTATACTGTATGCTAAAGAAAACATATTTATTAATATTATATTCCATTTTTACCAATAGATCCTACTAAATGTTACACATTGGTCCTTTTAGCTGAAGAATTGTACTGTCATAGCTAAATATCTAGCAGTATTTAGTACTTTCCATGAATAGTATCTTATGGACACTCACTGTGGTCCTTGTTCGCAACGTCTTCTCCAAAACAGCATGGTCCAAAGGGGCAGACACTTGCCTTTCTTGTGGTTCAGTGGTGACCATAACTCTTTCCAGATGCTTCACTGTAAGAAATGGAGAGGTGGTTATAGGGCGAGAGAGAAAGTGAGCAAGGAGGCAGAAACCAAGAGGGAGAGGATGAGCTCACTTTTCATTTGTGTTGGCTATAAATAAAGAACACATGCAGGCTATCTGTTTGATTCTCTTTCTATAGCCACAAAGCCATAAATCAGACCAAGGTCTGCACAGATACATGTACATCCTTAGCAGACGGGGTAAATGGAGGGAGAGAGGGTGACTGGAAATCAAGTAGAGAAAGCCCAGGCCTGGATTTTCAGATGGATAAGATATTGCACCATCCATGCTGTTCTTCCATTCCATCTCTCTAAAAGGTGACCTGCTGGGAGCCTGTAGACTCCCACACTACATATTTCTTCCCAGATATTGCATGCTTACTCTTAAGCACATTTCTGGGACAGGGAAAGGAGGAGACATGTCACAGTTGGACTTCTGTTTGGTTTAAATGTCGGGCGTGTGAGCGTCATTTAGATAAATGTGCGCATCATCCGCAAAAAGAAGCAACTTTCTCACAAATTGTAACTTTCTCAAGACCCTCCATCCCGCGGCTATGATGCTCCGAGGTCGACTCGTCTGAGATCAAACTCAGTTCATGCTCTCCGAAAGACGTCTGGGCCATCTGTTGGAAAAAGAAGCCAGTCATGTCAGAATGAAGCGTGACAAAGTCCAGGAAACGTCAAGAGAGGGGAAAAAAGACTTAAGCCTGGATCGGGTGAAGATCTGTAGGCGGATTTTCACTTGTGTTTGTTGGGGTTGACATTTTCCCTATGATCTTTGGTGAGCAAGAACGCAACGCTTGATATACTGAACATACATCACCTTCCTTCTTTTGTGTCTTCCTGTCTGTGTCTTATGATATTTGTCTTTTCAAAGGAATATTTCAGTGAACCATTCATCAAATTAGACACCGTGCTACCCATGAGCGTTTATTGGCAAGACATGTGAGGGTGAAAAGAAGGGAAAGAACACCGAAAAAATAAACAGAGGACATGTAAAGGATAAATATTATGACTGATGGTTTTCTGGGGTGTGCGCCTGCGTCAATTGGCACCCCATAATACTGTTAGGTTTTTAGGTACCTGTTATTTTGTCCCACCACACTGCGTATCCCTCCTATTTTTAGTCTCTGACAACATGTGTGTCTGCTAAAGGGTTTGTGTTTGTGTGTGTTAGCTTAGTAGGCCTTTTCACTCTTCTTCCACAAGAAAAGAAGATCTAGCAGTTTGTTACCATTTCTGAGACAGAACGACAGAGACAGAAATGTGTAAGCATGAGAAAAAGACAGATTGAGCCAGTCAAAGGGTGGGGGAAAAAAACTATTTCAGTCTGTAGCTTAATAAAGAACACAGTCTTGCCGGTTCGTTCTGTTCTGAGTTATTGTTCACTAAAAAAATTGCATTCTGTGAGGACAATGGAGGTGTTCAGGAAAGACTATCCCTCATTCAGAGATTGGAATTAGAGAGAAACTAGTGCTAAGACATGCAGGCACGCGATGTTGTTGTCATTGTTCTGCTGTGGGAAAGACTCTATTTCTTTTACCGCTCACACGCTGTTGGTATTTCACTGACAGCTCCTATAAACAGGAGCTCTGTAAATGTCAGAAAGTAGAATTGCACACACATTTGTGCTTTGTCGCAGATGACAATGTATGTGGAGTCATTAAATAGTACATGGTGTTAGTTGGGCTGACTCTAATTCAGTTAACAAAAAGGCATCAGGAAATAATCTTCAGAAAACGCAGCTACAGTTTTATTGGGAAAAGTTTTATAAGGCCTGAACAAAGGTAAAGATCAAGGGGAATTATTGAAGGAGGCACAATTCATAGATACAGATGTTTTGTGAGTGATTTGCAAAGTGGTTTTAGGCTGAGGACAATATGGCTGTATTTGCATCCACAGCATACAAATGGGATGAGGACCATGTGAAGAAGAGCTATGCTGTTTGTGTCACTTGTGTGGACTGTGCTACTGCCTCTTGGCCAGGTCATCATTGTAAATGAGAATTGGTTCTCAATTGATTTTACCTGGTTAAATAAAGGTCAAATAAAAAAAAAAATGTGTAGCTTAGTTTTAGAATCAGGTACTTCATATTATAGAGTTGGATGGAGACTTAACAATAAATCTTGGTCAAAAGAAGTGTGTACTTTCTTTTAGGTTTGGTGTGGTATTTTTTAATGATAAAAAATTTTTTAATGATAAAAAATATCCACATTTGTATGTTGAAATAAACTGTTTGCTGAGAGGGAATAACTGTGGAATAATAATAGATAAACTGAATAAACACTGTGTACTTGATACATTAATATTTAGTCAGTAAGATAAAAACAGAAATGATTGTTTTGAACATTGATGATGCACAAAGACTTAGTTATCTTCTCAGACTGGCATTAGCCAGTTACTAGGAGAAAGTCTGGGAGATGAGATGAGGATATGAATATAATTCATTTAACATGTTACACATACAGCAAACATATGTTACTTGAAAGTATATAGAAGTGTTATGTTATGATTAATGTTTTTCTTTTGGTGTTGTAGCCTATATGTGTTACCAGACGATGCCTTGTTATATTTAGGATGTTTGATAAATAACAGTGTCTTGTAATCTCATGAGGGATAGAAAAAATGTTTGGCATGACTATGGAAATAAAAAAGCAATTACAAGTCTAACTACACGTCTTTCATTCTAAAGAAAACACACCATGATTATTGTTATCAAATTGATGAAAAATAACAGTAATAACAAAAAGGGAGGGATAAGCAGGGCAAGGACAGTGTTGGTTTGAAACAGTGCAATTTAACCGTCATACAATAGGCTGTAAAAGGCAGGATGACATGAATCTTGTGAGTTCATGCCATAGTCAGAATTGGCGGTGCATGTATTTGCACGCTTCAAATATTTAACTATTTTTTTCAATAAATGTTGGGATTAGTGACGAGCGAGAGTGAGAAAAAGAAAAGAATAAACTGTCATTCATATCTCTCTCTGAAACAAAAGCCACAAAGAAAAAATTCCTCAGGCCACACTAAATCCAAATTAGCTCTGTCATGGTTATCTTAGAGTTGTTGGATGTCAGTTTATTGGAATATGTCAGAACAGGTGTGGAAGGTGAGTGACAGGCTCGTTGTTGTCGCAGCTTGAGCTGCCATGGAGGAGCCCGAGGGGACGTTAGTGTCACTACGCAGGCCAAAGCACTGATGCATTGTAGCCCCCAGCTGATGCTAGCTGTGCTGAGAATCACAGTAGTGACCCAAATATTTACCTTGACGCACGCTTTTCGGGAGACAAACCCAAAGGAAAGACTCAGCAGGAATTTACACAAAAAGTCCCACAATGCATCTCTCACGTACACATTTGGAAGTCTTGCTGGAGACCTCGATGGGTTTCAGTAGCAGTTCAGATATAGCACTGACCTCCTTTAGCAGACAAAAATAGATGACATTTGTTTAATATCGGACTAATACATAACAGGTTTCACTTTTTTTTTTCATCTGTCTGTGTCGAAGGTATTTCTGTGATTTCCTGAGAGAAAAATTCAATGAAATCCATCTCTTCCAGCCAGATGGCTCTGTGGCTACCTCCCTGTTCTCTCGCTCCCAGCACCTCCCTTCATCTGCCCACTCTGCTTCTCTGCTCTCTTTCAAATGTCACTTTGTTTGATACACAGGGGTGAGGGCCGGGGAGGAGCGCAGACAGAGATTTGGCCTAGTGAGACGCTTGCTTTATCATAGATTTGTTTAATCCAAAACCTCTCCTCGGATGAAAATGTTGCCAGACTCCCCCGGATCGGTTCTTTCTGGAGGCATTTTGCCAGTTCATTCCAATGCGTAGTTCATCGGGGCCTGCAGCCAGTGGGACATATTGGAACATTTGCACACATTTGAGAACACACATTTTACAGATAGAAGCTTAAAGCAGTATGGACACCGCTGAAATGAAACTGAAACGTTATGTGCTGTACTTGGCCATGGTCTGCTTCATTTCAGTCCCGCGCTGACGAGGTGAACGGCGGTTTGTCGCCGTGTGTTGTTTGTAATTGAATCCTTCCACATCTCTCTGGAAAGCCATTAATCATTCACCTAATTGAGTCACGGACCAGTAATTAGCGGTGATTGGGAGCACGATGGTTGGAGTGATTCCCTTTGATTCGATACCCTTCAACAGCGGTACGGGGCAGCCGTTGGGAGCACATCCACAGCGCCCCCTGTTGAGGCTGACAGCTCCCCTGGCACATTAATTTCTCCTCTGTGATCAAAGCCAAGAACCTGCGCCTCTTTGCCACATGCGATCTCATTTCATCTACAGAGGCAAACTCCCACACATCTGTGATCCACACATGACCACATGGAGGTCGGAGGACAACAATACAGACAAAGACGAAACAAGGAATCACACAACGCCTTCTGAATGAAGCTCAATTAAAAGATATTAGCCAGTCTAAATGAAGGAAGGATGAAGAATATTCTGGAAAAATAAAACACTTGCCTATATTCTAATTAAAACAATAACAACTAATAAGATTAGTTTTCTAAGTCAGCCAAGCTCAGTGGCCTCACAATTAACTTCAGACTTTTTCTTCTTATGCAGTTTATCAGAAAGTGCACGGAGAAAACCTTGGCACGGTCAAATACAGTTTGAAGATGGAGTTTATTGTGCTTGATATTCTTAGATATCTCTTACTATCCTTATTAATTTTTCTTAGACTGAAAGGTGATGTCAACACAGATTGATCAGCAAAGCTATTACATTAACAGTATAATGTATACTGGTTGGCCACTTAAGCAATCACCTTGATTTAATCTACAAAAGAAATCATTGTTTACTTCAGGAAGATCAGACAAAATCACACTCCTATTTTTATCAGTGGTCACCTGTTGGGTCAATTGTTGCTAGTTGTAAATGTCTTGGTGTACACACCTCAGACACCGTCACATGGCCTCTTAACACCAACTGCATCCTCAAGAAAGCACAACAGATGCTGTACTTTCTGAAGTGCATCTCAAGAAGTTTGGTATGAGCACCAAAAATATAGTGAACTTTTATCGCTGAAATAGAGAGATCTCTGACTCAAAGTATATTTGACTACCAGTTGGTTCCTAATCAGGGGAGATTGATGCAATTGATGGTAGAAAAGGTTTCATAAGGCAGCAAACTGGTTGGTCTGTGTTTTTCACTCTCCAGGGAAATGGAGGAACGACAGTATTTTATGTGCCAGAAGGTTTTTCCTCATTAATTGTCTGCAGAGATCTGTAAGTGATAAACCTGATGCAATAGTTTATGTTTTTTTTCCTTTTTGTGGCCGGTCTGAATAAATTCAGTTTTTCTGGAAAATCAATGCCTGCATGCCGGTCCATTCTTCCCACTCACACTACCAACCATCCTCAAGTACAGCACTCATACATTTTGCAGAAGAAGTTCCACACCACCGACATGTTGTGTTTTGTTTTGTCTTCCTGTCACGTCAGCAGTAGTACCCACCACATTTATGAGGAACACCAGCTCCACATGTTTTTTTGTCTTCCCAAAAACAATTTTTAAAACATTTGTATGAATTAAATAATATCCACCCCTAATCCATACGCCCACTCCACACTGTTGCTGTAATGTATCACTGTATATTGTATGTACTGTGCCCCTTGTGTAAGGCAGAGACAATGAAATGATTCTCATGACCACTTCACAACTGACTCATATGAGTTATTTCTGTTGTGTCGAGAACTGAGACATTTTTCGAAGGAGGATAATAATAATCTTGTGCTACTTAACAGCAACAAATGTAGTTCACATAGTTCTCATGGGATGTGAGACAAAATCATTTCAACTCTTGGACCCCTCGCTTACCACAGACAGATGTCTGCGAACAACAAACCAAAACCGGTCACAGCATCGACTGAGAAGGGGTCAAAGTCATCAAAAAGGGGAAATTTGTCTAGCAGCCAAGTAAAACAAAGAACACACACTGGGACATAACACATAATAATACATGAAACATATGACCATGCGACCTTCGGATCATGTGATGACACCCAAACCAGTTTCATATCACTGATGAGGGACTGTGAGATGCAATTGAAAGCTATGAAAAAGCCAGCAAGTAGAGCTTGAGTTGATGTTATTCTGTCACACAACCAATCTTTTGTTTTATCCGAAGAGAAACAGCCATCCCTCACATGACTGGTTACTTGTCAAGAAAACATAAACATGGGTTGTGCTAATGCTGTCATGTCTCCAGAATACATCCAGCCTCCCTAAAATAAGATAAGCCAGTACAGAGAAATGTCCATGGACGTTGTCATCTGAATGCAGATATGCAACACTGCATATAGTAAATCTCAGCAATGTTGGAAAGCAGCAGTGCAGTGTTGGCAAACAAACATACACAAGAAGATAAGTAGTAAACACACACACACACACACACACACAGACGCAGAAGGGTAATCTGGGAGTTGACCTGGTGAGCTCTGCTCGGCTAGATAAAGGAGATTATCCGCATTGTGGTGAGCTGGGGCCTAGGTTCAGTGTGTGTGTGTGTGTGTGTGTGTGTGTGTGTGTTTGTGTGTGCGTACGCTTGTTTTCTGTGTGAATGAACACGTGCACTCACTGTGTGTGTTTACTGCTGATGCGTCTTAGCACCTGTGTGTGTGCATGTTTGTGTACTGAGTTGTGTTACAGCTTTCCGAGCAACAGAGATGAAGGATTATCTGGATTTTCCAAGTGGGATTTTCAGCAGGAAAGCAGAGAAGTACTACTAAATCGCCTTCAACCCCTGACCTCCAGGGCCGACTTCAGGACTGGCTTACTGGTCCCACCTGAGGTTTTTATGGCCAGACCGCCCCTACCTCGGCATCCCTGACACTAAATTTAAAGTTAAGGGGTTGAGTGAGTTAGCATCTTTTCTGGGAATCTCTGTAACCTCACGATAAATTAATCATTCCTATAACAGAATATTTTAGAAATCGTGATTCATTCTTAATCTGCCCCCCTTTTCCTATACCCCATTTTACACAGTTAAAAAAAAGGGGGCTCATTTTCTATGTCTGTTTTCTATGCTGTCAGCTCATGGTTTTCTGTCATTGTTGTCTGTTTGCATGCACGTGTCCATGTCTACTCCTGAATGTTTTTTTGTCGCTGTTGTGGTCTATTTATTTGTTTATATGTCGTTAAGGTGGCCAGCTTATTCGCCGCTGCTTTTTTTTTTTTTTTAAGTAATATGGTTTGACTATGATTATGATTATTATTAGTATTATCACTTTTTCTTTTCCTTCATTGGCTATTCATTTGAAAAATTAAAATGAAAACAAAGTAAATTTAGTCCTCCGAAGAGGGGGGGTTGTGGCGGGCCAAAAAAAAAAAAAGGAAAGACAAAAAAAGAAAAGATTGTGATTCTTACAGCATTTCATTCAGCTTCCCTTAATAATAATATCATCGCTATTGATGTAGTTAAATTGATTGCTTTATCTATGAACATACGGTGTTCATTTATATATATTTTGTATATTTTTTGACATAGTAACCAAAGTTGTAACTGCAGGTCACATGACACCCCTTACTCCCAGAAAGATTGTTGCCATTGACAACCATTATAAAATATACAAGTATACTATATCGATGGAGAATAAATAGTTGCTACACGTGTGTGTTTACTAGCGTACACACAAAAATGTAAATCATCAATTAAGATGGCCAACTAGCTCCTTGGAAACCAGGCATTGGCATAGCAACCAATCAAGTAAAGCTAATGATTATGCAAATAGCATGGCTAGAACACATCCGCTACTAATAGGATTACTTGGCTCAGTTTACCCGTTGTTGAACATTAGTCATGCTGTATGAATATAAATATATGTGATTTAATGATAATATGTATATGTCCAATGGAAGAAGCTTAGACAATAGAGGGGTTAGCTTGTGCAAAACTGGTTGTCATCATTGCAATCAATAGAATTACCTTGATAATAAATGTTTAAGAAAAATATACAGTCTCCATAATAATCCCGCCTCTATACAGAAGTGTACAAAGGATGCATTTGACAATGAAACTCTCTGCATTTCATTTACATCCCAGTTAATTGAAACAGTTCTCAAAACAAGCAGCACCTTTTATCAGCAGACTCTCTCGAGGTCTTCCAGATACAGATTCACCAACGTGAGGAAGGGCGAGACAAGCGTAATACATGGAGCGTATAGAGGAAGAGCTGAAATGAGTCTAGGGCTTTATTAAGAAGACTCTCAGATTGATTTCCTGTCAGCGAGCATCCATGCTGATGAGATCGATGCAGACAGGATGGGAGGTGAAGATGGAGGAAGCAGGAGAACAGAGTGAGAGATCTTTCCATTCTTGGAGTTGCCTCCCGTTTGCCTACGGGCTCCAGACAAGCCGATCGGCAAACGGAGCGGAGCTGTCCTCTTCTTAAGTAATTAAGACATTACTGGGAGGTCTCTCTATCCATATTTGATGAAGACCCAAGCTACAATTAAGATGAGCCCTTCTGCGGGAGCTGCAGGAGCCTGATTGATAGTTCCCACACAGCGAGGGCTGATGGGTGGTGGGTCAGTGAGCTGGCGGCTTCCTCTGCAGAATACCCTTTAACCCCTGCCTAGGTTGGTGAGTCCCCATCGGGAGCTGAATATGGATGTTCTACATCTGCTTGTTAATGAATTAAAAGAGCAATTTAGGTCTCCCCGGCTCCCAGAGGAGTTGATTTCATCTCCTTAACGGCTGGCCCCTGTGAACCTGGCTCGGCATTGCTGCATTTTATCATAAGTTATACCATCAGGGAGGTTTATTAACAATGGTTTGAACTGAAAGGTGTTAGTAGGTGCAGAGAGGGAAACGCCTGAGGTTGGAATTAGCCTAATTGTTCATATGAAACTCTCGGCTATCGGTGTGAAAGCTAATTGGTATGCTGTCATTGGCCTCTGCCCCTTAAATATTTTTTTTTTCTTTTTACTATTACTTGATACTGGAGAAAACCGTGTGTGCATAATGTGGAGTTATACTGTAGGTACATAGAAGTGTAAAAATATGCAATGATTTATTTGGTATGCCTCATGTCCGCACGTCATATATCATTTCATACAACGCGACTTTTACTGAATGGGATGAAAGCTATACAAAGACTCGCTCCGCTGGTTTTAAATCTGATCTCCGCTCAGTATTTCACTGATAAACGTCTGATCGAGCTCGTACTTCTAAGCAGAAAAAAGGGGCTTCAAATGGCAGGAACTTGAAAATTCATCTAAAATAGCGATGAAAACACAAAGCTTCGGAGCGGGTAATTAAAAACTTTGCTGCACGTAGAGCTTCTCAGGCCTCACTTCATTTTACGATAATGATAATTGAAAGATGGGGGAGGAAGGACTAAATTACAGAGCTGGATTAACAAAATGCCCACGCCGGGTGCTAAATTCACTCTCGTTACACTTGTGCAATAGCGGTTCGCAGCACCGAGCCCCTGGTTATAGCACACTGACTCGATTACCACCCTCTTAATCAAATTCTTCCTCCTCAATTGCATTTGCAGCGGTTTAAAATGTGTTTCTCTTCTCGCACTATTAAAACTCCCCCCTTAGGTCAGGACACGCTTCAGCTCTAGAACAAAGTACCTTTAGTTTTTGAGGCCAGAGGAAATTCCTAAATATGCTCATGTTTATGAGCTCAGAAATTTGTCTTTTTCAATATGATACCGCATAAAGTCTTTTCACTTGCATTAGTGGTATGTAGCTCTCCACTGTGACTCCACTGCGAGGCTTGAATGTGGTAACTGGCACGAACTTCGACATTACAGGGGTGGGGTTGAGCCTGGAAAGGTCGCCAATTTAGCTCAGTTGAGAAATATTGTGTCTCATTCAAGAGCTGCTATTAAGTTACACTGGAGCCAGGCATTATTATGAGATTAAAAAAAAAATCCAGTTATGTCCTTACAGAGGGATATAGGCCATTTAATACATCTTGTAGCAGCCACAGTGGTTCTCAACAGGGAAACACAGTATGCTCTTAAACAACTGGCCACATTATTTGGCCTCCACAACAGAATTGAATAGCAGGATTAATTCCTCTGGACTTAATCAGGTATAATACATTTAATGTTTAGATAATATCATATTGTATCTTAAGGATAACTGAGCTGAGCTGAGTAGAACCAGAGCTTCAGCAGAGATAGTTTCCTGGGAACCAGTAACCTCAATTTTGAGATGAATCCATCATCAAACTATTTACTTTCACCAATAATGTTACTGAAGGGGTGGACAGCCGCACCAAATTAATTTTTCAATTTTTCAAATATTTTTTGTAGCCTAGTTGTTGTTGATGTACAATGTATTTCAAATGCATAATCTATAAAATAAAAATAAAAATAAACGTTATTATTATTAAGAAATGCAGCTCAAAGTGCTTAACAATAAAGACATTACATGCACTGAGAGCTTCACATGAAAATTAACTTAAAAACATATTACAAATTTTAAAAAGGAAAATAAAACCAGAAAAAAGGTCAAATTAGTGACCTTAACAAACTGCTAAACAGCAAACTGGGGTTCCTCACTCTACATCATTACATACATATGACCATTTGTCCATCCAAATCTGTTACTCGATTGAAAATGTTTTTTAAAATTAATTATATTTTCCATATTTTAACATTATAAATAAATTATTAAACTTTTTTTTAAACAATATTTTTATTGAATTTTACATATAGACATATATACATTTATACACATACAGAAAGACTAACAATATTAAAAATTAAATTATACAATGAAATGTTTAGTCAGAATTTCAAAGAAAGAGAGACATGACATTTCATGTTTTTCACATATCTAACATCTAAAAATGTATTTATGTTATTTTTATTATTGGAATTAAGTGCAGCGATGGCATCACAATGAGGTCCGTCAATGTGTTGCAGCCATCAATAAAGATTTATTAAAATCCTTCAAAACAGGCATTTGGTTTCTGTAACAGAAGTTGCTTGTTTTTTTTAGGCAGGATTCAGTACTGTGGCCAGTCTGCTGATCTTCCAATTTATTTAATAAATGTAATTATGCCAGTTTTATCTGCAAACCATCAAATAGAATAACACCTTAATCCAGGTTTTTATTTTTAAAAACAATAATGTTGGACCTCTAGCCTTAAAGTGTACAAGTGGAAGCGCTCATATGGCATCTCACATATGCAAACCGTCACCGTCCAACAAGTAAATGTACGTGCAAAAATATGTCTACAGCTGCCCAGCCTATGAGTTACGACGGCTGACGCTGACCACTGTCTGCGTGTCAGCCATCATCTGCGTAGAAGGGGTCTGTCTGTCTGTATATCTGGTCTGGACGTCTGCCATGTCATGCATGTGACAACATTAAGGGGCCCTGCAGAGAGTTGCTCTTGCTAAGTGTTACTGCTTTGTTGTGGCGCTTGTATGCTCGCTGACCTGAACCGTAAGGTCTCGCTCAGAAGAAAGCGAGCCCGGCATCAAGCCCCATGTGAGACGCCCACGGAGGCTTCTAAAATCTTATAAAAATCACATGGCCTTCATTACAGCGCTTGCTACATGGAAATAAGTTTTAAAAAATTGGCGTGGGTGAGAAGTGAATGCATAAACTCAACTAAAGAAAAGATACTAGTACGATATGAGTGATAATACAGATAGTTGATATACCTCAACAATGTAAAGGGAAAAGTTCATCGGGGCACGTTTACACATTGCACATACACACTATAGACTGTATATAAGAGGTGGACGTAGTCACCGTGACGTCTCCCATTAGTTTGATGACTGCCTCGAGTCTGGAATTTTGGCTGTTGCCATCTTGGTTTTTTGTCGTCGCCATCTTGATCTTTTGCAACCGGAAGGGACACGAGAAAGTGGAGCTAAGTCCAACCGAAAGAGAATAACATATTTTTAAGCGACCAGGTTATAAGGTTATAATTAACTTTCATGAACTGACAACACTGTGAAAGGGTTAAATCACGGACAACTCCCAGACCAGACAACGCCGTGGTAGCGACTTGTCAATCACAAAGTAGCCCCGCCATAAAGCATACCCTGCTTTATGGTCTTTTTGACTCTAAATAGGACCATAATTTACTAAATGAACATCATGCTGTATTGAAGAAGACTTGAAACTAGCGATTGAGACCATAAACTCATGTTTACAATGTTTACTGAGGTAATAAATCAAGTGAGAAGTAGGCTCATTTTCTCATAGACTTCTATACAATCAGACTTTTTTTTGCAACCAGAGGAGTCGCCACCTGCTGGCTGTTAGAAAGAATGCAGGTTTAAGGCACTTCCACACTGGCTTCACTTCTCAAACCCGGAGCCCACTAATACACACACCAGTGGCCGTTCACACAGTCTCCCACCGCCTCGAGGCTCTCTGCAGAGCCCCTCTGCAAAATTAATAACACAGGTCCGTGGTCTAGACAGTGTAGATAGTGTGTCCTCTTCCTATGTGTGTTTTGGTGCCGTGAGAGAAGAGGGCTTGATTTATCAACAGCTAGGTCAGGAGTCCGCCGAGAACAAGCTGACTGATCGAGCTCTTTCAATCTGACAAGGTCTCGAAGACGAGAGCGAGAGAGAGAGAAAGGAAGAAGTGGAGAGACAGGGGCAGACGGGAAGGATTGGGCAGCTATAAGGTTTGAGAGCCAGATGATTTAGAGGTCTAATATCAGCCGTTATTGCTACTCCTATTCTTGAGTTTCCTAATTTCCCCCTAATGGAATCCTCACCCATCACTGAGCATACTGATCGCCTGTTAAACAGAGCCTCTCTCGACCAATCATTACCAGGCTCATAGCTGTCAACCGCCTATCAGATATGAGGAAAATGGGATTTCGGAGCATGACAAATCAGATAGGGGTGTTTGAGAAAAGTTCATAAGTTGAAAAATGTCCTCAGAGGCACCAAGGATTAAGAATTGGGGGGAATGTACAGAAGTTTACTTGGTTTAAGCTTTAGCGCTTATCTGGGAACAAGAAAAAATGCTGTAATATTGTTTCAAACACTGAAAGATGTTTGTACTATTAAACTCATATGAGCCTCTTATTATGTGACAGGTTGATGACAGAGTTGCCAGTTTATTAGGTACATCCAGTGCAATTTGACACTGCACAGCCCTGCAACAAGCTTTTCATATTCAGCTAGTGTTGACGCCGTGTCAGAGAGGTGTTGATTCAGCTTTCAGAGGCTGTATCTGTGGTGCTGTTGGATTGCAATTAATGCAAAATGAGAAATCACACAAAAAAAATTCTCACTTACCTTTCAGGGCTTCCGTAGATTACCCATAACAAGAGAGTATTTTTGGTTAATACTCTTGATAAAAGCATTAAACTAAATAGCCCTCATCTACTGACACCACACAGTTCCAGGCAGAGCTGAACCCACACAAACATGTGTAAATACTGACATATGATACACGACTAAGTATATCACCACCACCACGCATTATTCATTCATTAAACCACAGTTATTTAATCGACTCCTAACCACGAGGCTCTCGCAATGAAAGATGAGCTAACGCAAGGTGCTTGTTTACACAGAGACTCCGCCTCCTTCTCCGTAGCGTCGGATCGAGCTCTTAACACGATTATGAATCCATTCTTAATGAGCACATGAAACACGGCGAGGATTATGAAAACGTAGCTCGGGCTTCCATTGTTTGCTGCCGATCGAGGAACACAGAGCCACTTGTTTCTGAGTGGGTTGAGATATTTGGGCCAAAGCCACCTCACTTCCTGTCATTTTTCCTTTCCCTCTCAGTTTAGAGGCAGCAGGCCAGGGCTCCTGTGGAGTAATGTAATGTTAAATGAATCTGCCATGCTGTAAACCTGTTAGGAAGTTTTAAAAGGCCCATGCGGGACCAGTGGGGTGGAAGAGACACAGAAGCAAGGCATCGAAGAAGAAAGAGACTCTTTCTCTTTTTGTCCTTGCCGGTCCAGATTCATACCGAGGTTTTAGAGCGGACTGTGTGTTTCATCGCTGACTTCACCTGGCAAGGGTCAGTGGCATTCACTAGGCTTTGGAAAAGAGAAGAGCTACATAGGAGAAATGGCAGAGGGCGGAGGAGAAGTGGAGGGTTGGTAACAGAAGAGCGGAACGAAGCAGGAAACATGTCCAGACGTCGCTGCAAAAGCGGAGCAGGACCCTCCGGCGTTGTGCTAGTCTAGCTTGACCAAATGGCCTCTTTGTAGCCTGGTCACGGTCTTCTTTCACAGGCTTTCCTCAGGTGTTTAGTTTCAGGTGAGGATGAGGAGAAAGCCTTGTAGTCATAGTTACTAAGTACGGAGGTTTTCAGCAAAGGGTCGGTTACATTTAAATACCCAAAGCATCTGTTGTTGCTCAAAACTGTGGTTAAAGCCCAAGTATAGCAAATTTGTATATCATCCTTGGGTGACAATAAACCAACCAGACGAAGCAGTTAGAGAGGGCCTTTAATTACCTCTTTACAAATTGACTGTAAGTGTGGCAACCTGTTTTGTTTACATTTGCTTTCTGCAAGTATTTGGACCCCCGCTGCAACTTTATCTTCACTTCTTAATTGAGCGTCTGTTCGCCGGAGACTAATCTCCAAGGCTTCTTGTGTACACAACAGTCCTGAAAGATGCTGCAAATTAAAGTCTTATCTTAATCCTCTCCTTCCCAAAACAGTAGCCTTTCAGATCAGGACAATTCGTGCCAAATGTTTTTGTGTCTGTTTTGGAGGAAGTGAAAAAGGTACTTTAAAATATGCATGTAAGACAAAACCCGTCAACTTCATTGTAGGAGTACAGGTTGATACATGTGCGAGAAGCCGTACGAGAGTGCCTCTAAGTGCATCCGCGGACGCTTCCTGAGAAACACAATAGGGCTTAATGTAGCAATTTTATGCTACGCTGAAACGCCCATCAATACCTGTGTCTCAGGTGTAACTTGTTCCCCCCGACAAGCCATGAACACCTGTCTCTCTAATCCCACCAATTAACCTGGGGACTAGCTACTAGCTTGGGTTACATCCAACATGGCTTGCCCATCCTTTATCCCGGCGCGTCAGCCTGTGCAATCTTCTAATCAGAGTAACCCAATACCCGACTTCTATCCCCTGTTCAGGCTGAAAAAAGGGACAGACGCGACTGGGAGGGAGACAGATCCTGTCTTTCTGTCTGCCAGCACTCACATTTGGCCTCTCATCCAAAGCCCCCTCCGCCCCCACCATCCCTCTTTTTCACTTTCTTTTTCTTGAGATGCAGCGCACATTCTGGTTTATAACCTGTCCGAGCCTCTATTCCAGTCACAGATGTAGTGGGGGAATTATATGGGACAGGTATTAAGCTGTGATTTATTTATCTGAGATTGAAACCAGACCAGCGCCTGAAGCCTGTCATGTGGTTTGACTACCCCATAGTTCAGCCCCGTAGTCTTACACAGCAGTGTTCCAAATAGGGCCATGTCCCCAATGACCACGCTCGTCCATATCGATCTCTGGGATATCATCTTTAAAAGACACCCTGAGGTTCATATTCTAGCATGGAAAAAAAGCTCCCCGGAGACGGGAGCACAACAACAGGAGAACAATATAAGTACACATAAGGCCATTGGCTACATGTCGGATAAAGTGTCAGCTTCTTTGCTCTCTCATCTCTGTGCCTTTAGGCAGTGACAATTAGCCACAAAACCATAGCTGCCCGATTGCACAGATGCCGTAGGAACACCACTGAGATACGCTGAGAACAGATGAAGAAGGTATAGCAGGTGAAAAGGTCTTGTGGGAACGGCTATTACAGGATGTGGTAGAGCAGCTTTGCTACAGGGGCCACTGCTGGTAAGGATTTATTGATCCATCTTTCTATTCCCTCATTTCCTTCAATTTAGAAAGTAGATTGTGAGGGAAAGCACCAGAGGAAGTAAAACTCTTTATATTGTCTTGGCTTTGTTTCTCAATGCATTATACAAATTAGGAGGTTGAAGTAGCGGGGGAAGGACTACGGCAAAGTACAGGTTCACCCCGTGGCAAAATGGTAACCCCACACCCTTTTTTCAGCGGCCAGCTCCTGCACATAAAACCACGTCTCTGGGAGGAGCTTCCGGGGCCGCGACGATATGGTCAATCAGTTTAAAAGCTTATAAAAGCCTCCCCGGATTAGGCTTTTCAACATATCAGGATGCTGGTAAAAAGGTTTTGCTTCCTTGGTAATGTTGGCTGGCAAAGTGTAGCTCATAACAGTTGAATGATTCAAGGTTTTCAACATACACGTAATGGCGAACGCAGCCTCCGTCTCGCCACAGCAGCTAAAGCAGTTGTCATCTGCTGAAACGAGTCTGCTCATAAATACTCTGAATCCGGGAGGGGAAGTTTTCTGTTTTAATGCGTTTAATATGACATTTTTTAATGCTGAAGCAGACCCAACCCGTATTGTTTGAAAATGCATACCACGTCATTTAAAAAAAGAAATGCTGAAAAATGTGTTAGCAGCGTCCAGAGGGTTACAGTTCCCTTGTGCACTGTGAAGGTCTGGACACAGAGGAGGCTGATGAGGGGTGCAGGATTTTTGGAAGAGACGTAAGACGAGCCGGACAGTCGGAGGCCTGTGCTGCAGAGATCATTTGATATATAAGGGGTTAGGTGTCCCGTATAAATGTTTAATCACTGTCTGGGCTCCTGGTCGTTAACCTCCTTGACAGTGAACTAGAGATGGAGGATACCTCTGTCTAAACATTGGGGCAATTACCTTATCACATCTTAAATCCTCTGCCCAGAGGCTGACCCTCCTCCAGGAGGCTTCATGGGCACTGCACACACAGCCCTCAGCTGTTAGGGTCAATGACACACTTCCGTTCCCGTCACTTATCAGTAAACATAAATTGATTCCCTTGGTTTCATATATTATGTGTGTGCGACTGTGCAGTGCATGTGTTACTAAGTCAACTTAGGAGCTTACAGCGAGCCTTAGAAGATAGCATCAAGTTTGCAGAATTTTCATTTAGATCAAAAACAACATTGATCTCTGACCTTTTAACTTTGCCAGCCAGCAGATGCAACAAAAGTGCCCATTTTGTGTCTGCTTGATGACATAGATAATGCTGACGCCAGGAGCCTTAAATGACATCTGAGAGCCGGGGATCAAGTTTAATCAAATCAAAGCGACTGCGCCCATGGGAGGAGATAGTTTGTGAAAAGAATCCTTAGCATGAGGTTGTCTGTCTAATTAAGTTCCATGAGAATGAACGTCACCCTTTTTTTTTACCACATGGGCACAAGCTGAGACCTCTAAAGACTGACATATGGTACTTCTTGTGGGGTCAGTATATTTAGGGCATTTTCAGCAATTTTGAATTTGATCTTTTGCTTTGTTACCTTTTCTCCAACCTTTTGCAGTGACATGATTCGGGCTGTCTCTGGCCTCAACAGAATTTAAACTTTGCATGTTGCAGGTCAGCCAATCGAGAAGCACCCACTAATCACTGCTGGTACCGGCTGTATAAATATGCTGAACTAGTTAGATTACTTTTGTGCATCTGGGCTCATCATACACAAAGAAAGGGCCACATTCAGCTCCACACACAGATAAACTTGCTGCTCCTCTTTGCCCCTTGCAAAAAACATTGTGGTGATCTGCAAACCTCTGCTTCTGGCAGCATCTGGCACGTGAAAATAAGAATGTTTGTGTCAATGTGTGAGGTTGCTGAACTCTCAACGTGAGCATCCACAAATACACATTGGCTTTTTCATTCAGGGGGATGATTCAGGAAATAACTGGATAATAGCCCTTTCCCAGTTGTCTGCAGGAAGTATAAAAATTGCTTCCTTGAGCAACACTTACTGTGGGTCTTGCTTGAGAAAGTGGTCGACTCGACTGGGGAGAACAGAACGTTCTCTTTGACACCAGAAGAAGGAAGTTGGACACAGCAGAACTGTAACCCAGTAAAGTACAGTGAACACGACACACTTGGATACTTGGTATATATCCATATGACTAATGTAAATGGGCATAAACAAGTGAAATGCACGCCCAAACCTCGCCCATCCAACCCCCCACCGCTACCACTAACACCACCACACTCATTTTCACACACATAGAGGTATGACTCACTCCCTTTCCCACCGTGCAGCTATTCCATTACGGCAATGTGATCCTAAATCCACAAAAAGGTCCCAATGCTCTGGTAGAAAACATGGAAACACTACAGACAACACCCACTCACCCACCTACAGGAGCAGTAGAGGCACAAGGCCAACATACTACCCAACAAGAAGGCAGCAGGGGTCTCCACTAACCCACATGGGAGGAGAGGGAGTCAAGACCGTCTGGATGCTCCACTGTTTTCACTTTTGTGTGTGAAAATCTTCAATCAGCGAGGTCATGAAATATCTAAAAGTAGTACCAAAAACTCAACCTGATTTTTGGTCTTCACAAAGAAGCTTCATCATTGCCTTTGGCTTCATAATTCCAGATACGTTTTCATGACATTAATAAGCAAGACAAATGGTGTGTGTGTGTGTATGTTGGGCGTCTACAGGGGAATACAAGAGTCCCAGGATGATGCTGTGAACTTTGACTCTTTTAACACTCACGACATGGATCTGGGATCCATACACTGACGTGGCGAAGCATGCATGCTTTCACTTACTGTACGTGCGGCACATGTTCACCCTCGCACACGCCCACATTAACGCATACATAAGCATCAATGCCAGATTAGCCTCTTTCACTCCACTGTTGCATGGCACCATATGTAAAGCCCACACTCATTTCCCCTGCATAGCATGCATACAATTTCCATTTTATTAGATGACATCATTGCGTGTATAGCCTGCAGTGGATGGCTGGAACCAAAGTTTATTTCTTCGGCGAGTGTGAGATCGTTTTTTTTTTTTTAAATCTCCCCCACCTCTCCCATGGGTGATGTTTTCCAAAGTGGACTCGCTAAGGCGTAGCAAACAAGAGAGAATGCCCGGGCCGGACTGTGAGGAAAGGCAGATCAATGAGACAGCTCGCCAGCTCATGCATAGCAGCTTTGTGGAGATAGTCCTCTGTGGACAGTTCTGCTTTGGAGACCTGAAATCAGTTTTTTGGTGGTGGTGTGTGTGGGGGTTTTCTTATCAGCAGTGGATCCCTCGGCGCATGAAGCATGTCACACAGGGAGATGGTGGTGCTCTGAGGTGTGTGTGTGTGCCTGTGTGTTTGAGCGACAGAGAGGGAAAGACATGGAGGAATGAAAGTAAACCTCTGCAGTCAAAGGAGGGTTGGTATATGGCCAGGACGGTTGGGGTGGAAGGAAGAAAACAAACCCGGCTCACGAGATGCCAAAACGTATCTGGCAACGATCTAAATCCGTGACATTTAGAAAAACATTTACAGGTTTAGCATTTGCGTGATCAAAAGGAAACAACACCATCCTATCAGATCTTGTCTGTGTGTTTTCCCGCCTATTGTCCAACGCATGTTTCAGGGTTAACAATTAATTTCACATTTGTTAAAATCACGTTTCACGGAACATTACTTTAAAAAAATCTGGATATTAAGAGGATCCAGAATTCTGCCAAGGTTTAACAAATTGAGAGCAGATGGGGACACAGGTATTGCCAAAGAAATGCAATATCCTTGGGAAACATTTAAACAGGACTCCTTTTTTAATCTGGGGCTGCGCAGATGCGGTACAAGAGTCGAACAAAACAGGAGAAGGGTTATTACCATGGTAAATAGATGCGTGACGATATCAAACACGCTGTAATAGTTTGCAAAGGTTCTTCGCAGGACAACACATTGTTGTTATTACTCCATTCAAATTGGAGGCCCTTACAAACACAGAGGTTGAAGTGTCAGAAATGAATTTTTTAACAGGTTATATGACCCTATTTCACCATGCATCTGGGGCATTAAATTCAAATTATGCCGAATGAAAAAAAAAATCAGAATAGCCTAAAAAGAGTAGTCAATGAGAAAAGTTCTACTCACAAAAGATAACAATTACCTGAGTCAATTTACATTTAGACTAGCATTTTGCAGCAATTTCCACGCATGTCCACAGGTACCAGACAGCTCGATGGAGTCTCACAGTTAGCGATAATGGTAATACACCATGAGTGGGGGCTTTAAAATTTAAAATTGAAGTGAAAAAAAGATTCTGCCAATGGCGCCTAATCAGCCAAGGAGAAACGGTGAGCGGGCTGACACAAAGCATTTTTTGAGACCCAGCCGGCTCCAAGAGTCTCTCTCTTACTCTCGCCTTTGTCTTGTGGTAAGTTGTCAGTTCAATTTCCTTCAACTTTAATTTGCTCCTAGTCACTGGTGACCTTTTATTACCCTGCATAATTGACAAACACTAAGACCTTAGAACTTCATCTTTATCTTTATCATTGATTTTTTTTTAAAAGAGAGGACGGCTCTGTTTTCTGTCTTTGAGTTCTACTGATTTATAGATAACGTCTGGTAATAATTGGAGACAAAGGGTTGATCAGGCCTCATAGGCTCTCAAAAAATATGACTGCACTAGAAAATAATTAGGACACAACTAAAAAACTGCATAGGTTGAATTGAGAGAAAGTTTGTAAGGGTAGTAGGAATGAAAGGATGAATGTATGACTATCCTAATGCCCTTCCCAACTGTGGTGGTTCTAGACCATTTCAAAAGGGGGGGCTAGGCTGGGGCCACATGTAATTTTAGGGGTCCCAAAAATATTAAGCACAACTATTACACACATCAGGAGGTAGAGTCGTCCACTAATCGAAGGTCGATGGTTAAATCCCTGGTCCCTGCAGTCTACATATCGAAGTGTCCTTGGACAAGATACTGAACCCCAAAGTGCGTGTGAGTGTTTATCGCTCCTGAGGAACAGGTGGCACCTTGTATGGTAGCCTCTGCTACCAGTGTATGAATGTGCAACACATTCTCATCCCAACTCATCACATACTGAGGCTTTGTCAGACCCCTAGGCATCACTTTCACTCTTTGAACTACATCACCACGGCACTTTACCTGAGCATTTAATATTGACGTGGATGGGTTTACATTGTAGTGCATGGAAAGCCTAGAGGGTGCCTTGTACGTCGGTATCGAACGCCTACGGCCATGACAAAGCATCACTATTTGATGGCCATGAGCTGTAGTCTGTTTCACAACACAATTTCACAACATTTGGAGAGGTTGTTTCCCACTTTATTTCTACTACATCTGGATTCTATTCACACATAAAAAAAACGCATCAAGAAAAGAAAATAGGGGAGCAGTTATCCATCTTCCGAAATGAATTGATGTTTTATATCCACAAGCAGTCCATTCTTCACCTTCATGAATATTTCTCTGATGGAGATATTACATTCATGGGGACCCGCAGCTGCATGTTAAGGGACCTGTATGTCATTACAGGAAGCACGAGATTTACCTCGTAGTCATAGAGCACCTGCACCTCTTCTCGTTTGTCTCCTCGGACAGATTTCCGGTCACGCAAGAGCAACCTCGGCATAACCGGCAGGACCATGTATGTATGTTTCCTTGGATGTGAAAGCTTTACCTGCCTGATCAAACAAAGCTTCCCCCTTATTGTTTACAATGCCTTCCCTATAGATGAAATAAGAGGTCCACATTTATTTGACAGTGGGTATCTCCGCCTATGCTCTTCTGTTGTGGAATGTTTTATGTTCACCAGTGAGATAGTCAGCTACGGTTTCCACACAAACACACACACACTATCTCTCCCCGCGCCTTTATCTCTTCAGCCCTCTCATAATGAAACAAACAGGCCTGCACTCAGTGCGATGCATTATGTCTGCTCTTATCTCGGTGCATTACAGTGAATCATGTTTAACTTTTATTCGGAGCGATGTTGTGACACAAGGCTATTTTGCCAAATGATACCCAGCCAGCTGTTTGTATGCAGAATACAGTAAGTGATGATCTACAGAACAAGATAACTGCTTTTTCGCAACGGACAGGAATGCAGTATCTGCTTTCTTGTGCATGACACTAAACAGGAGGCCCAAAACGCTGTAAAAAAAATACCATGACTCCACTCTGTTGAAGGCAAAAGCTGCAAAATCATGATCTTTTCGAAGTGCGAATTAAACAACACTTTTGAAATTGCGTGAAAACGGGTGAGTAAAGTCCAATTGTTCAGCTCATCCTACCCTTTTCTTTGTCATGGCCCCACTGTTCACTGATGTGATAAAATATTTAGAAGGAGCTGATTCTCCTTTGGGAGCAAAGAAGAACTTTTCTACCTGTTCTGCCTGAGTGGCTCTGCTGCTGTTTACTGGCTTACAGATGAAGGCATGACCTCCCCCCTCCACCTCCACCACCACCATCTCCCTCATCCTCCCACGCCACAAACCTTTTGTCTGACGCCATCCCCATTCCCTCACCTTTTGTAGCACAAATGAATCCTTCTTCTCTCCTCTCATCCTCCTCCTTGTACTGACCAGAGTGGGATTAAATGATAATTCGCCCTTTATTCTCTTTTGGAACACTTAAGGGCCCAATTCCACTCTTGCATGTCTGATCCTCTTATATCAGCGCACTCACTGACATGTTTTCAAAATTCCTCCCCTTTATTTTCCGTGCCGCCGCTACCGGAGCCAACATGGCTCTCAGGGTGCCAACAAGTTGTAAACATGGTAATAAGAGGAGCGGAAGCATAACCAAGTGAAAGAGAAGGAGGGAAAAAAAGGGATTCCGCATTTTATTGGACTTAAATATCTGGTGGTGTGCTGCAGACTTGGAAGCGAAAAATACTCTTCGGTCTTTCTTACCCTCTCCCCGATTGTGCTGAATGCACACACACATTGTTATCAGCGAATAACAAATCAAACTCTTCGGTCCCTGGCAAAAACCAAACTGTCACTACACACTGTATCAAATGGGAGTTGGTCTCATGTCAGTGCACACATCCGGGAAAATGTGACAAGGAGACTCAAGCAACCACTTGTCCAATACAGTGTAATCTCACTTACATTAAGGACGACACAGTTTTTGATAAGAATCTATACATTTTCGGCAATATTGGACAATATTGTTAATCCTGAGAGGTAGAAGCTGCAAGAGAGCAACTTGTTCGCTAAACTATTAATCAGGGGAAAATAAACAGAGCCACACTGTGAGGCAGTTTTCCATTAAAGACATAGACAGCAACATTCAACTCAAAACTTGTTTTGGTTATTAAAATTGTGCGTCATGTTCAGATTTATAGTTAACTTCAAGCTGCTTAAATTTCTTTTTCATTATATTGTTTGTTACAATTTTGTCCTACATTTCCCATGAACGCTTGAACTTTTGGGGTGGGCAGGCTGTTCTCATAAACCGTTCGTAGCTACCTCCGAAAAGTAATGCACCGTAATTTATATGCCACGCAATCAAGTTGTATGTAATCCACGTAATCGCGAACTAGAAAGTATAAGAGTGACAAAAGCTATTTAGGGAAAAAGTCAGCATGTGGGTCAAAAAACGCCTGACTTTCGCCCAAGAGACTGGTGTTCGTACCCGTGTGACACCAGAAGTCAACGTTGAGTTAATTGTCACATAACTTCCGTACTTATGTTACGCCACTTCTGGAGTTATTTTAACCCAAACCACGGTCTTTTCCTAAACCTAACTAAGTAGTTTTGTTGCCTAAACCTAATTTGAAATTTTAACTATTTTGAAAAAACTGGAGCGGAAATTGACATGTGTGTCACATGTGTGACATGTGTGTCAAATTCGTAGGATAACGAAGGAAAAATGAGGAATAACTTTTTGTAAGGTATCATACAGTTGTTTGAGGTTACGTTGTGTTGTGACACCAGGAAGATAAGACCAGAAGTAAAGAAGAACTTATGTTGGCATTTTTAAGATCTTCTTTGATGATACTGAGAATCTGACCACCAGCTGGTATAGCAGCGTACTGGTGTCTGATACAATCACCTTGAGATGAAAAGTACAATGGAGGGTTTCTCTTCTGGATATTATGTCTTTCTGAGTACATGCTTCCTTTCACTTCTAAACCCCTATGGCCACGGGAGAACAAGAAGCTTAATGTAGTAGAAATTGATTCCTGTCCCATCATAATTTGCCTTGTCTCTATGTGGCCCGGCCATCGGGCGCTGTTGTTGGAGGAAGAGACGAGGTGGGGGGGGGGATATTACAAATCGCGCGAGCACATCGGGGCAGCGATCAATAGGGAGAGCTGCAGTCAATCTTGTTTATTACTCCTTTTGCAATTTCAGAATTCAGATTTTGTGGCAGGGATGGGAGATGAATGAGTGGGCGCTGCAGAGCGAACGCCACAGATTACCCACACACAGAGGAAGAGAGAGGAGAGAAAGAGCAGGAGGTGGAGGAGGCAGTCGCCATGGAGATGATGATAATCCTGGATATGTTCGGATGGCGTTTTGTTCTTCCCAACGTACAGGCTACAGAGAGACATACACAAACACAAGCAGAACAATGTGTGGTTAATCTTCACCGTATGCCTGGCCGGCTCCACACAAACGTGTAGACACGGAGGCTTAAAGATCAACAAGACACTGGGGGTGCTCATCTTAGAAACCGAAGAGAGGCGCAAAACACTTCAAAACTTGGAAACAAAGTCAGCCATGTCAGAAAAAAAAGAAATGCAAGTGAACAGGACTCGGTCTTCAGCAGTATTGATCATCAGGACAGTGCAATCAGCCCTTGTCAATTCCAAACACTGGACAATTTTACCGAAGCTGTAGACGAAGGTTTATAGACACGATGTCCACAGAGGCAATCTTTACTCCATTTAATCCCACTTCATTCTTTGGCCACAGGTTGGAGACTCCAGTGTTAAAACTTTTCAGTGAGATGTGCAGTCCAAAGACAGGGTAGAGTGATATTAAGCTTTAAGGGCAACACTACAACACAGCCAGGCAGCCAGTGACAAAATGGTCTGATAAAGAGAGAGATGCTGCGAGGGATGAGGCCGGTTAGAGTGCTTCACAAGTGACTGTGGTGCTACAAATGGATTCAAGGAGCAGCTTGTGTGTGTGAATTAATACCTGCTCTGGGATGTGTACTTATGCTGCCACAAAGGCTATAATGTTTGCTTCAATACCAGTGTTAAGTTTAACACCTAACAATTTGATGCCCCTGAGTTTCAGGGTACCAGAGGAACAAGGGGGAACAGCGTACGATAAATGAGAAACAGTCAACTCTTTTCTCAAGTGAGAATGAGGTTGTTTGCTTGATACAACTGGATGATTAGATATGGGGGTCAGTGTGAGTATTTGGGATTAAACCACAGGGACCTTCAAACGACTTAAAGCTTCAGTAGGCAGAACGTTTTTGGCATCATTGGGCAAAAAAATTCCATAATAGCCTTTCAGCATATTGTAATTCAAGTGTTCTGAGAGAAAACTACACTTCTGCACCTCCTCATGGCTCTGTTTTCAGGCTTTAAAAAATCCCATGACGGGACGCTTTGGCCAATCACACGTCATTTCAGAGAGAGAGAGTGTTCCTATTGGCTGTGCTCCAGCTGGTGAACGGTGCCTGGTATTTCCTCAACTGATCTCAACATGACTGTCGGGTCACAAACTTTCTCATTGTACAGCTAAACAGTACACTACAAGAAAATAAGCATTACAGTAACAGAATATTGATTTATATTGATCAGCGCTGCTTTGATTGTTTGGTTGGGGTTTGCGAGTGATTGATAGCCGGCTCCCATAGACGGCAGCTGGATGGCAGACTCCAGCTCGGCTCTGATTGGTTGTTTTTCTCCGGTCTGTGAAATCTTGCAGATGCCATTAGGAGCACCGGAGGACACAGAGGAACATGATTTTTTTTTAGATTGCTTGTCTCATGCACTACTGTCAGGATATAGTGACTATAAACTAACATGTTTTAATCATATTTACTCCATTTCTACCCACTGCAGCTTTAAAAGTCAACACATTCTCATCCCAACTTGACACCGCTTTGTCACACCCCTTGGCGTCACTTTATTTTCGGCATCAAAACCACTATAGTTAGGTTTAGGAAAGAAATACATGGTTTGGCTTTAAACTACTATGTTTGTACAGTGAAAATGACACTGAATGTTGTGAACATGGGACACGAACGAACAGCTGATTGTTTTCAACCGGACACGAACAACGATCTCCATCCACCTCTCCTCCCTCCCGACCGGTGTGTCTCTTTCGCTCTTTAAATTATGTAACCACCGTCACTCCCGGAGCACTTTCTATGAGCGTTTACTGTTGCCGTTAATAGAACGGCCAGTGCGTTTCATACCGGCGCTAAAGGGTGACAAAGCCTCAGTATTCAACGCCCTGGGAATGAGAACGGGCTGTAAAAAAGCTGCAAAGAGCTGTAGAGTGTTGATTCTCAGTGAGATTGTCATCACTAACACTTTTACACAATCGACGAAACAAAACTAAATAATTTAATTCGGAAGATCCCCCGCTGTGTACCATTCTGCTTATTGAAGCCATGCTGGTGTTTGAGATTTCCCTGTCGTGGATATGTATTAAAATTGTATTAAAAAACCTTTTGGGTATTTTATTCCTTGTTTACTTTCAGTAAATGCATTAGCTAGTACTGGATGTAAGGTTTCAGTGTTACAAATTGGATAAAGGACTGCAGGATCTTTTAGCTATTTATTTTTATTTATGATGTGAGTTATCAAATCCAGGAATTAAGAAGCCTAGCGCAATAAACAGGTTTGTCAAAGGACTGGGATATATTCTTTATAAGTAATTTATCCCTTCTGCGATACATTTAGTTTGATGATTAATTATATGATATCCTCTACAAAAACATTTTGTCATGGGCAAAACACAACATAATAAATCTTCATTTTCACTCCGTGTGTTATCATCTTAACCTGGACTAACTGGATTCATGTCAGATGTGCAAACCAGAGGCTTCTCATGGTTTACCATCTACTCTGCTTTACATTCACCTGCAGTGGGGTAATGCATGTTAGGAGCTGGTCTAGGATGTGGTAGACAGTTTGATACTGGTGTCATGTCAAGATCCAGACTGCAGATCAATAATCCTCCTAATTCTGCCTCCCCGTCTCCTTCATCTTGTTGGTTACAATCTGACGCTGATGCTGGAATGACATGTCAACATGCACATCTAATATGGTTAAAAAAAAATATTTCACAACAGCATTGGACAGCATTCTGGGATTGTTAACAACTCCACTGAATGCACATTTGTGTATTTGTGTATGCATTGCACAGGCATGCGAGTCATATGTACTCTGTGAGTATGTGTGTGTGTGTGTGTGTGTGTGTGTGTGTGTGTGTGTGTGTGTGTGTGTGTGTGTGTGTGTGTGTGTGTGCCTCTGCATGTGCCCTGCCTTCATAAACATTTTGGCCCCCTCTGTTTTTCATCAGAATGTCTGTTTCAGGCCGAGCAGAACGAGAGACACGGGGAGAAAGCAGGAGGGAGAGAAAGGGAGAGACCCTGCTGCATCCCAATCAGCCTGGCTCACTGAGGCAGAACTGTGCCTAAAATACTGGGACTGAGGTGGTCTCAGCTTCGCACTCCCATTTCCAATTTACAGTCACCACAGTCCAATGCAATTCAAATAATAATAACAAATGGGGTAAAACTGGATGGATATACGCGGCGTGCTGAGCTTTTCCAATACACGGCACGACACCCGCACATTAAAGTAGTTAAATCGGGGAATGTGAGGTGGCTGAGTGCAGGTTAAGCTGAGCCAGGCGAGATTTTTATGTAATAATACAGCTGTAGTATCAGTCTGATCATGAAGAGAGGCTGCCACAGAGAGCCTTATCTCCCTTAATTGATATGCTGGAGATCCGCCCTGTATGCCAAAATAAAATTCTGGTGTTACGGAAAGTCAAAGCTTCGCTAGCTAAAACTCTAAACTGCCTTTGGTGGGCCGTAAAGCACAACAATCTAAACGGACAGAAAGTGTATGATAGATGATTCTACATTTAAACCTGCAGTACAGGCAGAATGTTTTTGGCATAATTCGGCAAACATTCCATAATAACCTTTCAGCATATTACAATTCAAGTGTTCTGTGAGAGAACTAGACTGCTGCACCTCCTCATGGCTCTGTTTTCAAGCTAAAAATCTAGCCCGTGACGGGAGACTTTGGCCAATCACAGGTCATTTCAGAGAGAGAGAGCGTTCCTATTGGCTGTTCAACGGAGGCAGCTGTCAATCACGAGGGAGCGCTGATCAAATATGAATTAATATTCTGCTGTTTAGCTGTAAAATGAGAAAGTTTGCTCCGGCTGGTGGGCGGCTGCTTGGTGTTTCCTCAACTGTTCTCAACATGGCAGCCGGGTCACACACTTTCTCATTTTACAGCTAAACAGTACACTACAAGATGTTTCTGAAAACATTTGAGTTGAGTAATAGGCATTAACAGAACATTGATTAATAATTGATCAGCGCTGCCTAGCTTGACCGTTTGATTGGAGTTTGCGAGTGATTGACAGCTGCTCAGAGATGGCAAGACTCCAGCTCGGCTCTGATTGGTTGTTTTCCTCCAGTCTGTGAAATCTTGCAGATGCCATTAGGAGCACCGGAGGACACAGAGGCACCTTTTTCTTTTCAGATTACCTGTCTCATGCACTACTGTCAGGATATAGTGACCGTTTTATAAAAATAACTTTAATCATATTTGCTACAATTCTACCCACTGCAGCTTTAAGGTTGGGAAAAGATCCTGGTCATGGTAAAAATAAATAAATCCTGTTGGTCTGAGATATAAACTCAAGTATCCCGTGTGAAAGTGTAGGCCACACTACATGCCCATAGACCCTGACCTGCACAGTTGTGGACAACCTTCACCTTGCTACATAAAGGACACACTACTTCTTGCATTGGCACCGAATGTATCATTCTAAGTGCTGCCAAACTGTCCAATATGAATATAACACGATTTCTGAGATTAAAACTTCAAACTATTTCTTCTCACCACTATGTCAGGCTGCCACGTGAAGACAGATGTGTAAAATTAAATGTGACCTCCACGGTTTGAGTCCTGCTGGGGATGTTATTGCTCCATCTTTTATTTTTCTACCTATGTTTTCTATTACCTTCTACTGTCAACTCTCAAATGAAGGCAAAAATACTCTAAAAAGTATTAAAAAGAATGTGTGCCCACAAGCACATGTGGGAATGTTTTCCCCAAAAATGCAGCATGTGCTGTTGAAATTGCATGTGGATGTAATTGGACCCTTATTTGTGCATACATGCTTTGGCGGTTGCAGAAGGAAGTGGCAGTAAATAAGAACTGCTGCAGTGACCTGTGTGCAATAGATTCAGGCTACACTTCGTACCTGAACATGTTCAGCATTACAGCTGGGTCTTATGGAACTCATTTAGAATCGCACACACTGATATTCAACACTACTTCCCTCAGTTGGAGTCAGCTTGTGTGCCAAGGCTGTTGCAGCCACGGAAGTCTCAATGTTTCATGTCAGGCTTTCAAATGAACACAGTTGATGTAGTGTCATAGCGACACAATTATCTCAAGGAAACTGGTTAATCCTGTGAAATTGTAGCGTGCGCTACACGGTACATTTCTCCTCTCCGCACCTCTCCTCTGTGTCACACACAGAAACAGGCATGCCCACATGCAATTCAAGCGGCAGGCAAATTGAAAACAAATTTCCGTCCAATTTCCACACAATAAAATGGTGGCCGTGGTAATCTGGCCAAACGACGGCGCACAAAGCCAGGATCAATCTGCTCTCTAATCCTATTGTGTTCCGTGTACCTGCTTACAGTGGCTCAGGCTTGTATCCCCATTTCCACTGCATTCACCCTCTATTATTAAGCACCTGTTAGAACAAGTGCATTCACCTGAAAGGAAAGCACTCCAGGCTATTAGACCTTTGCCTACAGGAAAAGTCGGGTTCATGAATGTCTTTATTGAAGTGTAAAAGCCTGGCTTGGGTTTCCAACCTCTCTCAATACAGTACCAATTACTCTCTGCTGTCGGTATTGGATTGTGCTTACTTGCTCCTACTCTTTCTCTATATTTATTTCTATTCCAGTTTTTGTTCCGATTTTTTTGTACCGTTTTACAGTCACTAGGGGCAGATCTGTTTCATACAGTCTAAAAATAGATGCTTTAAATGGGAATCTGAGCTCGCTGTGTATCCCATAGCATCTTTCTCTTCTGGTGTTTTTCTGTGTGTATCTAACCTTCAGGGAACGAACGGGGAAACCATGTGGAGCAAAAAAAGATGAATGCGTGTCTCAGAGAAGTAACCGAAGCATATTAGTTGTGCTTTTACCCCCCCAAAACTAGACTTTTCAAAGAACTTTAGCTGTTTCCTTTCTCCCTTACTAGTAGTAACCCACTTTGATAAGGATAGGGGGTAGATGAGGACAATTAGCTGCTTAGGACCAAATGATGCTTCAAACCATGGTTTCAACACAGGGGATCTTTCTGTCATCTTTTGTTTGATCGTTTTCATGAACCCGGAGGAATTGCTTTGTATCACAGTTTCTACTACTTTCATCCTTTTTTTTCTATTTTTGCAACTTTTGATTGAAAAAAATATATATTCCAAAACAAAAAATAAAAGAACTGCATCTATACTACTAATTCATTTCTACTCAGTAAGCAGATAAGGTGATCACCTGACTGTCAGATCAGCAGAGAACCTTGATCTTAAAGTGCTTCTCTGTCCTAATCGACATTTATCATTTGTGCCATTCTGGGGACTCATTGGTGTAATCATTTATTCACCAATAAACTACAATAATGAAATTCTTAAAGGGGAACCATTATGCTATTGTGCTTTTCCCCTTTCCTTTAGTGTGTTATATAGTTTTTCGTCCATGTAAAAGGTCTGTAAAGTTTCAAGTCCATGCCCCCACAGAAACACTGCTCCTGAACAGCCTAAAATGCCTTGCTTGAAGTCCTGCCATTTCTTCCGTAACATGGTGATGTCACCAAGTTACACATCTGCATAATACCTTTCTAGCAGCTAGTTTGGCACGCCCTCAAACAAAGATAGTTAGAATCGGAGCTGGAACGGAGTCTGAAGAGTTTGGTTCACTTGACAAATCACAACAGAGTGGGTCAGCTGACCAATCAGAACAGACTGGGTTTTTCTGGAGGGCGGGGCAGAAGCTCAAACAGAGCATTTCAGATGGAGGGTGAAAAGAGGTGCTACGACATAACCAGTATGAGAAAAATAAAGCTTTTTTTTAACATTAAAGCATGTAAACATGTTCTAGTAGAAACCCATAATACAAGTATAGCACCTGAAAAATGAGCATAGGTCCTCTTTAAATAATATTCTTATCCTGGAAGGACTATGTGTGATTTGCTTCACGTGCGACAGCATCAAGAATCGAAGTGTTAACCTCATCCACGCAGAGCGGGCAAATTAAATCGGGGCACGTCTAGCGTGGCTGCTGCAGCAGCAACTCCTCATCATCGATCCGTCTGGCAGGCTGTTTGCCAATGACACGCACAGCGCTTTCACAGAAGTCATAAACAAACAAGTATTCACCACCCTACATAGCAGAACAGTAAGTAACACCCCTGCAAACTCCTGCTTTCTCCCTGCTATCTGTCTCTTTTCCTTCCTAGTGCTATCAAACCTATTTCTCAGTGTGCGACTCTGTCCTCTGAAGTGGTACAGGAGCTTCAGCAGCCGCCTGGCATAGGTGAGACCGGCGCTGACGCAGCTGGGAACAGCAGGTATGGTGCCCAACCAATGTGTCGGCCCTGATAATGCTGCGTCAGGCAGTGCTAAGCCGTGCTCAGCGAGGCTGCCAGTGCTCTAACTGGCTGGCTTGCTTCAGCTTGTTGTTGTGTGCCTTGTGAGATTTCTTCCTGCTGAGGGGGAGACGGTTCAGATTATGTTGATTAAAAAAACAAAATGTATTTGCACTGAATCAGTTGCATCACTTTCTGTTGATTACTACATTACTAGCGTGGATTGTGGAGGGAAAATTAACTGTTCAAAAATTGGATTGTGATTGTTCGTTCATTTTATTTATTCATTGTACACAGAAATAATATTTTCCAGCACGATGCCAGCGGCTTCATTCAGGAGGCAATGTTCACGATTGTTTCTGTCCCCAAAATTTATACGGATGACAAACAAACACAGATCTCATCAGTGTTAATCAATTTGGCCATTCCCCAGTGAACTGAGATAATTTGTCAGGCATGGTGCGATGTGTATCTCAAGTTATTATGGGATGAACCGTCTGATAGACGGGATCCATTCTACTCTCTAAGAGATCATTTGACTGCATTTTAAAAACCTTCCTTATGTTCCAAAGGACTTATTGAACAAATAAGAAGAAAACAGCAGTTGATCCCATAACTCTCGAAGGATGTTAATTATTGCTTATTAAAGTCAAACAGTGACCCCACTTATAATTCAGGGGGCACAAACAGAAATGCTGTTTTTTAAATCGGAATAAGCAAGGCAATATGAATCCATTGTAAGTCAACTTATTTATACTAAATGGAGATGCAAAAAAGGAAAAAAAAAGAGAAGATTTTTCTAATCTAAATTCCAAAGGCAATATCACCAGTAAGATCCCATGGACAACTATGCAATAATGATGCAACTGAATGTCTTCTACTACTCTTTACTACAGCGAGGACTGTAGATTTGATGACGATATTATTCATGATACTATAGATAGATAGATAGATAGATAGATAGATAGATAGATAGATAGATAGATAGATAGATAGATAGATAGATAGAGATAATATATGTTTTGGCTATTACTGTTTACATGATGACTATTTACTGGGAGGTTAACTTAAAAACACTCCCTATTTCCATATAGCCATGTTAAAAAAAATAAAAAATACAAATAAATAAATCTCCCCAAAACTTCTAAATAGTAATAAACACAATGAATATTGCAGGCTTGTTGGTGTAATTGCTCCAGTACAACCACCAGGTGGCCTCGAACAGCCAGAGCTCTCACCTGTGGTGCAGGTCACTCTAACTTGACTAAGAGGCCTGCTGGGTTCTCCCAAAGCCTCACTTTCACTTCCTACCAGCCCGGACTCTACTGTTGAAACGTAAGTAAACTGTTACACTGTTGAACTGTTAAACCTGTTAGATCTGTAGGCTACCTGTAGTTTGCAGACCACATTCAGATTTATTTATATTTATTTGTAAATCTATGTGGAAATGTGTGTTTATCATTGGACTCGATCCTTTATTATTTTTATGTCTGCCTTGTAAAGCACTTTGTAATGAGCACTTATTATTATCAACCACACAAGATATGTTTGTTACCAGATCCTTTCCTTCATTGCACAACATGAGACTAATAGCCTACAATTTAGCGTTAAATATCACTACTACACAGATAGGACTTTCTGCAACACCTGGTGTTTGCTGTCAAAACTAAAAGCCAATCAGCTCTTTGATCATGCGACAGCGAGGCGTTTCCCATCATGGGACGCCCTGGGTCTTGCAGTCGTCGGAGAGCAACTGCAGTGCCTGGCTCTAAAAAACTGCGACCGCCTCGATCTCGTGAGGTTATCGTTGCCCACGTGTGCATGATGTCAGAGCAAGTCGGGATCAAGTCGGACACAAATCTAACCGGAATGCATTGTACGGCGATCACCGGTGATCGATTCTGCGCAGGCCTGGCTCATCTTGAACAAGCCTGCTCTGGACTGATGAGAAAATTATCCCGGATCTTTTGAAAACAACTTGCTTGTATATTTACAAAGGTTACATTTGTACGACTCTATTGTTTATATAGGCCTACTTAGTAATAATATATAGTTTGTACTTCATACAGTTGGTTTACGGATTCTGAAAGCTGAAGAGCTGTCATGTTTTCAAAACAATATAACATGCATATCTTCTAAAGACCATCTTCCAGAAATAAAACAAAATAAATAAAACCAGAAATAAACTCAACCAATGTTCTTGTTAGCAGCTTGGACATATTGATAATCCGCAGTGTGGTGAAACATAGCATCTGAGTGAGATGTCCACTATTCAAACAGGCTTATTCTTTACTGATGGATGTATTCCAAGAAGTGTATTTTTTAGTCAGTGAGACAAATCAGGTATTGATTATGTTTGCCTCCCTCTCATTGTGTTAGTCATGTCACTTTTTACATATTTATGTCATATTTGACAGTAAAACATGCAGTGCCATCCAAGTATGAGCCTGCATGGCTCATGGTAAGCATTTATTTGGGCCTAAATGTAGAAATAGAAATGACTGTCACTCTCCTGGCAGTGTATATACATAATTTATTTTAATGTTAAACTGCCCTTGAAGATAATGTCCCCTCTTTAGATAAAGTCTGTGTCTGGGGGGCTATTTCCAGCTCTTGTCCCCAAGCAAACCCACTGTAGAAATTTACATTTTAGGTATTTAACAGAGGCTCTTATCCTGTGAAACTTGTGATGAGAGCGCAGAGAGTGGGTTCAGAAAATTGCCAGGGGATACTTCATCAAGATACTTGACTGTTACAGAGGAAATGAACGAGGTCTTTACTGCCCCCTGGCACAAAACAAACTTAGTCTATCTGTGAGGAGTTAGGTGGTGTTAAAGGTCATAAGGCTGCCGATGAGTTCCAATTAAAAATTCAGACATGTTTCTATTACAGGACAGTCTGCCACCTCACTCCCAGCTGTACGTAAGCCCACATTTATGCTTTCACATACAGACAACTCCCTTGAAGTAGGATTCCCCGCTGAGTAACAAAGACAGAAGGAAGTCCTTCAGAAGGTTTGAGAGAAACAGTGGAGGCAGAGTTCAAGAAAACAGGAAGCTAAGGAGAGTGCAAAGTTGCTCTGCACCAAAACATTAAAAAACCACCTACAGCCCCAACAGGACGAAGGGGATTTCAGTCTTGGTCTGAATGTAAACAAGCTACCGTAACCTTTGACCTCTCCACACTCATCCTATTCGTGACTATGAACACGTTCAGCAGTGGTCTAAGAGGAGAGCACTTGAGAGAGGGGTTAAAGCTTTATGTTTGGACACAGTGTGTTGCAAACAGAGTGTGAGACGCTACAGTATTTCACCCTGAAAATACGCAGGAACACTTAGAGGCCGTGTCCTGCCAATTTCTTTCCATGACTCACACAAGGAAGGCACATGAAAGATGTTACTGCTGCCTGATAAGTTGACTGCTTGCCCACATGTTTTTTGAGTTAGCAAGGGTATAAGTTTGTGTTTTATGCTGTTAGTACAACATGACTGTGAGATGCCAGTGATGGCAGACTGACATCGTGTGATGACCGAGGTAATTGTGTGATGATGGGACCTCTTAAGCTGCGGCTAATGGCCAGTTTAAGTGTCGTTCATCAAATAGTAAGCATGCCATACTACTACTACTCTTGCCTGCTGCTCCAAAAACTTTGCAGCAAAGCCTCACTGGTTAGCCTCGAAAGTTTAGTCTGTGCCTCTCCAAGTCTAAGGGGGATTACAACACGTGGAAAAGTAGGGTAGCACATGGCAGTTATGCAATTGTACAGTTAGTCATAACCATTAAAGAAAAGTCAGTTTGTAGCAGTTATTTAATCAAGTCAATTATCAAGTCATCCCCTACTCTATTAGTCTGTCTGTTTGTATTAGTCAGTTTCCATTACTATACTTCCAGTTACCAATCCAGAGGTTTTCACCTTAAAAAGAAATAGTGTACATTACACAATAAAGGATGAAAGATAGAAAGTGGTTACAAATGCTAAAAGTAATGATTTCATTAAAATACCTGCCGTGTGTTCCAATACCACCATACTACTGTATTTACTATGACGCTTTAGTATGTCCCAATACATAGTATGTATGTATTGCAGTCTATATGTCTGTATGCAGTCTGCCGAAAATACCAGGATGTCCTACTACATCCGGTCGCATTTTGCAGTATGCAAGCCAGCATGCTTTTCTGGCTATTCTGACCCACAATCCTCTGCGCAGTGGATATATGAGCAAGAGTGTCAAATTTCAAGGCGTAATATTATGACAAAGTAGTATGTCGTCTGCATACTGCGTGCACCAGTATAAGGGCAGTTGCAGTATGTACTAGAAGTAAAAGTAAAAGTATGCAGTTTTAAACGTAGCACTGCCTTTTAGTTAAATCCTCCTTAGATTGAACTCAAATGTATTTTCCCCATGATTCATTTATATTATCTGATTTCTTACTTTCACTTCTCACCATGACTGGTGGTCTAAATTTGTGGGGATGAGACTTTTCTGTCTGTTACTTTGTGATTCAAAATAATATGACAATTTTTTTAATTTAGCTTTATCATTAGAACATAATATATATATAAAGGGGACGTGTTTAATGGCTGCTTCTCAAAGCATCATTATAGCATTTGAAATGTTAGTGAGTAAACGCAGCCCACAGCATGTGATTTAGAAATGCTGAGGGACGCCTGTGTACCATAAACATGGTCATGTGAAAGAGGGTCTTTGTGTTCTCTCCCTCTCCTTTTCTTATTCCCTGGGCCAAACAAAGGCCATGTGGTACTTTACTGTACTGATATAATTGATTTCAAGCGGGGAATTTACTTTAGGTGAGCTGCATTTAGGTGCTCACAAAAAAAAAAAAAGATGATTAAATGCTGGTGTATTTTTCGTATTTGTTGTTTTATATCTAATAGATGAAGTGTTTTATAATCAATCTCAAAGCAATCTCTGTTTTGTGTTTATGGGAAAGGGAAAATGTCTGTGTACTTGTGTATTTTATGGTCCAATATATTTCTGTGGACATAATCATTGCATATCTGGCCTCATCTGTGGCCTTGTGTTGCAGCCGTGTGCTCGTGCAGCTGCGTGATCTTCCATGCACATTTGACCAAGGCAGCGTTGTGAATGAATAGCTCCCCGAATCGCAATGTGCCAATGTTAAAAAGACAGAGTGTGGCTTGGTTGGACGAAATGCACCTGGGGTGCCTGTTCCCTGCTCCATCCTTTATTCTGAGATTGAATCGATAGAGGCCGGGCCGATCTGAGCGGGCTCTGACACTGCCAAGTGCTGCCTACCATCATTTACTCCCAACACTTTGGCTAATGGAGTCACAGCAATGTCAGATGGAAGGAAGTCCGTTGTGGCGGCCTGCCTGGATAAACTGTCAGATATTAGCTGGCCCAAATGATCATTACAGGACCTGTAACCAAGCCCTGATTTCTATTTAATACACCTGGGATAGTGTAATGATCTGTTGCAGGGGCAGAGATTGGATTCGAGGCAGGGTTGGGAATGTGGGATAAAAAGCTTGTTATGTAAGAAGCTACTGAATGTTATTTCCACCGGGTTCCATTGAATTTCACTTTGTCTCGCAGAATCCGTAGTGGCGTCTTTAATGAGACCTCATTTAGGGGTGCTGAAATGGACCAAGTGCTGAGGAGGAGGGAAGACGGCAATATGTGGAGTTGCATGTCAGATCATTACAAGACGAGCCTTAGATGAAGCTTTCGACAATCACTGACCTTGGAGAAAGAGCGAGGGAGAGTCCAGATTTATCTATCTTTGATTATTGCCAACTTTCCCCTGATTTGATGTTAATCACATTTCAATTTAGCTCAGGGATATTCTCGTCAGGTTAGTCTCCTCTCGGGTCAATTCAATTAGTGAAGACAGCAAATAGGCCATTTTTCATATCACAATTCCAATACAACAGCATTTTTTGATTAAGCCAGGAGTGGAAAAGGCCAATGAATGAGCTATAGTCATTTAAAGGTCCAGTGTTGAGGATTTAGGGGGATCTTTTGGCAGAAATGATTTATAATATTCATAACTATGATTTCATTAGTGTATAATCACCTGAAACTAGGAATCAATGTGTCTTCGCTAGCTTAGAATGAACCCTTCATATCTACATAGTTACCTGAAGGCCACTGTAATTCTACGACACACTTGTGAAATTGGTAACGTGGTCTGCCATCTGATTTCGTTGTAGTAAGTAGGCAAGGCGGAGGTCCTATAAAGATACCACGGCGTAACCACTGTTTTGCACGCGGCGGCTCACATTACCGCAGTCTGAAAAGGGAGGGGGTAGTGGAGTATTCAGTTGGTTGCAATCTGCAACCACACCACTAGATGCAACAAAATCCTACACACTGGACCTTTAAGCCTCATACCATAAGAGAACCCTTGAGGCGTGGCCTAGCGCACAAGATGTATGTCATTGCCCTTAAGGTCATTCACATAACTCACCTCCTTTAAAACATCGGACTGGCCAAATACTTACCATAATCAATTTAATCAAATATTGAGACTTATAATCTTCTTTTTCTTTTCTTTTTTTTATTATTGAAGTGAGATAGTTACACATATTTTCAAACAAAATCATCTCATTTGGAGAATTTGCTTAAATTTGAGGGACATTTTTAGAGAGATTTCTCCACAGAAAGTGGTATCTCCCTCTCCATCTACTGCTCTATCCTAAATGAAAGCAGGATAATGAAAACCGCCAGAAGCCATGGATATTACACACCCGCTTACTTCCCAGCATCAAGACTGTGAATCAGTGCAAGCAAGGTCAAACAAGACAGAGCATAACCTGCTCCCTCATTGGATTAAACAAGGTGATGTCATCACGCTCCAGGTCCAACAGACCTATGAATTAGAAAGTTGGGTAAGGGTAGTTTATAGCTTGTGTTAGCGGGGTGACATTGGCCTTCTTTACTGCCTGGTTCTAAAAGGTGAGATTGAAGGCTGTAGTAAAAGTGACTGAGCGACAAAATGTCATGAGCGACATGTTTAGCATCAAAATAATGACGTCAGCTGTGGTTGGCCTGACGCTTTAAAGTTGATTAGTTGTGATTACGCAATTAGAAAGCCTGATGCTTTTCATCATGTCAGTCAACGCAAGTTTTGCATTTTGCACGTTTTATTTAAAGCTTCAGTAGGCAACACGTTTCTGGCATCATTGGGCAAAAATTCCATAATATCCTTTCAGCATATTGTAATTCAAGTTCTCTGAGAGAAAACTAGACTTCTGCTCCTCCTCATGGCTCTGTTTTCAGGCTTTAAAAATCTAGCGCATGACGGGAGACTTTGACCAATCACAGGTCATTTCAGAGAGAGTGTTCCTATTGGCTGTGCTCCGGCTGGTGAGCGGTGCTTGGTATTTCTTCACCAGATCTCAACATGGCTGCCGGGTCACAAACTTTCTCATTTTACAGCTAAACCGTGCACTACAAGAGGATTCTGAAAACATTTGAGGCGAGAAATAGTCATTACCATAACAGAATATTGATTCATAATTGATCAACGCTGCTTTGTTTGACCGTTTGGTCGGAGTTCATGAGTGATCGACTCGTGGCTCTCATATACGGAAACTGGACGGCAGACTCCAGATCAGCTCTGACTGCTTGTTTTCCGCCGGTCTGTGAAATCTTGTAGATTTTGAGCACCGGAGGACACAGAGGCACATGATTTTCTATTTTTTTTTAATCATATCTGCTCCGTTTCTACCCACTGCAGCTGTAAGTGAAATTGCTGGTGTAAAAATAAAAACAAATTAAAGCAGTAATTTATAATGAACTCAGAAATATGGATACTATACATATGTACCGTGCTGAACTTTGCAGTAAAACACACAACTCTGAGTCGCGTACAGCATATATTACTTCCCAGACAAGTGTTTGTCTGCAGTTGGAAGTGAATGCCTCTCTGCCCTCCCATCTCTCAGCATGAACCCATCTACTCGACTCAGCGAGGTTATGATTTACATTGTGCAGCCCCGTTTAAAAACTTGTCACCCCACAGCAGAGCTGGGTATAAATCAGAGGCTGTAGATTGAGATATACTCAGCTGATTATTAGCACAGGGTCTGAGACCAGTGATGAATGCTGCCATAATCTGCTGATGCATGAAGAGGGAAGTACATCATCGCCTCCTCCATATCAAGCCCCGACAATCCTTCTCCGTTTTAGTCACTGCTCCACTCACTGGCACTCAGGAGGGTCAGCTTTATCACTAAAGGTGAGGGTGTTCTGTGGTCCTGACTGGCTTCTACCATTTACATGCCAGTAGAAATAGGCTGATGTGTGGTTGACCTAAACATGTTAAGGGGGTCATTGAATGTGAAAACAGCCTCAATCATATAGATTTCAACAATAGCCCACTTACAATTACATCAGTTTGCAAAGAAACAAAATCCACCCTTTATATTCTGTTGTGATAAATTATTTGAATGCATTTTATTGTAATTATAACTAACTGTATTGGTCTGCTCTCCTTTTCCTCAACCTTCTCCATTTATTTTAAATTCAGTAGTGTTGCTCTACAGGTGGGCATATAGGCAGAAAACAGTAACCAATGTAAAGTTTGTCAACTTTGGGGCGTTTGTAGAAACCAGTAGGCAACCTCTGGGTCTGAAAAGTGAAGCCAATGAGTAAGCGCTTTAAACTTGCATTCTTTCTAACAGCCAGCAGGGGGCGACTCCTCTGGTTGCAAAAAGAAGTCTGATTGTATAGAAGTCTATGAGAAAATGAGTCTACTTCTCACTTGATTTATTACCTCAGTAAATATTGTAAATATGAGTTTATGGTCTCAATCACTAGTTTCAAGTCTTCTTCAATACAGCATGATGTTCATTTAGTAAATTATGGTCCCATTTAGAGTCTAATAGACCATAAAGCAGGGGATGCTTTTGGGCGTGGCTACTTTGTGATGGACAGGTCGTTACCACGGCGTTGTCTAGTCTGGATGTTTTCATCTTAGAACCTTAACCCTTTCACAGCGTGTGTCTTGAAAGTTAATTGTAACATTTTGGTTGCCTAAAAATGTCTTATTTAGCGTCCACCATCTTGTGTCACTTCTGGTTGCAGAAAACCAAGATGGCAACGGCCAAAATGCCGAGCTTGAGGCTTCAAAACGGCAGTCCACAAACCAATGGGTGACGTCACGGTGACTATGTCCACTTCTTATATACAGTCTATGATAGAAACACACCACCTACTGAAAAAATGATTTGCCTGATTGGCATTTTTATTGAGGCTAAATATTCTTCCATCAAACTCTCCAATCAACAAACAAAATAGACACAGAGATTTCGGGTACTTTGCCAATATCTGTTTTAAATCAATTGCAAGTGTGGATTTTTCCTCTAAAAACAAGAGTTGGAAGCACATACCAAATACTGAAGGCAGAAGATTGATTTTATGCAAACACTCTTCTTGTATTTCTGTTTCAAACACTTCTTTGATTTCCTCTTTGTTTCCACTTTCTAGACTGCGTGCATTATTTATGGTACTTGAACATTCTACTACACATTTTATTTATTTAGTATTTATCTTACTGGCACAGATATTATTTCCAAAACTTCACTCATAATAAACTTACAGTTATGCAATGTTGGATATTGAGCTCTTTCTACTTTTGCATTCATCTTACAGCAGGCTAAGTCGTTCTCGATGACAGTGTCTGCTCAGTGTTTAAATTGTAAAAATGCACAAGATAATTGCTTCAGCTGAAACGAGATGAGAAGCAGCCACCAGTGTGCTAAAGTAAAAGCTTGAAAATCCTAAACAACTGGGCTGCCAACACTTGGAACTGGTCTCCCTTTGCTTATGTTTTCTCCCCATCTGTGGAACACAAGTGAAAGAGAGATGGAGTGCTTGGCTCACTGAAAGGAGAGCGCGAAAGGGGGGGAGGGAGCAGGGTCAATTACCTGAACACAATTACTGTGTCTAACAACCGCCATCCATCACTTGCATCCTCCCTCAGCACCGCAGCAGCCATCCCATCCCCACATTTGGGTTGGCTTTCCCGCCAGATCGGCCAGACACTCTGTCATCCAAAAGAGGCCCCTCCTTGCACCAATTGAGAACCTGAGCGGCATTCTTAAACAACCTTCACTCCGCTCCTCCTCGTCGTCCTCCTCGTCTTCTTTTCTCCCGCACGTCTTTCACTTCAGCCACCTCTGGCTGGAGGTAAGCTGTCCTTGACAGTCGAGCCTCAGGGGGAGGGGGTAAAAAGGCTAGACCTGCCAGGCAGAGTGCTATCTAAATAGCAGCGAATGGGAGCCCTTAGACCAACTCACTGCCAGCATATCAGGTTTGGAATCACGCCAAGGCATATATTGGCCAATGGGATGACAGACCTAATGCCTCACAATGATAAAATAACCACTTTGAGATTGCAGTTGGATGCTTGCCCATTCCAAGATGTAATACTCGGATTGGTACACATTACCTGGTTTTGTCCATTGTTGAGCTTTCTTCACCTGTATATTTCCTATATTTCTAGATGGCACCCATTTTGAAACATTTTAATATAGCATATTAATGACAAATTAACATTCACCCTTCCCTCCTTTTTGTGTTGCAATGGGGCCTTTGTGCCGTGTTTGAATGAATGGAGTAACCTGCCATAAAACAAAACACTCAAGGACAAAAGCCAGAGAAATGGGGCCCAGATTGCCTGATCTGTAATAAAACAATGAGAGTTCCCCTTGGGCCGCATGGGCACTGCAGCAATGCAAGATTGTGTAGGCGGCCGGCCACCCTCGCAATATTAGATGGAGATTAGATTGGAAGCAAAACTCTTTTTTTAAACGAGCCCAGAGGAAAGCTGTAAACATGCCTCTTTTTTTTTGTTTTGTTTCCTCTCCGATCACTGCAGCACACATACACATTCTCACAAGCACATGGGAGGTTGCGAGGGGGACTTGGGAGATAACAAGGCATGATCCGAATAGCGATGAACGCCCAGAACGGCAGAACAGGTGCTGGAGGGAGACAGGTGAGTGGGTTGAGAGGGAGGATGGCTGAAGTGCAAGGTTGTGTGGCTGCATGCCTAATGTGGGTCTCTGTAGGGTTACTGAGGTTAGACCTTGGGTGCTCCGATTAATCATTACACCCTGTCTGTGTGGGTGCGTGCGTGTGTCTGTGCGGTTCTAATATTTATTTCATCAGTCGAATTTCATCGTGATCGCCCTTGAGAAAAGGCCTGACTGAAATATTGATGCTATACATTGAAAGTGCTACAGCAACCCTTACTGGACACATTGGCTCATTTCTGGTCCAGCAACTTCTTCAAACTTTAAACTAAAGCAAAGTCTTCCTTTTTTCATTCAAACACACATTAATGGACTCGCACACTCTTTCTCTCACACGCATGGAGTTACACACAAGGTTTTACTGACATGCTTTGAGGCTCTTCCTCCCTGAGACGAAGATCAACCTATCACAAAATGACTTGTCTTCGTCCAGTGCTTCACTCTTGTCTTTTGGCCTTCCACGTCTTCTGACAACCTGCTCCTTCTCTCCCTTCTTTACCTATGTCTGTAGCCCCGGAGCCCAATTACCCACCAAGAACACAGAGATCCTATCACAAAGCCAGGTCACGCTCCAGTGTTCACCGCGCTCACTATACAGGGCTGCAAAATTCCCAGCATACCTGCCGCCGCCTCGGGCGTGGAGTTGAAGAAGCAGTGGCCAACCCACCTTTGATCTGGCGTCAAGTCCAAATTCACCCACCGTTTGGATCTCAGAACAGCTCGCCTGAAGGGCGTTTTGCTAATCGTGTCTCATATCTCCTCTACTGAAGCCTGGCAGCTTTTTGCTTGTTAGCTAAATCTCACTCACCACTGGAACAGATGAGAGTGTGTTATCTGTGGACTGTGGAGAACAGCGCTTGGCAAACATTTAAACAGTTACCTTTTAATTCAATGGTTTCCGTTGTGGTAGCCTAAGGGCCACAAGTTGTGCTATTCATTGACCTGAGGCATGCAACAGAAAAAGAAAGTTGTGCAAGGTAAGGTAAATGATCAAGTGCCCTAAGCGCTTGACCACAAATGACTCAGTTGTCTGTTTTAGAAACAGCTGCCTTCCCTTGTTACTTCTTGGGAACCTAAACACGCCAAATTCATTAGGATTCTTTCTGAGGCCAAATGTCTTCATTGGGATGATTTAGCTGTAAAGGTCAGCGTTGAAGACCTCTAATGACACCAGGGCCCGGGGTGTCTGCCAGACGATGTCAGAATCAACACACTCAGGAGTGTGCAGTACACTGACGCAGGACCACTAAAACGTAACCAGACTTGACAGTTCACTGCCTGCCATAAAGGTCAAGCCCTGAGGCTATCAGCCCAGAAGACGGCCAGAAAGTCAATCCTGGGAGTTGAACCGCAGTTCAGTGTCCAATGTGTGAAGCGCATTGAAAGCAACAGGGCCAGGCGGAGGAAAGATAGTAGAGCTCAGAGGAGTCGAAAGTACCAGATTGCTGTTGCAGATGGAAGCTGCTCACTCACAGCTTACTGTATATAGGTCGACTACATCCGTTCCAGGTCAGCGCACTACTGTAGGGTTTAGCGGAGCAAAAAGTCATAGTGCAGCCAGCGGCAGGGGGTGGTGCAGAATACATCTGCCTGAAAAAGATGAGAGGGTGAACTATATGGCACTATGGGAAATTGAGAGGAAGAAGTGAGCAAGAGGCATTGATGAAAGGGTGAACAAACTGATGTCAGGAGATATGAGGCCAAGTGACAAGCCCTCTAGCAGCTATAGTAATTATGACGGCAGAAAAGGAGAAAGTCAAGTGGGGTTATTATGAAGCAAGGTGAATGGGTCATCCAAAAAACTTGGGACTTTAACACAGGAGACTGCCGTTCATGTCCAATTTCCAACCAACAGTCAATATTATTTTCTAAAACATGACCACTATCATTCCATTAACTTAACTACATTTAGTATTGTAACCATGGCTATGAACCCAAACCATGCTGTTTCCCCAATCCTAACAAAGTACTTATTTTCAGTGGTGGAAGAAGTAATCAGATATTTGACTTGAGTAAAAGTAACAATACTACAGTATAAAGTATACTCTGTTAAAAGTAACAGTCCTGCATTCAAAATCTTACTTAAGTAAAAGTACAAAAGTATTAGCATCACTATATATTTCAGGTACCAAAAGTAAGAGTACTCGTTATGCAGAATGACCCATTTCAGAAAAACATACATTATATTACTGGATTATAATTAATGGTGCATTCATGAATTCATCACTTTAATGTTTGAGCTGGTAAAGGTGAAGCTCATTTCGTCTTACCTATTATACTGGCTAAATCTACAATAATACGTCATACTTTATAAATTGGTACGTATTTTGTATTAATAATTCAAATTTGCAAAATTGCTAGTAACTAAGTATGAAGTATATGTAGTGGAGTAAAAAGTACAATATTTATCTCCAAAATGTAGTAGAGTAGAAGTATAAAGTAGCATAAAATGGAAATACTCAAATAAAGTATAAGTACCTCAAAATTGTTCTTAAGTACAGCATTTGAGTAAAATTACTTCATTACATTCCACCACTGCTTATTTTAACCCAAACCATGATCTTTCCCTTAACCTGACCATTTTTTTTTCTCTGCCTACACACCTAACTAAATAGTTGTCACATCATAAAACAGATGTATTTTCCAACAGGGAATTGTAATGGTTTTGAAAAGGCACAGACAAAAGATGTCATTTACATTTACAGCATAAGGTCCAAAACATGTATGTACTGTAAATAAAAGTAATAAATGAAAAACCCTACAACACTGAAAAAAATATGTGGGTTTAGAAAGAGGTGGCTTTTTTCCTTCAATGACATTTTGGGATAAATGTCTTCAATTATATACATCCAACAAAAACTGTGAGATAAAGGAAGGACAAAACACGCGTGCCTTAATGCTCTCAACCACTTTGCTTTCACCTTTACCGTCTCTGCCATCGTTCTCTAACTGCTGTACTGATGAAACCACACGCGCGGTGCGACTCTGAAAGATCAATCGTTTGTTTTTCAAGACATAAACCACCGACTCCGGTGACACTTCGCTGCAGCAGGGGAGGCGTGAATTTACAGTCGAAGCCATGTGCAAAAAAACTGGCATTGGACCGCTGGTTGAGGATGGGACACAGCTGTGCAATTCATATAGATCAGAGAGATTCGATTATTAAACTTTTTTTTTTTTCCAACACTTCCCCAAGGATGAAGAATTCCTCTGCTCTAATAAAATGCCTAAATGAATTGTGATGTTGTCAAGAAGGAATAATTGCACTATCAAATACATTACCCAGAAGCTATTAAAATGGCAGAGGTGTAATTAAGTGTTGTGCTGTTGGGGAAGGGAAGGGAGGAGGTGTGATGGCAGTGTACCACCCAAACACTGCTGCCATGATGACTTCTAACAGGAAGTGGAGCCGGCACAATGTGGTCTATTTGTTTTAATTGTTTATCCTGTTCTGAAACAAAGTTCTCTCCAGTCTCAATGTGATGGCCATGAGTTCCTTATAATGTGCTGGTATCTCATGCTAAACTGTTTCCAGTGACATGTTTCCCTTTGATTTATAACTCCCCGGCGTGGTCATAATCTTAGTGTTCCCTCCACCCTGATTTAAACCCAGTTCCACTATACCCCAGCCGCTTGCATCCATATTTGGGGGCCATCTCCCATCCTCTGCTGGGCAGAGAGAGGAGATTCATCATTATTACTGCAGCGACAGGTCTATTACCTCCAGAGACTATGAAAACAAGAGGAGAAACTTTGCAAAGGAGACATTCTGGAAAACTCATTTAAGGGCCACGCCAAACTTTTCACTTTATTTGCTTTTGCTGTGATGTAATTAAAGTAATGCCTTGCTCAACACTCTGAGCCTTTTTAAGCTTCTTCTGAGCTTTTCTCCTCCGCTGGTGCAGGCCACTATAATTTGTAACTGTAATGGGCTTGTGAGAACAGTGCCATTTACGTTATTTTTTAAGACAGCCCTTTTCATATGTGCGGTGCACCAAAAAATGATTGTAACTCAAAGGTTGGAGAAGAAGGGTTTTCAATTTGAAACCGCACTATCGCTGGGAAATTGAGTGAGCGAATGAGTCATGCTTTTTTTCCCTGCACAAATAATTGAGGTGCCCTTGAGCAAGTCATTTACCCCACAATTGCTCCAGTGGAAATGTTCAGTATAGAGGACTGTGGCTTTTCTGGGAAGATCAGAGGTATGTGGATTTGTTACAGGAAAAAACAAACTAAGAAAAATGCTAGTAAGATACGGTAGTAACGGTGATAAAAAAAGCTGTTGAAACCACATGAGGACCAGAAACAAAAGGGTTATCAATCTGATTCCTCTTGATTACAAGCTCACATTCCTAGTAAACCATACAGCCATATCTCAAGGAAGAGCATCCAAGATATTTTGATCTTCTACGGCATGCTCCCCCTCCTTTTTCCAATTTCCTTATCTCTATCCTTTGTTACCCTGTGAGTGTCATCACTTCCTTATCTCCCCGAATGGTTGTGGGGGGGAGGAAAGCGTTCGCACCATGTACCACCCTGATATATTCCTTTCCATCCTTGCAGGGGTATCAGATATAGCTAGCTACTACTGCAAAGGGTTGCGTTCCATTGTCTCTAAGATCACATTTAACTGTATTGTTTTCATATTATTTGGCTTTAAAGTTGGATCTGTCTGTGAGGTCTGCTTATACGTTGTCTATATTTCTTGGGCCCAGTTTTTGAGGTGTGTCTTGCACCGTTGGCTCTAGTCTGCCCATGTCTGAGTCTTTTCGGACGATTCAGCATGTTGATTCGAATACAGATTATCGCCGCCTGCTGGTGTGGAGAGTTAATTCCTATCACACAGGTGCAGAATGTACAGTATGTGCTAACTGTCCGTCAGCTTTAGTCTTGCAGTGTGTTCAAATCGGTTCAAATGCAACTTATCGGCTAAGATAAAGGTGATGTGAGGCGACCCAACAGTCGGCCTTCATCGACATTAGTTCTTTGATGTCAGCTTGGTGTGTCTGGGCCCTTAGACAAGTCAAGTGAGTCGAGGCAAAAATAATGACTTTTCTGGTGTGGCCTTACCTCAGAGAAGTTAGTTCCACTGGTAGACTTGCCGCGGTGGTCGGTGTTACCGGTCTTACACGGTGGTCGGGCACACACCGATTACATTATGTACCCACCGTCGTTTTTTTTTTTATATTTCACACACGGGATGAGAGAGAGTTGACAGACAAAAACGATGGCGGAGGATTTGGTGTCGAAGCAAAAAGCAAAAGCGCCTATTTTGGCAATGTTTCAGATTTAGACCCGATGCTATAAGGGAAGCCTAACATTAGGTGGAGGATGGAGCGGTCACAGCCGGTGTGCTCGTCTGCAGCTTGGCATGGAAAGCTCTGCCAGAGAGGCCAGACACACCGCCACCCAACGTTAAAGATCAAAGTAAGCACGCTACACAGATTGGCCGTCATCTTTTCTTATAAAATGCCCAGTGTGATCGGTAACACCGGTGTTGTCACAAGTATATTAACCGGTGGGAACATTTCCTCACCGTCACATCCCTATCCACTGGTAAAGGTACTCAATTTATACTATTGCCTGATAGTAGGCACAAGATGCCGTGAATAACATCACGTCACCCCGTCTTGTAAGCAAAGTTTTTGGTTTGAAAAGTTTTCATGGAAGTTTAAAGGAGCACTGGAGCAATCTCTTTCGGTTTCTTGTCACTATTATCAACACTAAAATCTCTGTCTTTGTTGTTATTGTCGACACACCTGCCGCCCTGCTTGCAAAGCTCTCCTAAGACACCACGCTGCCATATCAGCGTAAGTCCCAACCGAGAGGTGATAGGCGGCACACGGCTGCACAAACAAACCTGGCTAAACGCACTGCTAGGATAGGATCGAACGGCTTGTCCAGGACCGGGGCCAAACACCTCTGGCGCTAAGATGGCCGCCCCTCAGGAATCATCCCGTGTGTGAGATCTTGAGTAAACGGGAGAATCTTGCCGTGTAATGTCCTATCTTCGACAGAGCTAGGGATGCATGACGTACACTGGCGCGGGAGATAAGTGCTGAAGATGGGAGAGAGGTGTGACTGTAGATAAGGCCAGGCGGAGGATGAGGGAAGGGGAGAAGGACAAGGTGGGGGACGAAGATAGACAGGACACAGGAGAGTTACTGTGCCTTACATTGTGCTGCATAGTTGCCTATCGTCCGATTCAGCTTTGCCACTTTCCTCTGATTTGAAGAATCTGTGTTTGACAGTAATTTATCTTCAAGCCTCAGAGCTCTATGTGGCTTTAATTCTGTCTGTGTTGTATTGTAGCTTTTTCCACATATGCTCTCTGAAAGAAAATCTTCTGGGACATTAAACTTATCAAACTGACAATTAAAGCGCGGGATCATTCTGCAGCTGAAGCACACCACATAGATTAAGCAGAACTCCTGCAGTATTGTAATGCAGCTATGAAGTCACTTTCCTCATTGAAGTCTTTATCAGTTTCAGCCAGATTGGAACAGGCTGGCATTCTTGGATCCAGGACTACCTTAAGGCCTTGATCTGAGAGCCATCTGTGCTTACTCCACTCATGAGGCAGTTGTGTGTTTCATAAGCTCTCCGCAACCTAATAGCTTTATTTATGTGTCCCGGTGCATGCTGAAAGAGGAGGCATGCAAACAGTACACACCAGCTGAACATAGTTACTCTGCAGGCCCAAAGCACAGACAAAAGGGAATGCGGTGGAATAAATCCCTGGGAATACTTTTCCTCGGATCATTTAAGTCTCTTACCATGGGTTTCACATCAGGAGTCTTGATGAGGTTTACGGCCTAATAAGAATATCTGCTATTAATATCTTCAGTCCGGTTGATGAAATATAGATTAAGACAGTAATTTTCCAAATGAATGCCTGCCATCTGATATGAGCAAATTTACAGTAGCTATTAGGCTATGATAGGGCAGCTGATAAGTGAGCGCCAGAGAGGTCCTCTCAGACAAATAGGATTTGACATGCAGCAGTTTGATGAATTTACTCTTTGTGGCTCTTGTCAAAGCCATGTCAACTACGTGTTCATGGTAAATAGACGGTGACTTGGTAGCAGTCAGGGTTGCTTCCACCAGCTCACAAAATGATCCAGTACACAGTACTGCTGCTTTTAGTGCACATTTGTATTGTTTGTAATTTGTTTTGTTTATTGCTGGTATTTCTGGCATCATTTTATCCTCTGTGAAGCACTTTGCTAAACGACTGTTCGTTCTAAACGACTGTTCGTTCTAAAAAACAATGGCAGCTCCTTGAGAGGTTTAGCGTAGATGCTGCAATAGCATCAGTTATATCAGAACTGGAGAGTAGGATATTTCTTCATTGAAAGAAGAGCAAAGTACGGCACTGAAATTGTTAAGTACGGTAAGGATTTTGCCTTCAGTTAGTTTCGCTTTCTTGAGTTTGATTGACATATGGTTCATCCAATCACCTTCCAAGTATTTTTTTATTTTCCAGGTGTCTGCCCTTTTCCAAACAGTTTCCAATGACGGCTTCTCAGATGGTTGTGTGTAACAAACCACCTGATAGGGTCAGGTTAGCACTTTGCAACTTTGTCGAGAAAAATACTGTAGAACAAGTATTCAGATCCTTTGATTAAGTATTAATACAACAATTCAAAAATACTCTATTACAAATAAAAGTCCTGCATTCAAGTCAAACTTTGTCCTCTTCACACGCCACTGTGAAACTTTCACAGGTATGAACAGGGGCCCCGCCTCCAATGCTGTTTCCTGATCTCTTTGTACATCCATGCGGCAGTCACGCCAGCAGTTTCTTCTGTGATGTAGCTGCTAATTTATCTCCCTTCTTCCGTTTCATTCTCACACAGTTTATCAGGATTTTTCTTTTCACTCTGTAATGGAAACGACTTGAAATGCAGCAAATTATAATAGTCTATATGTGATAAAAAAAAAGTACTTTGTAAAAGTAAAGTAAAAACAAAAGTGTTGCTCAGTCTGCAACATATTTAAGTTATACGGATATCTTTACTTTTGTCAAACTACAGACTAAAAATACTGCTTTCAATCAGCCGTACATTGATATATAGTTTTGCAAGTAGTTACAAATTGAAACTAGCTAAATGGTTGCATGGCATCAGGGTTAATGGAGAGTTTTGTACAGTTGCCTCTGGTGATGGCTTCCTTGTGACTGCAATTGCACATCCACTATTACAGTATCTTAATCTGATATAGGCCCGCGTTGTCACAGTGTGAAGTGTCAACAGTGAGGGTTAAGTGTCTGAGTATTTTTATCTCCTCATCCTGCTCCTGCATGTGGGAGGTGACAGCCATGGCGGTGGCCTGCCATAGGATTTCACCTAGCTGTAGCTTTAATCAGTGCTGAGTGCAGCTCTCTGTTGTGGCAATGAGGGAGAACCTCTCAAGGGTCAGATTTGGCCAACATTCAGACTGGAGCTACTGTGTTGAAACAGAAAACATCCAGGCATGTGGGTGGAATCAAGAATCAGCAGAGCAGGACCACACAAGAGACTTTTAGACAGTTAGACATGAGAATTAAAGCACAGAGCATTAAAGTCAATTTGATGAACCCTGAAAAAGCTTTTTATTGAAAATGTGATAAGTTGAGATAAAGTTTTGTACAAAACTACTAACTGGATGTGCATATATACATATACAGTATGATCATTTTCAAATAAATACCACCGTTTAGTCATAGACCGACGCGCGAGGTACCCCTCTAACGTTACTTTTGGACGGACCAGGGACAGCGTGTCAATGTACGCTACATGCATAATGTCCTTTCAAAATAACTTTCACAGGAAGTTGGGTGTAGGCAGCACAACCACTTAATTAGGTTTAGGAAATGGCTGAGGTTGACGTTAACTTCACCGACGTACGACCCACATGACTATTGAGTGACTAACCGTACATGTGATTGATGGCTCGTGCGACTAGCGATCATGTGACTCACCGGGCTTCTTGACAAAATAAGTCACCGGTTAGTTTTAGTTTCACACGGGCCACGAAAACAGCGGTCTCCTGGGTCTAAGTCCTGTGTTTGTTTGACCCATCCACCACACCTCCCTCCCGCCATGAGCAGACTCTCATACTCTTATGGTCACATGACCGTGGTTGGGGTTACATTGCTGTTAGCTGAAAGCCCGGTGCGTCGCTTACAGTCTGCTAAAGGGCGCCTCCGTGTGTCAGTATCCGATGAGTTGGGAGTGAGAATGGGTTGAGGAGGGATGTACCTACATGTGTGTATCCGACCACTAACAGAAACTAATTTTGTCATGACTCTAGATGATAGATTTTAAAAGAACTGGTGGGCAGGATTATATTTCAGAAATGTTAGAATACTTTTGGTTCACATAATCCAAAAATGTTTAGCCTCACTTTGCACTCTCAGAATATAAACAAGGGCACTGCGAGACATCCCAGTGACACAGGGAGGAAGCGAGTGGTGAAGTGATAAATTGGGTATACCTGAGTGTGTCTGTTCCCTGTTTCTCCAACAACTGCCGCCAGTCATGAGTGATACAAATTACTTTCTGCTACAAATTAGTTCTGTTTGCACGTCACACCCTGGAGTTATGTCCATGTCTTGTACTTGTTCTGTTTTTTTTCATTGTTTCGCTCCATTTTTCCCTGTCACCTGTTGCAGCCAATTATCGATATTGGCTGGCTTGTTGTCAGTATCCCTGCCAGGGTCTCGACACGTTGTTGCAGTCGTACAGCAAGTCATTAATTAATAACAACTGCACACAGTTAGGAGGTGTGAACGCTGATGAATTTGAGCTGGCCTGTGAAGACTGGCTACTTCTTGCTGACTCATCCTGGGAAAGATTAACATATAATAATTCCCCATCCATCATACACTTGTGAGGGAGGAGATGACCTCATCTCTGGCTGTAAAATGTAAGTTGAATTTTTGCTGTGGAATCATAGCAGTTGTATATTCATGCGCCTCTCAGCAGTAAAACTGCCAACGGCTTTAAACGGTCTATTTATACTTGGTTACAGACGTCAAGTTGTTTAGTCCAAGTTTATTGTTTCTCATTTGTTCCGGTCTGTTTATATTCTGCATCTCATTCCTCATTTTGTTTTCAGTTTTAAGAGATAATGGTGATCTAGGTGGTCCTGCTGGTGATGATCAAGATGACAATGATTGTACTACTTGTGATATTTCCTACTTTTTAAAGTAATGAGATGCAGTTTTTTGCACAAAAGTAGAAGAATGGAATTTAATGCCATGAGTCACAGAATTGGGAAGATAAGAGAGATCGGAATCTAGCCGATGAAAAATAGCATCAGTGAGGTGAATGAAGAGACAAATTGGAGCAGAAAGAGGAAAAATGAAAAACATCCAGGGTCACAGGGAGGTGGTGGCGGGATAGATGGGAAACAGAAGAAGAAGATTGCAATGCAGAAAATGGAGAGTGGAAAGCACCAAAGCAATGAAGACAAAGCATATTGAATAAATAGATCGAACTGACAAGAAGACGCCGGAACACGGTTAAAGTAAAAGGAAAACGTAGAGTAAATAGAGCAAAAACAATGGAAAACAAAAGTAAAAAGACGACTTACAAACAGCAAGAAAAAGATGAAGGAAGTGTGTCTGGGACAGTTGGTGAAGATAAAGACGGAGAAGAACAACAGAGCACAAGAAGAAGAAGAGATGAAAGAGAATACGGACTGGGAAAAAAGTAGATTAGACGCAGAGAATGAGAGAGATGGAAGGATCATACGTTGGATGAGTAGCAAAGGATGGAAATAAGAAGGAGAACGATGGAGGGGGTTTGTTCTGTTTATCCTGACTCTGAGCAGCCTGCTAAGCAGATGATGATAAATGAGGCGGTGGGGAGGCCGGCTCCCCGCTCTGTTCACCGGATGGAGAGCCGCACACCAGTCTTTTCTCTCTAATTACCTCTCACTTACCATTAGCACTGCCACAGCCACTCAGTTCCACCATCAGTTCCCGGCCCCGCCCGGAACGCCATCTCCCATTGGTCCCCCAATAACCAAGCGTCTTCACTTGACTCCGCCGATTGGTTGGCTCTGTGTGTGAAAACAGGAACACACAGAAGGAAGGACATTCACGAGCATGCAGGTCTCCTCCATTTGGTGAAAAATGGACTGGAATATTTGGACTGGCTTTACATTTGGCTGACACGTTGAGTTACAACCCCCTCATTTACATAAGGAAGCAGAAATGCATAAAGAAAAGAATACAGAAATAAATCAGTTTGGGGAAATAAATACGGGGTAAAATGCAAATGGAAAATCATGCAGAAATTTAAAATGCGGAAATAAATACACACATTTAAAAATACATAAATAATAAATAAAAAAAATTTTATGCAAAAAATAATTAAATAGATTAAAAAATAAATAATAAATGCAAAAAAATAAATAAATAAATAAAAGGGAAATTAAACAAAAGAGTAAATAAATAGGGGTATCAATACAAATATTAATAATAATAAATAAAGAAACAAATTAAAACAGAAATATAAACGTATGTCACATTTTATCAATAAATTCATGGCTACATTTCTTTTTTATTATTTATTTATTTATTGAGGCATTTATTTATTTTGATCCTGCCAGGTTTCGTCTTCCATACTGACTACCACAGCGTCTGGTAAACCTCATTTTCATCATCATATTACACATATAACAGTGCGTCATTGATTGCTATAGGCAACCCTGTCTTGAATCTAATGAATCACGATGGCAACTTAAGCGCTGATTCATGAATCCACTGTCAAATGTCATTCATCTATTCTGTTTACAGCTGAGATTAACTGGAGGCGGAGGGGGTTTGCATTAAAATACCAGTCAAATCAATCAGTGTATAATAAACTGAGACTTCTCACACTGGTGGATTCAGCTCGCTGTACCGCACAGTAAGCGCATACACATCCATCCACATTTAACTGTGTAGTTTTAATCATGCCTGTCACCTCTCACTCTCAACTCTGCTGTGGTTTATTCGCAAGCTGAAATCAAAGCAGATGAACTACTACAGGATTGGATGTGATTCAATTTTAGCAGGAAATATTAAGGACCCTTTTGTTTCCGTCATGTTACTTATCTATCATTATCAATGAGTTATGAGGTCCAGTTCCAGTCTCAGAGTCTCCAGTCTATTAATTAATTTTCTATTCTCTATTAATTATCATCATCAATTCTTTTTTTATTGAGTTCTTTGTGACCATAAAAGTACACAAATAAGGAGCAGTGACTTGCTGCATGACTTAATGTGAACAGAATTAGATTTCCTTCCCCGCGGATCCAAGATGATAATGCAGGTTGACAGTCACCAAAACTGATGTCTAATGAATGAGTTACCTGTCAGTCTATAGGACATTCTGCTTCCTTGTCTTGGTTCATTTCTAATAACTTCTGTAGGTTGAATATAAAACCCACCAGAACTATAAAAGGCAGCAATGTATCGGTAGTTTTTTGAAAAAGCCGAAAAAATTAAGTCACCCATTGGTATCAAGATATAGCTCTTCAAACTCTAGATAAGAGATAAGAGAATGTATCACGCTCCACTGGCAGACTTTAAATCATTTACAATTCAACACTGTTTAGGTTTATCAATGTCACGGAGTGAAACCTTGAAGCACGGTGAGCTTTGATAACATGTGACGTGGATGATACGTCAATGACATGACATAAAGGATCCCAGATGACCAATTAGCTACCTGCTATTTTGCTTCTGCTAACTCTCCTTGCCAGATGACATGAAGAATCTTTTTTCCTCTTCCGAATCAAGTGCCCCATGGACATTTTTTCCTCCCATCTCGGTACGGTTGTTATTGATTGAGCCAGAGGAGTCTGGACAGTCAGTAATTAAACGGAACGACTGGTGGGTGTAAAATTAGCCTTTGTGTCATTAGACTGGAACGACAGAGTGGGTATAAAAGAACAAGTTGCGGCTGAGATGACTGATGACGGAAGGCCAATTAAAAGGCAGAGCGAAGAACGGATGAGAAGAACGGCCGAAGACGTTGCAGAGAAGCGTATGGATTTGTCTTGGATAATGAACTCTTCAACCGCCATCGATCTGCTGTGAAAGAGATGGTGGATCAAGGATCCACTTTGAAGGAGCTCAGGGGAATCAGATAGTTTGCTTTAGATCTCCGATGAATTTGTAAACATTAAATTGGTTTCCTTTTAAGACTGGGAAATTGTTCTTTTTGGGGATAATCCGAGCAACTCTGTTAAACGCAATTTTCTTGATGCCTCAGATGCTTAAATGAACAGTCTCTGGAGTCAAGATCATTAACGTTCTTGAGGGTATATTCATTTGTGCTCTTTGATGAATGGTGTGACCTTCAAGTCACCGAAACAGTGCACGTCACCCTTGTGCATTATCACTACAAGTCTATAGCTGTCTTGGCATGCCAAAGGGAGTGAAATGAGTTAAGCTTTAGAGGACAAAATATGTTTTTACAGCAATTTCAGTTTGGCAGACTGTTTGATGCCATTATGTGTTAGCGAGCATGTAAAGGCAAATTTCAATATTTTACAATGTCAGACTCGCTGTCCAAGTTTTGCGTAATATATCCCATAACACTGTACTCACCACCACCATTGTATAGACCGTAAACATGAAAGCTCCTCTGGTAATGCCTGCTTTACTGCTTTTCAAGGCTGAACTGCTTCAACCCTGTATGGTTCATGTCTTTTCTTGGACTAGGTTGTAAAGCTGTCTCCAGTGGAGTGCCACAATGTTGGTAGTGAGGACAATGTTGGGAGCTTAACCTGGTCAAAACGATGACAACAAGGCCGTGCTTGTAAAACAACAGAATGTCCCTTCATGCTAACAGTTACAATGTTTCTTTAGGTTAGGACTAAAATGATATGTTGGATAAGAAACTCAATATGTGGATTTAGTTTTGAGTCTGTGTGGACTGAAGTCATGAAATATGATTTCATAAAACAATTGTGAAGGCTGTAATTAGGCCAGAGTAAACATATGGTAAAATAACTTTGCATATCTGCCACGTCCAATGGGTCGTAAATTTAAAATCTGGCATATGATAGAGGGACAAATCCCAACCATGCGTTTCCTTTCTTTTGTAAACTAGTTACACATGGGGTGCATTTCTGTAATACTCGTGGTTAAATGTTTGTAACCTTTCGGTAAAGTCCCTTGAAAGCCTCCGTCCAACAAAAGAAGTTCTGAATAACGTCAGCTCTGGCTAATCTCGGGAACCAATACTTCTCTCTAGCATGGCTGCTACCTTGGCTAGTTTGAATTAAATCAAGATTCGAGGAAATGGGAAAGAAGAAAAAACAGCTCAGAATGGAAATGAATTGCAACTCTGTTTAATACACACGTTATCTGATTTCCCTGAGTAATGGATCTGAAAGGTTGTCGGATTTCCAAGCTGTGAGTTGTTTGCAAAGTGGAAAAAATGCGACATCAATTTTGAATCCTGATAGCAGAGCTTGATATTGCCAGACATCACCTTGGGATTGGTAATGCTGGCCATTCACAGCTAAATGTTCACATTTTGAGCAAATGCATTGTGCCAATATGAGTCTGAATGTAAGTCCATCCTTGGCCTATTTGGATCTGTGCAACATCTGAAGTTCTGCTCCATCAAAGTGAGTCATAAAATCTTGCTCTGGATTTTTTTGAAGTCACTGCCTTCCCTTTCAGATTCAGACAGACGGAATTATTTAATTTCAGGGTAGAGGTTACCATCAAAGGCAGCATGTCCTGTGTTGTGATTGTACACAGAAATATACAAACTACGATATAGTCTTGGAGAGAAAGTGTTGGCTGATTTAGAAGAAGCACATATCAATGCATGCAATAATATGCAACAAAAGCTGATATGGCTACTTTGTGAGGCTTTGACAGTAAGCTAATGAATGATATAGAAGTTTACGTAATAGATGATTAAAAAGTCCTTGCATGAAAGCACTTAAGTGTCATACTGGTAGTGCATCTTCAAGAGCCTTTGACCTATGAAGCTGAGCAGCACATGGCTAAAGCCAGAGATATACTTGCAGTTAACTACATGTTTGCGTGTGCATGATGCTGCCTTGCATATCCTGCGTCCGTTTGGAACATTGGTTGTGTACATAGTCAAAAATTAACATGCTGCGAGCGTTGCGTAGGGATGACTTGTTCGGGGTGGATGGCTGGGAAGTCAAAGTTGATTTATTTGTAGAGTAACTTAACTAACACTACTTCCGGAGTTATTTTAAAATGAGGATATTTACGCTACTAAGTAACCAAGTCGATATTTCCCTAAACCTAACCAAGTATTTTTGTTGCCTAAACCTAAGGAAGTTGTTTCCTGTGCAGATGTAAGTTTATTTTGAAAAGACTGTATGCAAATAACAAGCAGAAATTGATACGTGTTGCTGCACATTTGTATGAAAACGAACGATAAAGGAGGAACAACTTTTTTGTAAGATATCATAGGAACCGTTGTATGACAATACGTTGACCCTGGCAAATACTGTAACCCTGTCGGAAAATACATTTTAAGGTAATCCCACTCAAACGGTTCAAGATACAGAAAGGTAAATGTTAGACAGCTAGTCTTCTCCTGGTTTGAGTGACACTGCAGCAGAAATATGACTGACTTCAGAACTAAAACTCCCTTTTTCCTTTTGGTAGTGACCATATAAGCTTCCATATATAGTACGGGGGATGTCATCATCCTTTTTAACAAAATGACCAAAATGCATGCCCCTTGTTAACCTGCCATTCCCCCTCTCCATCCCCTAGTAGCAGAGAGAGTGCGAGGAAGGAGGGGTTGTTTAGTTGAATATGTTAGTGTATAGTCTGCCTGACTCATTGATCCTTTATCTGTCTGAGGTGTGTGCAAGTCAGAATCTATGGCCCCGACCACGTCTCTGAAATATCAGTAGCCTAACTGTGCTGTGTATTGATAAATCCATGGCGCTGTCTGTGGTGCTGGAGTAACAAATGAATTTGTAATTAAAAAGTCAGTTTTGTCTTGGATCTATAGTATTCTCTAAACTATTTATATAGCCGTTAACTCTGTCAGCACTGTTGTCGTTGTTAGCGCTGGTAGCACTGTTATCTGCCCGCTCAGACATCTCCGTGTTCAGAGCTGCATGGGTTGTAGCTGCTGTGGTAATGAGGAAATCACACGTTTTATTAAAATCGAAGAACGCCTGCGATGATTGGCTGAGAGAAAAGTTTCGATAGTACATGGTACTGGGTTATTTTGATTCCCCCTGTAAAAAGTAACGAATCGTCTACTGTTCATATATAAATGAAATTGAACAAATTCAGAATAATGGATTCATATAAAATGCATTATGTGCTTTGCACAATATCAGATTTGTATTAGGGAACATCAAAGTACAGTACATATCCCCCACTGTACTGTAAAAAACAATGCATGTTTTACCTGTTACGTTAGCCATTGTAGGATATGCTGAATGAATCAATCTGGTCAACCTGCTGTGCCCACTGTCACTTGTTGAGGTTGTTGTCCATACTGTGAAGCAACGTTCAATGCATTTAAATGTATGTATAGATTTAAAACGACATGTTTAATACATGTAATCTTATCTGCCATTTGATTTGCTGATATATTTATTAAAAAGCCTCTTATCTACTAATGATGTGTGCTTTTCCTGAACCTTTATTTGTTCACTAGTTTTTCTACACTGCACGTCTTGCCTGCATTATTTTGTCTCAAGAGCTCTCTGAAGATAAGTTGCGCTTTAATTCTAATAAGATTGGGTCATAGGGCTGTCTCACCTCCACACATCAGTTACATCAGCTTCAATTTAATTCACTTTTTCACACTCTAAACTGCCTTGGTACTCTCGGAGCCCCTTATCTAATACGATTTATCAGCAATGCACCACATGTGGCTGGGAAATTACAAGCTGGGAAACCAGAAAAATGTTTCTGATCAGTTCTTTCAAGTCATAAGTTGACTGACATTCTTCAGAACAGCCATGGTCTTGTGTGCCGCTCCAACTTTGCCATCACTCAATCGCTCAGACAGCAGTGGGGAGTAGCAATTGGAGGGGGAAATGTATAAATTTTGCCCCTAAATGTTGTGAAATGCCCTTTGTTTGGTCTGGAAGTATTGATGGAAATCACTCTAAATGTTACCATGGAAACAGGAAAAGAAGTGTGTTTAGTGTCATATGAAGTTTTCACTGGTCTGTTCTCTTTGATCAAGGAATTGCTCACAAACATTTTTTGTTAATCTTAAGGTCCAACATCTTCTTAAATGCGTCTAAAGGTTTGTGAATTAGGTAGCTGTGAATGAACAGGTGGGTGTTTAGTATCTTGCCTAAGGCCATTCAGCAGGGCAGGGATCAAACCTGTGACATTTTCCTTACAATATGAAAAATAAATGTGAATGAAGACACAGCTACATTCATACATACGTACACACACACACACACACACACATCCTGTCACCTCCATTGTCCTCATAATCTGAATCCTTAAATAAACCCAGTGCCCAAGGCTCTAAGGCTTATTAATATTGCAGCTCCGTCGGTATTCATTATGAATGAGAACAAGTGTGAAGACTCAGAACGGGCTGCAAAACAGTAATGGCTGTAACAATGCAGGTCACAGAGATAATCAGCATGCCCCGCCAACCTCCGCTTAACTGACAGGCTCACGCATGGCACTGCTTAGAAAAACCTTGACAGGTTTCTCCATTCTCTGGTGCCGAGTAAAAGACCTGTTAGCATCGCAGATAGAATAAGGGAGAATGTTATCACATTTTTATGTAATATTAATATAATGAAAGAACGCTGACATTTGAGACATAACGTAGGTGTGGACAATACAAAGTATGATGGCTTTTACTGCTTCGGTGTTAAATGAGAAACATTAGTCACTCAATTAAGAGCTTGCTAAACAGGATTAAATGTCAAGGTTTCTGCTTCTCTCCGCTCTCTATTTAACTCTGCTACTGTCACAATGGGCATTCACATTTGCAGAGAAGAACAGGGGGACCTCTCGAAACTGGAATATGTATCTTTATATATTATTTACCTTTTTTTTCCATTAAAATGTCCTGTGACGGCTGACCTGGCGCCGGAGCTGGTGGCGGTGGAGTGCCACAAGGTGCTGAACAGGGTCCCCTCGCACTTGCCCCTCGTTGATGTCAACTGTGAGTCTGAAAACTAAGTGCTTCCTGATTTAGATCGACTAGAAGAGGGTGGGGGAGGAAAAGAAAGAAAACAGCCACCGTCAAAGAGTATACCATAATCGTTTTCAAACACAAAAACGGGCGTACCTTGTAACTGTGAAAGGAAGAATACCGTGTTAAAGGAATGGTTTGGGATTTCATGTTTGTGTTATGTTGCACTCTGCTGCAAAACCAATTGCCCTTCAGGGAAAAATAAAGTTGACATGTCAGTAGCTGTGTTTCCGTTCAATTGTCAAGCTCATTTTAAGCGAACTTTTGAAATGTTGCAAAAATACGAATGCAAATTTGGTGCGTTTCCATTAACTGGTTTGAAGCGAATAAACTCTGTTTGTTGGCTACAGCGTAGTTTGGTCAGAAGTTGGCGCTATATGCTACGCATGGCTGTAATCCACCAGTAAACAGAGTAGAAGAAGTAGAGTCGGCTTGGCCATGCATCTAGTCATGTTCGATAGAAAAATGGAGAGAGGTTTCAATTGTTCTTTCATGTCAGCTAATGTTTGCCATGTTTCATGTTGTCTGGAGACGAAGACAAGCATTCACATGTTATTGGAATATCCGAGAAGACCCCGGCAGTGGAAACAGCTGATCAGTCATGTGAGTTCAATTTTCGCTATGTCAGAATTTATTCGGCAAAGGCGTTTCCATAACATATTTAGCGCATCAACTTGTTCGATAATGGCAAAAAAAACAAACTCAAATGAGCGTAAAAACTTTTTGCAATTGAGGACGTTTTATCGAATTTTGCCATTTCCATACAGCTTTTCTAATGCAATACTTGGATGGAGACACGGCTACTGTTTCCACTATTTCTCCTTTATTGTCACACTCACTTTTACTTTTATTACAAGCTATTTCTGAGCCTCAGCTTGCCTTACATTTGAATATTCAACAAACAGAGCCACGCACATGCACACACACCCACAATCTCCTCCAATCTTTCGCCTTTTCTCTCACCTTCTTTCATCAGACACACACATAACTTCCTCTGTTAGTCTTCTCTGTCACTATCTCTCACTCCAGCACACACACACACACACACACACTCCGTTCTCTGGTGGAGAAATGACTGTATCTGTGCTGCCAGGTGTGCTCTCAGCGGTGGCTGTGACCCCAGACAGAGAGCTGCTCTCTGCCGCGCCACGGGGGATACAACGACAAAGCTGCTCCAAACATTTATTTTCTCATCTGTCCTCTCCACTGCAACTGTTATCACCTTTGTCAACTTTCATGGATCGGAACGCCGTGCGGTTGACAGGCAGCTTCCTGTTTTAGCACTTTAGTTTCACAGTCTTACCCTAAGTTTGGAGGTTTTCTTGCTTTCATGCAAAAAACTAAAACTGGAAAATGACTTACAACGGCTATAATTGATATTTTTACAATAACGTATTAAATGGCACAGTGAAAACAATGTGACGATGTGAAATTGGTCGCTCATTATGATGAATCTACAGAGAATTATGACCTGAATCTGCAGCTTTCCTCGGCTTTATGGAGCTTTATAGTGAGTTTCAGCTCATTGTTTAGCTTTCCCGCAACTTTACTGTTTAGGCAGCTGTTTTCAGCGAAAAAGCTCCAAAACCCCCACTGTACTGTACACTACCTGCTCAGCACCAGACAGTTACTGTAGCAACTGGCTGGTGGAGAGATAGATATTTCTCTCAGGAGTTGGTAGAGAGAGTATGTATTGGACTTACTCTCAACTTGTGGCCAGAAACACAACCACTCGTGAATCATAATTTTGCTCCATAACTGCTAGATGTGTACATAAACAACTGTTTGCCAGAGTTTGCCATATCAGCTTAAAAGGTGATGATATGTCAGTTGTTTCTGTCCGGTGTCCAAGTGGCCAAATAATATTGTATTGTAGGTTTAAGTAATGGCATAATAACAGCCATTTCAATACTCTGTAAAGACAGTAAATCAAGGAATGTCCAGTAAATGTTTGAAGTTTTCATAAAATGTAGCTGAATTTGTAGGGCATACCTTTGCTTGTGGCCTTTGGATGACACTGTTTAAAGTAGAAGTAGTGACTACAGCTGCCTGTCAAACTGAGTTATTGCTTAAAACAAATTGGCCTCAAACCAAATATATTGTTTTAACTCCATTTAACTTTACTTGGCGACACTGATATACATTTCCATGACTTGATGGCAGTGCTTCCTATAGGTTCAAAAGGGAGTCTGTAGCAAATACATTGCAAATATACTATGCTGACTTGGAGTGACTTTCTGAGGAGCCGAGCTGCTGAGGAGCCGTGGAAGGGAGTCCATTACAGTGGTTGATATAAAACCACTAGAACAGACAGCTTAGGTCCACAAAATTCAGATGACAACTGTATCACACCACATCTTAAACTGAACTTCAGTCCAGTACTAGCAACAGTCTGATCCAGGAACTAAATTTATATTATTTATTGCACAGGATTGACAAAAATAGACATGTGTGTTTGTTCTGGGAATGTCTTTCAATTACTTTTTTTGTCATTTGCTAATTTCTCATTGCAGAAAGCAAACAAATGTATCCAAGCACCATTAAGTTCACTATTTTCCTCTAAGACTTTTCTTTTTTTGGATTTGGAAGCCTACTGTAGCGATAGAAAGTCAAGACTAGCCAACCAGAGGATAAGGTGCCAGGCTGTAGACGTACGTAGGCAATGACACAGAGTTTAGTTGACTGGAGAATTTTTTTATATATATATATATATATAAAAAATAGATAACGAAGCATTCAAATGCCGATTTGGAGGTTGAATACCATGGCAACGGTTGAAGCTTCGAAGCATTTGGGTCAGCCCTACAAAATGTTAAAACTGGAATCGCTTTAGGCCTACGTTGATTAATGAAAGTTGTTCATTAGCCATGTTAAAAGATAACCATTGTTCATTTCTATATACTTTTTTTATCAAAGCTACAGAGAGCCGCTGGAGAGCGCTAAAGAGCCGCAAGTTTGCTGACCCTTGGTTTAGCTGTTGTTTCAGAACCATGGACAGCGCTGTTTGTTGTGTTTATGAGCAAAGAGGGCGTGTGTAAGTGTGGCGCTGTCCGTGGTACTGAAACGAACAGAACATTACGCACACTACGCACTTCTAGCTTCTACGCACACTTCTACGCACACTTCTACGTACACTTCTACACGCTTCCCCCTGCTGATTTTGACAGAGAATCGTTCAAAAGATATTTACGACTCTGCTAGTGCTACATTTCGATGTGAGTGCCCTGATTTTGTTGTTATTTAGCCTTTCTGAGGCTATTGCATGGTGACATCAATTCATTTTATTTTATGAAAAACATTGCCCCCTCGCAAATTGAACAGCCTCCTCAGTGACGTCATCCTGGCTTCTGGCTTTGGTTTTTGAACTAAAAAAGTTTTCTATAACGCTACTCAATACTCATACATCACTAATATAGGCCTATGTCTCTTTCAATACATATGCCCCACCACACACTCCACGTGTGTTCCATGGTTCATGGACAACAGCATCAGAATTCATGTAAAAAAAAGTTGTTTCAAGTCAATAATATTTGTTTTTTCTATGGGAATAAGATTGAATTTGTGGAGGAAATAATGCAATGCTTGTATTAAAGATAGTGATGTATCTCACAGCAGGTACACTATGATGCTGCCATATTTCCATTTCACTTTTCAAAACATCAAAAGCTTTATTTTCTCCAAGCAGGAAAAGTGAAAGGAACGTCCCCCGCGGTAGTGTAACAGCATGAATAAACAGCAACGCTGCTCTATAGGAGATCTCTCTCTATGCAACAGGTGTCTTTTACTACAGATTTGCCCACTGAATAATTCACAGGGCTCTTCCACCTTTAAAAGTCGCCTTCTCTTATTCATTATTTAGGCGCCTTTTCACTGCGGAGGCACCTTCAATTATTCAACAACAATATAGAGCCGAGCAAGGGGTTAATAGGGCTATTGCTGGCAGTGAGCGGCAGGGGAGGTGAAATGGGCAGGGGAGGTAGTGATGTAGGGGAAAGGGTGGGTGGGAAAGATTTATGATACAGGTCTAGTGGCAAGGTGAGAGATTGTGGCACCGGGGGAATAGAGCTGTGAGAGTGAGATTGAGGCGGAAAATGGTTTGCGATGATGGGGAAGCATCAGGAGCACCGCAATCAACATGAGACGTATGTGAACATGTGTGTGTATGTAATGAAAGAAAGGAAAACTGTCAATCTCACAATGTCATTATGTTTGGTTCAGCGTCTTGAAGTTTAATGTTGTGGGACATATTGCATGCTCAGCTGTACTAGTGGGGGATCCCTCTAGAAACCCTCTTTCAGTTTTAGTTTAGTTCGTCCAATACAATTGTGTTGTGTTTCGTTGCTTTAACATGGCGGGAGGGAAATTGTTTGTGAGTAGCTTCAGAACAAATGTAGGTATGTTATGCCTTCCTCTATCCTGCTGTGTGATTTGTGTCTATCTTTTATTTTGTAGTGTTTTTCTGTTTAAGCTCCACAACCGTCATTAAATGAAATGTTACATTCAAACTGTACAAGGTCAGGCTTTACAAGGTCACGTTACTGCCCGTACTGTTTGACTGACTGACAAGATGATCTCTAGAGTTTATCACTTCACAACCACTCTTCAATGTTTGATCTTTAACAAAGATACTCTTGATTTGTGTTGAATACTGCTGAAATATTCTCCACACTCCGGGTCTTCAGCAACAAGTCATATTCAAAAGACAGTTATTCCCAAAATAACTCCCGTGCAAACAGACAAAAAAGAACTGAGGTAACACAGGTCTTTTATCAAATTTTTGATACATTTTGAGGTAAATATTGGGGTAATTTGGCATTAATTCCAAGGAAATTTCCAATAGATTACTTGCTAATTATTACCTAATTACCATGAAATGTGTAGACCTGTAAAATGAAGTGTTACCAGAACTGATCTTACAGTTTGTTTCAATTTGTCTCTTCAGCACACTGCAAAGTGTCCCAACAAATTAGATCGTTTAGTGAAAAAGAAAATCTCAAAGACAACATGTGAGGTTGTCTGTAGAAGACTTTCCTTATCACAAAAACACTTCCTTGTAGATCTAGAGGTTCTCTCAAGATATCCCCTTTAGGTTTAAAATAACTTGGCTTCCGATAACAACATGTTCTGGTTTCAAACAAATCCCTGTCCCCCTGTGCCCCTCAGCTCTAGTTTACTCTGTTGTCTCTGTTATCTCCCTCTTCATGGCACTCCTCACCTACTCTTTTCCTGCACAGCCAGGAAGGGAGGGAGGTGCTCTTCTCGCCCAAGGCTCGGGCACTACATTTACCTGACAACATCGACTGATGTAGGTTATTTACTACATGTGGACCAGACATAAAGTGTGGATTCTAAGGCTACACTTTAAGTCAGTGTCTGAAACTTTGATAACAGATAAGTGACACTCCTAAAGAGGAGAAACATTAAAGAGAGGCCCACAATCAACCCTAATTTGTATAGCATCGTTCACATATTTCAGTGCAATCTAAAGGGCTTTAAATATAACTGGCTGGCTTATGATATAAAAACAATTGGAGACTGATGAACACAAAGAAAGAAAAGAATACTTAAATACAGTATATATCAACCTGATCTGATGGAAAGTCGAATACATAGCGCAAAATTACAAGGATATTCCGCGCCCCATGAGGACACATTTTAGCCTTTTCACGTGTCATTTGTACGCCGCTTTTCGGGTGTCAATAGTACACCATGCAACAAAACTATGGTAACGTCCACAGTTAGGTTTAGGCAACAAAACCACTCACTTAGGTTTAAACCCCCCAAAAAAAGACTTAGTTAGGTTTAGGAAAAACATTGTGGTCAGGCTTAAAATAACATAAACTAAGTGAAATATGTACGGAAACAATGTAATGTAACTACGGAAAACTCATCAAAAACGTCACTAAACTGCATGTCACAAACGTAACAAAAGCAAGAAAGGGTTTGTTATGGAGAGAGAGATAAAATATTAAATGCTAAATAGTAGGGCTGTCAAAGTTAACGCGATAATAACGCTTTAACGCAAATTTGTTTTAATGCCACTAATTTCTTCAACACATTAACACAACTTGTGAGTTTTATGTTGTAGCGGGCTCAGTTTTAAAGCTAGAGTGAAGATACTGGTATTATATGAAACTAAGAATGAAACCTAAGGAATCAATTGTTACAAACCATGTCATACTAGCTTATCGATAAGGAGGCTAAATAATGCTCCAAACTTACGCTAAATTTTGGCGAGGAAAAACTGGCATGGCCGTTTTCAAACGAATCCCTTGACCTTTGACCTCCAGATATGTGAATGAGACAGGTTCTATGGGTACCCACGAGTCTCCAATTTACAGACATGCCCACTTTATGATAATCACATGCAGTTTGGGGTAAGTCATAGTCAAGTCAGCACACTGACACACTGACAGCTGTTGTTGCCTGTTGGGCTGCAGTTTGCCATGTTTTGATTTGAGCATATATTTTTTTTATGCTAAATGCAGTACTTTGTTTCTGGACAATATTTGTCATTGTTTTGTGTTGTTAATTGTATTGAATTGTATTGAGTAGTATTGAATGGCAAATCGTAAAAATTGATCAGAAAAAAAAGTGCAATTAATCACAATTAAATATTTTAATCAATTGACAGCCCTATAAATAAAAATGAAATGTTAAATACTGTAATAATAAAAGCAATGAAATAAATTCAATAAAAGTTCTTTTTTTTTTTTGCCCGAGAGGAAAGACCTCAAACTTATACAACCTGTGTTAAACAACTGAGTCAGTTAACTGCCCCAGCGTACTGTACAAATTGTTCCCATTTAGACAATAATCTTATATAAGTTACTTACAGTGAGTGAACAGGGGGATGCATTGTCTTGTTCAAGGACAATCAGCAGGTCACATGGCTGATCACAGGCACATGTTTGCTATTTCTAGCTTTAAACTTGTGACATTTGAGTTATAGGACAGTCTTTCTGTACAGTGCATCAACTTAAACATGTGTTACAGTATCCTTTCTGCAGGATCCAAGCGGTTGGAAACAGCTATCACATCCAGTTCCTCTGACCATTAATTCATTACATTAATCTGCACAGTCCACCCTGTAATTGATCAAAAGCTATCATTCTGCAATGTTATCGTTATCATCACTAATTGATTTGATGATCCATGCGTCCCATTAATAATGTAATAGATGGTAGATTAAGAATTTAACTGTCCATTGCCATTAATGTGATCAAGATGTAATAAATGAATGAGCTACATTTCATTTAATTTAATCAAGCTCAATTTTATGCAGTCCGGTTTTCAGCCCATATATCCTGCCGGCACACAGATATGAAATGCTTGAAGTTGAGTGATGTGGGAAGTTTTTAAATATCTTTATGATCGACTTCAGTTTTTGACATATATGGCTTCTCCATACAAAATATGAATTCCGCTGAGTGGGTTTCAGATAAATTAAAACATTGTAAAACACAGAGGCTGAGCAGCGTTAGCCCTTTAGTCAGACATACTTATCTAATATGATGAGGACTTTATTTTGAAAAAAAAAGCTAAAGCTGTAATGTCATATTGCCTTTTTACTTGCAAGTCATTTAGAATAAAAGCACTATTTTAAGTACAGAGATACAGAAACTTGCTGAAGGGGTCAACCCAATCTCATTTTCTCAATCTCTTTCACTCTCTTTGTAATGAATTTAGAAATGCTGCAGCTCCCCCTATTGGCATGGATCAGGTGGGAGCCTTTCCCAGATCAAAGTTTCCAAGTCTTATCAAACGCAGCTCTGTCATGTAATGCAATACCACGGCCAGGAAACAGTCTTGACCAACATTTGACACGTTTAAAGTGGAAATCTTTATCCATGATCAGTGCACTGCGGTTTGCCTAAATGGCACAGTCAACAGAGCGATGCCGGACTTGTCATTAAGGAGTGTAATTAAGCATGCCTAATCTCAAATGTCATCAATAACTGCCTCATTCTACAGTACATCTGAGCTGATTCACTTTTTTTTTCTATGCAGTAAAATGATATCAATTTACTGAGATCAAACAGCAGCGGAAACCCTTCAGTCTCGAGTGTAATTACTGGTTTATTGAGACAAAAGCACCCTTTCTGCCTTAACAGTTGAATCTCGAGTGCTCCTCTCTTGAGCTGCCTTTGTCCGACGATGCCTGTGACGCACGTTCCAAGATGTTCAGCGCGTTTTTTTTTCCCCGAGAAAACTGCGAGGTCGATGCCGCTCGCTTGACAGCTGGAGAGTAATAGTATGTGAGAGTGTGGCTCCCTGTCATTTGGGCCTTCCTCCTGATTTTGGAAAGCCCGGATGAGTACCGCTCTTCATCTGGAGCTACATTCACGACGAAGCTCCAACTGCCCCAATTTTTCACTTATGAGATTTGTATCTGGGCAGCCTCAGTTTAGTCAAAATTGACATGCACATACAACCAAAACGAGTCTTTGCACGTGTCTTTTCAGCATCCAGAGTAAACATGAATCAAGAAGAAATGTAAAGAAAGCAGCCGTTTGGATTCGAGCATGAAGGCCTGCAGTGTGTGAACACAGCCTAAAACAATCAAAACTCTGAATTGATTCCCTCCTCTTTTTCTCCTCCCTTTGCTTCTCCTCGATGCTGGAAAAGCAGATTGAAACCCTTGATACCACCATACATCTGTCTGTCTGAACGTATATCTGTCAGCGAGGAGAAAATAGGAGAAATGGAAATATGTCTGTGTAGAGTGGAGGAGGAGGAGGAGGAGGAGGAGGGGGAGGTTGGGGTTGCCGGTAAGTAAAGTTTGCCCCAGGTGACAGTTTGAGCAAACTCCCATGAAGCTCTCTGCCGAGAGAGTTGCATGCTGGGCCGCGCAGAAACAATGGACTAATTAAGGCGAGGCTCTCGATGCAGGGTTCATTGCAAGTCCCTGGATCTCGGCTGGACGGTGGAGAGAGCGGCTATAGGGAGGGGAGGGAGGGTGTTTTTTCTCCTGATTAAATTCAGATCAAGGGAGCTGACACAATCTGGCTTTGGTTCTGGCTTAATGAATGGCTCCAATTATTTTAGCTGCAGGTTCTATCTGCTTTGACTGCACTATACGCAAACACACACTTATGTGGTACCTGCATCATGGCACTATCAAAGCCAAATCTCACTATATATAGAGCCACAGAGATAAACTGTGCATGTATTATTGTCTTTTTCCACATTATACTAGCTCTACTATACTATACTGAAACAAAGTGCCTGTGTGCATTTCTAAAATAACACATGCCGATTGCTAAATTGAGCAAACAAAGCCCTGGATTTCAATCTATGCCAACCATATCAAGAGGAAAGATGGATTTGGAAAGTAAACAGGGGCATGTGGTTAGACTTTAGGGAGATTAAGCTTTTTATATGTGGTTTAGGTATAGGGAAGGAAAGAGAGAGTGTAGGAAAATCAATTTAATCTGAATTTTAAAAAATGGGGGGAAAACATTAATGTGCAGTTTGACCAATGAAGTCTCTTATAGCGCAATTTGTGAGCGCATTTTAATATCAAATTCATACTGACAGTCACAAAAATTAATGCACCGTAACTCTGCATGGTATTCTACAAATTGAGTGAAACGGGAGGCAAAGCTCAGATAACTCAAACAGGCAGTTTGGCACTGGACAGTGATGTGGTCTAGTAGGAAGCAGCAGACATACTTACCACACACACATACTCACATAAAATACATTTCTTTAGATCACTACAGGATTATCGTCGACTATATTCATCTGTAGAATAAAATGTATTATTGTATGGTGTGTTATCAGTGACATTACAAACACTGGAAGCAAAAACAGTCCTGGAAAGTCTGAATTATCTGAAATGTTGTTAAAATTCGTCTCATTTTTAAATCTAAGGTGATGAAATTTGGAGTAATGTTTGTCTACAAAAGTAAAATGTTGAGTTTGTTACTGCTTTGACTCACCAACAGAGCCACATTTATCCAGGTACTAGCTGGTTACAATTCAGAGCAAAAAGGTGGCTGAGAAATTTCGGTAACACTTCCTTTTACAGGTCCGCAAATTTCATGGTAATTAGGTGATAATTAGCAATTAACCTATTTGAAATTTATTTTGAATTACTGCCAAATTACCCCAATATTTACCTAAAAATGTATCGAAAATTACTTTAATTTTTAATAATTATATTCCTCTATTTACCAATAGCTGGTAATTTATTGAATACATTTCCAGGAAAAGAATACAAAGTTAATTGATATGCTTTTTTCCATGTCTGCTGATAAATAGATAGTAGTTAGCAAAAAACGTACTTAATTTTTCTTAGAAAAGTCAAGTTAATTTTATTTGTATAGCCCAAAATCACAAATCACAAATTTGCATCAGGTGGCTTTACAATCTGTACATGAAACGACACCCTCTGTCCTTTACAGTGCGACCCTCTCATCGGATGCGGAAACAGTAATTCCAAATAAATTTCAAATAGGTTACTTGCTAATTATCATATGACATTTGCCGACTTGTGAAATGAAATGTTACAGAAATGTCTTGCTTTCAAAGGACTGCACAAGGCTAATCTTTCTTTTTGGATTTCTTTCAAAATCATGACAATAACTTAATAAATGAGAACAGAGTGAATCATCAGTACAAGTTATGAAACAGATTTGGTCTGCATTTAGCAAGGTGCATGGAAGCATACACTGTCATGGCTGAGCTCAGTCGGCTTTCAATGAAAGTTGTGTCAATGCTCAATATTTTCATTCAGGAGAAAAGAAAGAAAATGATTGCCCACAGTTCCTTCATTTAATATCTCAAAAACAAAAATTCAATCTGTGAGGGCATCAGGATTTTAATGGACTATTTAACTTTCTAATATCAAACATCATGCAGAAAGTTGATTTCAACTGTTTTTAAGAAACTTTGTATTTTCAACCCATTCTCATTCCCAGGGCTTCAATAGCGACGCTTTGTCACAACCGTCGGCGTTCGATACCGGGCTTTCCATTAACTACAATGTAAACCCATCCATGCAAACAGTAAATGCGCCGAGGAAGTGTGGGAGTGACGTTGGAGACGTAGTTTAAACAGCTACAAAGACACACAGGGCAGATGGGAGTTCGAGGTGGATGGGTCCAACAAACACAGGGTTGTCATCCAGGAGGCCACTGTTCATGTCCCTTGCGTTTCACTTTCACATTACAATCAGCTGTTTGTTTGTGTCCCGTGTTCAAACTATATTTTCACTGCACAAACATAGTCATGTTAAGCCGAACCATTTGTTTTTTTACCTAAACCTAACTAAGTGGTTTTGTTGCAAAAACGTAAGCAAGTGTTTTTGTTTAATTCACAATGTTAAGCACCGAAAAGTGACGCCGAAGGGTCTGACAAAGATGTTTTACATTGCTGAAATGTAATCTAAAATAAAACCTTCTCAGATTCAATGAGGTTGATTAGAGCTGCCAAGATTTCTGTGTAAAGCTACACTTGTCTTATCAGCTTAAATCACCAAGTAGGGCTGAATAGAGATGAGCTTCTCCTGCCCCCTAATAGAAACCTGTTTGATTAGCTCCTCTTTGCTCAAAGGAAAGTATGATCACAGGTGTGAAATCGTCTTTACTAAATCCAACTTATCCTCTAACAAAAAGACAACGGGCTTTCCCACACAGAAAGCTGGACTCACACACTCGCACACATACTATTTTGGTTTTCTTTGATATAAAGCATCACAGACTGGCTGGGTTGCTCAACAACAACACAATTAACCTGGCGTACATTCACTTAAAGTCTTTGTTAAACTGATATTTTCCTCTTTTAGCAGCACTACTAATCAAATGAACTCCTTCAGTGAACACTTCATTCTAAATTACAGTGAGTGTCATATGGCCACTGAAGGGCTTAATGTGGCTGTTAAACGAGAAGATATTATGATTAACTGTTTTATTTGTTTGGCTTTCACTTTTAAACGACAGCTATTATTTTCTGTACCATACCCAACTCAAAGCAGACACACATTCCATTCATCCTCTAAAACTCCATCCATCACTGTTGTTTACCGACCGTTCATTTTTGGGTTTTAAAATCGTTTGTTCCAACTTGGCAGTGACAGCTTTGCGGCTTGTCGAAGACTGGGAAACAAACACATGCTGTCATCTGCCTGCCTGTCTCTCTGTCTGTCTGTCTGCCAGCCCGGACTGTGAGGTTCCTCACAAGTGACAGGTTTCCGTTCAGCAATGTGCCTCGTCTGCTGATTTGAATCGGGCTTTTGTTTTGTGTGTGCATGAGACAAAAAAATGTGCAAGCGCTGCAAGTTTGTGCGTGCATGTATGGATGTGGCAATTTGTGTGCATGTTTATCTGGAATGTGTGTGTGTGCATATGTCCAGCAGATTGACTATAACATTTTCAGATGCAAGGCTCTACTGTAGCTGGCAACAGAAGAACGTGGATTTTGGAGCCAGAAATAACAGGGCTAAACCAAAAAACAAAAAACTTGAGTGGCAGGGAAGAAGTTTTATGGGAGGAAAGGGAGACATCACCCCCAATAATTTCATAAACTGTAAATCATTTGTTCCCCTCAATTAAGTCTATCAAATGTCCATGACGGACGTGACCCTCCTCGACTATACGAGTGAGAAAGAGATCAGGGAGAGACTCTGCAGTCTGTGGTTCACACTTTTGACAAACAGGACACATCTGTACAGTGGAGAATTTTCACTCAGCGAGTCAGTTGTCTCACTTGCTGAGGTCACCCTATAGCCATGATGCATTGTAAACAGCTAATGTTAGCTGTTAGTGTACAACAATCATCAGTTTCAGGGTGCTAGCTAACTAACGTTTTGGTTGTTCTTTTGTTACAGAAGTAAATGGTAAATTGTAAATGGATTTGCGTTTATATAGCGCCTTTCTAGTCTTCGGACAACTCAAAGCACTTTACACTACATGTCAGCCTTCACCTATTCACACACACACACACATTCATAGACTGATGGCAGAGGCTGCCATGCAAGGTGCCAACCTGCCCATCAGGATCTAATCCAAACCTCACTCACACACCGATAGCGCAACCTTCAGGAGCAATTTGGTGTTAAGTGTATTGTCCAAGGACACTTCAACATGTGGACTTGAGGAGCCGGGGATCGAACCACCCACCAATCGCTTTGGTGGGCAACCTGCTCTACCTCTGTATATACAGTATATTCCATAAATAACAGAATTTAAGAACACTAGTAGGTAAAGACTTGATGAGGACAATTGTCATGTCTTCAGTAGTTATCAGTCATAGGTGTAATGAAAGTCACATCCTCCATGCAGACATTGGCAAAAAAGAAAGAAAGGACATTTTTAAGAAACATTTAGCCTTTGTAGGTCAATAAATCACCAATTTACAGCAAAGTTTAAATATTACTTTGAATGTCATACATAAAATAAATATCAAACCCACAACCTCCAGTACTCCAACCAGATATGTACCACACTGAGCTAACTGACCAGATACTGACGTAGTATTTCTTTTTATATTTGACTTCTTCATCTGAAGTTAGCCCTCAAAACTAACTGTGCCACATAAGGATCGCACCCACAACCTCCAGTATTCCAATCACATGTCTACCACACTGAGCTATCTCACAAGTCATTATGTGGAATGTAAAAAAAAATAGTAAAAAAAAGTCTAAAGAAAGTCAGAGTCAGAGTATGTTGAAAAAAAAGTCATTGGATAGTATCCAGAAAAAAAGTCATACTATAGCATGTTGAAAAAAAATCTTATGTATGTTGAAAAAAAAGTAAAAGTAGAGTTTGTCGAAAAAAATAACAAAAGTTATAGTATAGTATGTCGAAAAAAAAATAAAAAGTCATAGTATAGTATTTATAAAAAAAAATTTAAAAAGTCATAATAAAGTGTGTCAGATAAAAGTCATATAATATATACAAATTTATTTTTTAAAAATGTCATATAATAGTATGTTGAAAAAAAGTCTTAATATAATTCTCCAAAAAAAAGTAATATTATAGTATGTTTAAAAAAATAAAAGTCATGGAATAGTGTGTCGACAAAAAGTCAGTATAATATCTCGAAAAAAAAAGTCATAGTATAGTATGTTGATGAAAGTCATAGTAACATCTTGTAGCTCTTCTTGGCCTTAGCTTAACCTCTTATCTTGTAGCTCTTCTCCATCCTTTCCACAGGCGGGGATCGATCAGCTGACCTTGAACATGTCATACATTTAGTTTCTTCATTGTGGAAGTTGGACCTCAAAATTAACTGCACAAAATAAATATGCTATGATATTTCTTTATAAACATGTTATGCCATACTATATTATAATATTTTTCATTACTTTTTATGACATTTTTTATGGCATACTATACTATAATATATTTTTTTCTGACCTTTTTACGACTTTTGTTCGACATTGTATACTATGACTTTTTTCGACATACTATACTAATACTTTTTTAGGACTTTTTCATGACATACTATAATATGTCTTTTTTAGGAGTCCAAAAAATATTTTTGCTATATCTTCAAAAGTGTAAAAGTGATAAAATGTTAATGTTGGTATGTACTTTGTTATGCTCTATATTAAAATGGAAAATAAATCATTTTACTGGTCACTTTACACATTTTGCTTTACTGCACAAGTTTCTTAATCAAAAGAATAAAGCTGCCTTGCCTTGCTTTGCCTTGAGTGCAAATTTGAACTAAATCCCAGCAATAGGGGAAAAATGTCACCATCTCCACTGTGGTTTTATTCTACACTTTTTCACCTATGGGTTGTGTCAATGATCGATTTCATCACTCCTCATTGCAGGAGAGCCACCAATAAATGATTCACATTTTCTCCAGTTCACCTCCTGCTGCTACTATACTACACTACTACTGTATGTTGTTAGCCTACAGCTATCTTTAATCTGTCATATTTTTTCATGAATTCTGATTCATGAAGGAACATCTACCCTATTTCTATATTTTTAAATTACATCACATTTCACATCCACGGTCCACTAGGTAATGTGCAAGACAAGGCAAGTAAATGAAAAAGGGAAATCTCACAAGAAACAGTTGAAGAAAATGATAAAGACATTTTCAGGTAAAAAATACTTGAAATAGTGAACATGATTTTCTCTGCAGCAAGAAAAAGTCTTCAATTGTAATAGTTAAATTGATTTTGACCCAGATGCTATACCATTCTGCAAGTGGTCCAACTGTCAATTGTAGGGGTCGTCCTGCACAATGAATGAAATCACTTGTTAACATAACAGGCCAAGCGAGGGAGGTCTTTTCACTCATCTATAAAGATTGAATAAATGATTGATTAACAACCAATAAAGCCATTAGTTACAACTTTACATAACTGTCCAGAGAGCAACTTAACAACTATTCCATTATAGGCCCACTATACAATGGAAATGTGGTCATTCACATGCTGTTGATACAACAGTTAAACAAGCTTTGATTCGGCTAAAGTAGTCGGATAGCCAGAAAATCTGTGGCTCTGTTGTCCTGTCCATTGAGGTTTGACTCAACCTGTGAGATTATGTTTTTCCCTTCAGAGCAAAGTGTGTGCTGTGAGGGTGTGTATGTGTCCACGGGAATTAAGAGAGAGTCATTCGTAGGAAGTGAAGATGCTGAATAATGATCACAGCTCAGAGATGACAACCACCGCAGAGAGGAATCTGTGACCTTTCCAACTTTTCTATATCGAAAATGTTTAGGAGGAGAGCAGCTGTCTCGTCTGATCTGACTCTCCAACATGAATAACAAATGACGATTCCCCAGTGTCACCAGATAGCTTTGTTGGGAGTGGTGTGTAGCTGGGCGTATGCATGTGTGTGTATTAATTCATCCTTTTGAGTTTTCTTGTTTTTGGTCTTCCCCAGACAAAACAATTGACAGGCTGTTTTCATCGCCACATATTCTTTGCATTATAGGTAAGACGATACGCACTGCAAACTGTTCAAAACCAGGAGGTGCTGCATGGGCGCCGTCATCCGAAACTAAATGAAACATTTAGCTAAGGGACATGGACTCCTATAAGGCAGCAAAAGCAGACAGCGTATGAAATGCTGCCGAGGGAATGGAGAGAGGGGGGAAAAAAAAAACACTCAAACATTTTATATTGTAAGTGGTGCCATCTTCTGTGGCCAAACAACTCAATCAGCAATCTGTCGGGACATTTGGAAAATGGGATTCTCCTTCAGTGATGACTGCAGGCATTCACTTCCTCTGCAATGGAATGACATCAGCCAATACTTGGCTTTTATTTACCTTCGGCACTACATCGCAAATTTAATATTACAGCACGTATTTCCACATCTGCCCCTGCTAGTTTTTATCAGAGGTCAAAATGTTTAAAAATAACTGCTGTGTGCTGTCATTGCAAGTCTATCATGGAAGGAACATTAAATAGAAACATGTTGGCTCTGCTGTGTTGGGGCTGCAGCCTCTGCTATTGAGGAGCCTATGGACTGTAAATGGGGTGCAGTGCACTGTGGAAGCTGCTGCCATGCAGACAGATTACGCTTGTCACTGCTGATCTACGTGGAATGGCTGGCCATTACCGGAATGATCTCAGACCGCATACAAATGCACGTTATATAAGCAGAGCACAGGTGGACAATCGGCGTGAGATAGATTTTTGATGGAGACGAGTAGTGTGTATTGTAGTCTACATGGGGAAAGACAGATGGCTGCATGGACTGCAGTAAAGTACTTGCGAATACACATGCACACACGCTTAAACACATGCAAGACACACCCATGTGCACACATTCACGCACACGGTGCACACACATGGAGTCCCAAAGCAGATAAAGCCATCAGTGGAATTAATATCTGTGTGCTGTAGTGCATTGGGCCAAAGCCCTCACCGTAAACACATCACTCACAGTGAAGCCAACCGGGCCAAGGGATCAACACAAGGGTTGGGAAGGAGGGGAAATGATTTAAGTGTGTGTGTGCGTGTGCGTGTGTGTTGCAGCTGTGTAAAACAGTAAGGTTAGAAGTACAGAGGTATGGTGGATTTTTGCCTCCTCGGTTGTGATTTAATATGCAATACAGAAATCGATAAGAAAACATGTGTCTAAAAGTTTGTTAATATTCTTTATTTGTACTAACAATGAATTGATCCAACTAACACGTGTACGAAAAGCCTGAAATAGCTTATTCCTCTGTGCCACAGACCTCCATTTTCATCAACAAACTGTTAAAAGTGCATTATTGAGCCACCCTGTTGCAGTGAGTGACATGTTCAAATACTCACTAAATACACGTTAATTCACAGCTGAAAATAGTTCCCAAAAAATGCACTTTTCCAGGCTGTTCTCATACACCGGTCGTAGCTATACCTACTAAAAGTAATGCACTGTAATTTCTATATATCCCACAAAATCAATTTAGATGTAAACCATGTGACCCGGGAAGTATAAAGAGAAACAAATGCTGCATAGGTATGAGGTCGGGGTGGATGGGTGCATCAAAAAAGAACCTGTGTAAAACAAAAAGTCAACGTTGATTTATTTATCACGTAACTTCCGTACTTACGTAACGGGACTTCCGGAGTTATTTAAACCCAAATCACAATCTTTTCCTAAACCTAACCTAAACTTATTTAGAAAAGACTGTATGCACGTTACAAGAGGAAATGGACACGTGTTGCTCAACATTTGAGGTAAACACATAAAAAATGAGGCATAACTTTTCGTAATATATCATATAACCAATGTATGAGGATACATTGACTATTTGCTCATGTATAATTAATGTTTGCTATAAACGACTGTGCCCTGCAATTTTAGAAAGTTCTTTAGCCTTTTTTGAAAAGGGAAAGTATATATCCGTGACCCATTTAAAATTTTGTCACATCTTTAGGAAGAACCAATTAGCCACTAAAAGACTGGAGAAGGAGCAAAGTATTGGTGGTTTCAGTATTCTCATAGGATTTGATGACAATAACAAAAATACAGAATATCACCAGCCTTACGTAGTATTCTTGCACTGTTAAATTGTATTATAATAAAGATGTCTGAGATCCTTTTACTCTTCTCCATACAATTAAGCTTCTTTTTAAAATCAGACTGGAAGATAGCAATGGAAGATTGCTTGCTTGAGCACAATACATCTGAAATATCTGTATCCAAATAGAGAAGAGGTTGTTATCTTGAGTTGTTAAGAAAAACAGAAATGCATGATAATGTGACTTCAAAGAGAGACCAGAGAGGCTGTCTTTTAACTGTAGCTGCAACTTCAATGTTTTTGAGAAATCCCAATAAGTGGGAAGTTTTTATTGAATCACTATTGAGTAATCTTAACAGCCTCCTGCAGATGATGGTCAACTGTTAAAGGGACTGTTTGTAACTTTTTACACGTATAAATCTACCGGGTCGGGATCCCATGTGCGCTCGCATGTGCGCGCACGCGCCTACTTGCCTTCACTCACACATCACACGTGTTCTCGCTGTCTCGCTCCACCTCTAGACGTGCATGCGCACACACTCCACACTGCAGAACAGTTAGTAGCTCTGAGAATATCTAGTGAATGTTCAGAGGACGTTTGTGCAGAAATAAATGCTGCAGCTCCTCCAGACCAACAGAGGTTTTCCGACCGGGTGCCGGTGTCTGCCTGCGGGCGCAGTCGGGAGATGATAACGTTTCTTTTCCTGCTTCAGCCCCGCTGCTTCAGCCCCGGAGGCTGAAGCAGCGGGGCTGAAGCAGGAAAAGCCAACACTAGTATCAGCATTGATTCATGGAGAGACCTTCGTCTGGTCAGCAAACATTACTGCAAAGCAGCTGAAATATAAAGTGATATTGTGGTTTTTGCTGACGTGTGTCGCCTCACTGTTTTGAGCGATGCTCGTTCATGTCTATGTAGAGCGAGCAAGCGCGAGCCATACGCTGACTTTCGTTGACTTAACGGCCACAAGTGTCGGTGTTAACAAGCATTTCTGAAAGTTACAAACAGTCCCTTTAAAGAATGGAAGGAGGCCATGGCTGTGAGAGATCGCGACAGTGGATTGTGAGAAGAGAAGGAGGCACAGAGGATGCGGGCAGCACCAGAGAGGAGGAGGAGGGTTGAGGACTGTATGGGAAGTCAGAGCGGTCCGTGTCAATCACACAGGCCTGGGCCGTGGCTGAGTGGGAGGTGGTGATGGACCAGAGCAGGCTCCCGTTATCAAGAAAAAAGGGCACAGGGGGGACCGCTTAGACGGGCGGGCGATGAGTGAACCTCGGCTAGACTGAAATAGATAAATAAATTGGGTGAATTTTTAAGCAGAATAAAGAGAGCGACAGAAAGGGAGAGGGGGGGCTTCACTGCTCGAGGTCCAACATCAAACAAGACCCGGGCTGAGGAGACCTATTGTGTGTAACAGAGAGAAAGAGATTGAGAGATTGAAAGAGAGGCTGTGAACGTGAGAGAGATTGTGGGTTTACTGCGGAGAGCAAAAGAGATGGAGGATATCACAACCGTTTTAGAGGGATACACTGAGACAAGACGGGGCTGAAAGATAATAGGATAGAACAGGGACAGTTTTTGTTGTCTCATTCTTCATGGCTGCTTTGTAAGCTTGATTACTCAATCTCTGCAAGCAAAGGGAAGGAGTTTACTAGGCCTTATTGCACACAGGTCTGCCATATGTCTTAAAGTAATATAAAAAGCCCGGATCAAGTCACAATATAGCTGAGATAGAAGATACATTTTACAGCTAATACACAGATCAAACCTAAATCTTGTGAAAAAAAAAAAAGATCAATGAAGTGTAGCTCAGTCTCATCCAACTTTTATTAGGAGCAAAGAAAATCAGGAGCAGCATTTCATCCCCTTTGAGCGTAAATGGCTTTAAGCCACACTTTAGAGTGAGGAGTTCCACCTGCAGTCTCTTCTGGCAGCCATTCACCTGGCAGCAGGGAAGGGTGGAAGACTTATACTGAAGGAGAGAGAAAGCTGTAGCGATGAGAGGACTGCCAAGAGAGGGAGGGTGCTGCCTGTACTCCCAACACACAGACAGACCCACACAATCACATTCAATGACACAGTTGAGAAATATGTAGTTTGTTCGGTTTGGCAGAATTTTGATTTAAATAGAAAGTGATTTGATCAAAGAATAAGTAAACAAGACTACAAATGACAAAGCGTTCAATGCCAACTTTTGGCATTCAGACACAGCAGCCGATCAGACTGTTGTCCGGCTATTAAATAGACGTTATTGGCCGCTATGAGCATCAAGGATGTGGGTCAACAGGGGACTACTACACCCAATGGTAGGTTTTATCATTTATTCATATGTTGGTGAGTCAGGAGACTGGGATTCATATCCTGTGTAGTTGTTTTTCTGTTCACAAGCGTTATGTTTCACTTTCACTTTTGAAAACTATATTTAAGCCAAAACACAATGTTTTTCCCTTAACGTCACTGAGTGTTTTTGTTGCCTAAACATAAAGACGCTTTCTTTATGTTCAAAATGTAACGTTTCATTCAGTTTTACATGTTAGAACGTGTTGCTTTTAAGTTTCGCTTTCACCTTTACAACATAGTAGGCCCCTACTGACCCACATCTATGGTGCTTATAGTGACCAAAAACGCCTATTTAACCCCCTGAGACCCGCGGGCTGACTTTACTGTCTTTCAGACGCTCTAGTTGGTTCAGTTTTAGTAAGGAAAAACTGGCAAGGCCCTTTTCAAAGGAGTCCCTTGACCTCTGACCTCAAGATATGTGAATGAAAATGGGTTCTATGGGTACCCAGGAGTCTCCCCTTTACAGACTTTATGATAATCCCATGCAGTTTGGGGCAACAACTATGCCATTCTTTTCATGCAGTATAAAGTGTTATTTTCGCCTATTCTAAAATGATTTGTTTGAATATTTCTGCATACTGGGGTCCCTAAACAGTCTTGGAATTACATAAATTGGGTATCACTGTAAAGCTGAGACTCGTATGATCCAATGAGCCCAATTGCATTCATAGTATAGCCGTTTTATTGTAGTGAGACCATTTTTTGAAAATTTGACCTCACTGTATAAAATGACCTGTGGTGACCTCTAGGATAATCACAGCCTCATGAAACTTTACAGCCACAAACTAGAGACCTAGAGCATTCAGAGGATGGATGACTTTCTCATTTAGATTGACAATAAAGGGTTTTTCTGAGCAGTTTCCAAAACAAAAGCGCTCGCCATCCAATCGCCAAAAAAGGCAATTCTTGCAGAAATCTCCAAATGTAAAAAGTTTTTAAAACCAAATCACAGCATGGCTTTTTCTAAGCTGTTCCTCAAGGTCTCGATGTCTTAATGTAGTATTTCGGAGGGATTGTTGATCATTTTTTATCAATTCTCGAGTAGTAAGAAATGGTTAAATTTAGCACCAATCTATGTCTATCTATCTATCTCTCTATGTAACAAATGGTATCAACCCCAAAAAACAACTTATGAGACATAATAGAGCATGGGAATGGCCATCACATACTTCTATCATTAAGCCCTTATACAATCTCACAATTTATTTTGAATAATTAATGAATTACTTGATTCATGTTTATTTCTGATTATAACTAGAACAACTTGACACACAGTGCTGAACTGCATCTCAAATGAATCGTCAGGTTCCCAGCTTTCAGATGATGTACACCACTTCTATGTGGCATCTACTGTTGACCTGCTATCTCCCCCTAAAGACCCCCTGTACCTCCCTACAAAAGACCAAAACAGGTCTATTGTGGGTCTCATAGGGTTAATGGCCTGATAACAGTCGAATTGGCACATTTCAGTCAGAACCAAAACGTTATCGAGGTTCAATGCCCCGGCCTACTCCCACTCGGAGTCTAACCTGTGTATGTGTATCATTACATGCAGCAAACCCTGCAGTGAATCTACCTCTGTTTAGTATCAATGATTTATTCATGTTTCCTTTTAGATAAGGCTGGCAGCCCACCTTTGTAGACATAACTACTGTAGAAGCAGTGTTTTTCCCTGTTTCTGGCAGTTTGAGGTGTCGCTGTTAAAAAAAAATCTACAAAGGCAGCCCAGACTAAATTAAAGCATCTGTACTAGCACCAACATATGGAGAGGTGTCAAGTGTGGGCTGACGACCGACTCAGAAATACTTGAGACAACAAGAACTGCTTAGAGAGAGAGGGAAGCACAAGTTAATTATACACTGGAACAGTTGTAAGAAAAGAAAAGTATCTCATTGAGTCTGATGGGAGCATTTCCTTTGAATCAGCTCCTAGAAAAACTAAAAACATGGAAGCACAGCACTTTCGTGTCAAACAATAAAAAAAAACAAAAGCCTTCAACGTGCTAAAGCGTGACAAGTTTCTGGCACGGGCCACCCACTTACTCGCCTCCTGAAAAATGTGTGAACTCGTCTGAATCACTGAGAAAAAGTATGAGAAACTTTAAATCACAATCCATGCTCACACACAACCCGCCGGCGCAGGCCAACACGGTGTCGTGCAGCACTTTCACGTGTCCAGAAACATTAAATTGTAATGTGTTTCATATCTAATCTGGGAAATGTTCTACAGAGACAGGCTATCACTTAAACTTTCCTGGCAGCATTTGGGAGAAAACTGACGATAGCAGGTCTGCACAGTGTTCCAACTGCTGCCTCCTGAGACTCATCTGTAAACACACACACTAAAGATTGCCTCACGCACACCTCCCCATACATGTGTAGACTTAAGCAACAAAAACCTTCCCATTGAAATGCATACACATTTGAAGCCACCCGCACTTAACACACACTCTTCTCTTCTTTCTCTCTCTCTCTTTCTCATGCTTCACCCAGGACGTCCGGATGAGCCTCTCTCTCAGAAATGTCCCCCTCTCCCTTCACTTCTTTTCATGTCTCTGTTTGCCTGCTGCAGTGGGGTGGGAGCTGACAGCCAATAAAAGAGCAGCCTGTTTCTGGTTCCCCCAAAAATAAAAGAAAGGACTGATCTTTTCTATGTTGAGTGGTTTGTTTTTCCTCCTCTCTATGTACTTTGCTCCAGATTCTGGCCTCTTCTAATGTGGTCTTAATAAGAGAGAGGGGGTGATTTAATAGAATTCATTACCCCGAGCTGGCCGTGCGGCCAAAATGTTTTCTGCGCACACAGCAGCGGGATGTTGAAGTCTATAAAAGTCTATAAAAGCCTAAACAGAGATATAGTGTTGGGGAGGGGGGTTAATGACTATAGTCAAGTCAACATGTTCATTCAATTAGAATGATTAATTTTCTCCCGCACACAGCTGACGGCCTTGATTTGCAGTGTTGATGTGAACGAGCTCAGGCCAGAGATAGCAGCGGTCAGAGATGGGAAAGAACGCATCGATGCAGATACTCCTTTAACATTTTTAATGGAAAAAATATTTGATATGTTTTCTTTTTTAAAAAGTACGACTAGGAAATAAATATGCTGCGATAGTTTTCTGGCACCTGTAAATACAAAATACAGAACATATTTAAATTCATGCATCACAACAGGCCATCTGTTCTTGGAATCAAAAGGCTGTAACATACACTATGGGATAAGTCCAAATCTGCATGTTGTTATAACTCAATGCCCTCGCCACCAAACACTCAACTCCTAAAAGTTCTGTGAATATTTGATAGGCACAGGAGGCCTTTTTTTTTTTTTTTTTTTTTAACCACGAGCACATCATTTCATTGTTACATCTTTCAATATGGCTTATATAAATATGTATTTTTACTGTATTGGGCTCATGAATAATTCAGATAGAATTAAAAGAAGGCTCTTAGGGGCTGTGGTTGTTGTTATTGTTACTCTTCTATTTGCCGTTATGGCACTCTTCTTGGCCCTAAGCTGTACCTCTCTTCTTACAGCGGTCCACTTCTTAGCTGGCTTGTTTTGTTCAGAGGAAATCACTGTAGGCCTGTTTGTTTTCTCTTTTTGTTTTTCTGTTCATTGTGTGTGTGTGTGTGTGTGTGTGTGTGTGTGTGTGTGTGTGTGTGTGTGTGTGTGTGTGTGTGTGTGTGTGTGTGTGTGTGTGTGTGTGTGTGTGTGTGTATGTGTAGGCACTGACCTATGGAGACTGCACCGAAATGAAGGCAACAGCTGTTATAATGTAGCTGGTTGCAAACATACACAAAGGTTTCCTGAGATGTGTGATGGTGGTCAGTAATGTTCAAAACACAGACTGTATAAGTGGACATAGTGACTGTGACGTCACCCACTGGTTTGTGGACGGCGGTTTTGAAGCCTCATGTTTAGCATTTTAGCCATCGCCATCTTGGTTTTTGTACAACCGAATGCTGAATAAGACATTTTTAGTCGACATAAATATTACAATTAACTTTAATGAACTGAAACTGACACTGTGAAAGGGTTAAAGTTCAAAGACGAAAACATGGAAAACACCAGACTGGACAACACTGTGGAAGCGACCTGTCAATCACAAGGTAGCCACGCCCTAAATCATCCCCTGCTTTATGGTCTATTTGACTCTAAATGGGACCATCATTTACTAAATGAACATCATGCTGTATTGGAGAAGACTTGAAACTAGAGATTGAGACGATAAAGTCATGTTTACAATGTTTACTTTGGTAATAAATCAAGTGAGAAGTAGAGTCATTTTCTCATAGACTTCTATACAATCAGACTTCTTTTTGCAACCAGAGGAGTCGCCCCCTGCTGGCTATTAGAAAGAATGCAAGTTTAAGGCACTTCCACACTGGCTTCACTTTTCAGAACTGGAGGTTATAATGTACCATGTTGACCATCTTAGTTTAGCATTTTAGCATGCTAATATTTGCTATTTAGCACTAAATACAAAGTACAGCTGAGGCTGATGGGGATGGCAATTTTGCAGAAATTCAAATTTTTACCTGACGATAGTGATGAAAAGGAAATCACCAAAGTGATTCCAATCCATCATGAGGGGAACATTAATGCCAGTGACATGTGTCATGGTAGATACATTTGGGCAGTATATGCATAATTGTACTAAATTCCATGGCAATCAATCCAACAGTTGTTGAGATTTGGTACATTTTTAGCAACACCGCTAATGAGGCTTACAATGTACTATCATGCAATACAATTTTTTTTTTTAACTTGTTTTCATTTAGTATTACCATTGTGTACTAAATCAAACATATAAATAAAGGAAAACATCCTGGCACTGCAACATCATGAAAGCCCTGTTTACCCCAGAGGGAAAGGTCCCAAATAAGCCATTTTAAATTCATTACACTCTGCTGATCACAGGTTTCTATTTGCAATTCAGACGGGGCTTATGAGTTTGACCCGTCAGCCTTCCATCACGCCACAAGGGCTCGAACAATTGGCCAGATAAGCGATGCAACAAATACACAATAGGAGTAAAGAGCTGTCTAAGGAAAACCTCCATCAGATTAAGGTTAAGACGTCAGAGTTTCTCCTGCCTGCCGTCCTTGGCCTCTCACTGCTCAAACGCAGGTGGTGGGGAGACAGCAGGGCTGCTGGGTCAGCAATCGGCACTCGTAAACAAACGCAGGAGGAAGGGAAGGGAAGAGACAGAGTGCTGATGGTGAGAGGAGAGAAGGGGAGGCAAGCAAAGGTAAATTTTGAGGATTCAAGAGTGAGTGGTGAGGAGGAGGAGAAGGGCATTAGAGGTGGGAAACGCAGTGGGAGAGGGAAGAGAGAGAGAGACTCAAGGAGAAGTGGAAGGAGAAAGTGAGAATCTGATAGAGCAAAAGTGAGTTTAGCGACTAATGAGTCAGCGTTTGTTTATTGGGGGAGTTTGAGAGTTTGCAGAATACAGAAAGTGTGAGTGTGAAACAGTGTGGTGTGCCAGTGGATGTGTGTCGGTTTAACAGTGTTCAGACAGAATGAAAAGCTACTTTTCCATGAGATGCAACTGCATATAATTTGGAAATATATGGAAGTATAGGCCCAAATTTGCCCTATGGTGGTGCAAACTGAGCCAAAGATAGAAGAAGAACAGAAGCATTGTGCTATGATAAATCTTTTGGCAGATTAGGGCTCGTGTAGAAAGAGATTGAATGGTCAGACTGACGTGTGTTATTTTGATTTCTTTTAACAATTTGGGAACTTTGCCATCCACCGTTTTTATCCTTCAAGTAATATCAAGAGTGTGCTGGCCACAGGCAGAAAAAAAGGCCTCCCATGTAGAATGGCTACCATTACCACCAGCCTTGTTGGAGGATGTCACGTCACATGGGTGATACAGAGTCTATACGTTAAGCTAGGCCATGTTTTAAAAGTTCCCATAATAGCCTAAGATTTACAGTAGAAAGATTTCACTTATCCCAAGCTTTACAGGTCTACTTTATTTTACATTTTGTGCAAAAAATGTGTTAGTTTCACTTGAAAAAAAGGCAGATTTGAGTTTTAGTTATACTGAAGTTTATCATGCACAAACAAGATGTGATCAGTTTAGTTTAACCTGAAAAGGGGGTTGCAAGTTTTCTGAGTAAGTTTTGATTAAATCCAGTGAAAAGCATAAAAATAAGTGCTAACATTTTACAGCTTAACACTCAAACCCAAAGACTAAAGGTTACGACTGCAACTTAGCTAGTTAGCCCCCAGTAGCTGATGCTCTGGGTTAAATATAGTAGCCTCTAGCTATGCTGTTGCTATCTGCCTTCAACTCTTACTATACACATGACATATCAAACTCACAATTAAAGCCTAACCCATCACTGAACTGGCAGTGGAAACAGCAGCCCGTGTCCACCAGCCTGCCCAGAGGCCTCTGTGTCTGCACCATAAAAAGCCTCGGGGATAGGAAGGTGAGGTTTTCACCTGACAGTGGACATAAAAAGTATAGATCCTCATGTCTTAAATTTTCCCACAGGCATCAGCAGTGGCAAACATGCTCAGTCAGTCATTCCTCAAATACCTGTACCGTGTCAGTGAATCCATACAACTATATGACTTACTGGCTCTTTTTTTTGTATTTCTCCACCAACTAAAGATGAAGAATCTACACTTAGTCCAAACTGGATTCATTAAGACAGGTGCTAGTAGCAGAAAAACTGATACACATAGATGCACCGAGGTGATATGCTTGGCCAGATAAATCACAGTAGGAAACAGTAGTCTGGTTCAATCATCCTAAGGTGAAACTTTATGTTAATTCTGACAAAAAAACACGACTAGAGTTTTGATTGTAGACATTTTGCAGTTTTACCTGAAAGATGAACCTTCACAGACTCTGTGTCAATTCATTTTGTACTATTTAAGACCCACATTGCTGTTTCAACAATCAATAATACGAACAAAGCTCCTACTGTGAGGGCTTTCTTCTACAAGGAAGAACAGTGTGTGTGTGTGTGTGTGTGTGTGTGTGTGTGTGTGTGTGTGTGTGTGTGTGTGTGTGTGTGTGTGTGTGTGTGTGTTCCTTAATGTCTGTGAGGTCTGTGAAGCCAGACCACCTAGAGTTGACCCGCACTGCATGCAGACAACTTTAATCTTTTACTACTGCAGACACATAAAGATAAAGAATATATCTGCAGTCTAAGATGGAGAGCGCAGGATGGAGGATTTAAGGTGTTTTAGCCTCCCTGCTGAGCCTCAGAGTCAAATGTCTGTTTCCTTGATCTCCCCCAACTGGTTTATAGGCCTTTTTTTTATTGCTTCCACGATTTTTTTCTCCCCATAGGTTATCTGGTCAAATCTGTTCATGCATAAAACCATCCTGTCTTCTCCTTTATTCATTGGCTGCTTTGCTATTTGGTTGCATTTGCGAAGGCAGTAAAATGCTTCTTGAAAGAAGTCATATTTTCTTTAAAGAAGATGCCGCTAGCTTCATTTTAGGCTTTAAAGAAACAAGCTTTTCACTAAAAAAAAAACTTGTCAGATCATAAAGAAGATTTGTGAGTGGAATCTAAAAGAAGAACCTGAAGAACTACAGTACCGATGCAGCTTCACGACACTTAAACTCTTCACACGGGGGGTTTTCTTTTGCAGAGATTGTGTTAGGCGACCTGAAATAAATCCACCAGAATATTGTTCAAACACAAAGAAAAATTCAACATGGTCAAAACACAAACTCTCCATCTATCTGCCTCTGTGTCATTTCCGCTTAACCACACACACTCACACACACACACACTTGCTTACTCTATATAGCCCCCATCCATCTGAGTCCAGAATCCTCAGCCTGCGCTGGAGGTCACAACCCAATCAACAAACCATGTTGAGGAATTAAAGGTCAGAGGCTTGAGCCACTTCCAGGTTGGCCTATAAAAGCTATGGTCACATCCTGAGAGGAAAGCTTTAAGACCTGAAGTGCTTTTTTCTTTCTCTTTTTTAACTCACCAGAGACACACGAATACACACACACACACACACACACACGTAGATCTCATAGATCTCATTCAGCCGTCAAACTACTGTCTCCTGGCCGTATTTACGCTTGTGTAATTACTAAAGCCAGATGACAAGTCGCTGACAGATGGCAGATAGATGGGCTGTGCCCTTGAGTTTGGACTGCGCCCGCATGGCCTGTTCATCAAAAACACAATAATACTGTAGGTGCTGAGACAAACACACGGATTCCAAAACCCAAGGACGCGGGAGTGCTGGAGGTCTCCACAGAAGCTGGGTGACTATTATATACTATGCACTAAAGAAAAATGCAAGTTTGAATGCTCAAACTATTTCCTTCCCCAGGAGAAATATACTGCCATAAGTGCCATAAATATATTGGCACATAAGTATCTTTGACAGCCTCTTCTGGGAGCAGTTCAGTTAACGCTTGTTGGGTGAGAAAATGGAGGATTTTTCAGATGTTGCTGCCATCAATCCACAGCCTAGTTTTCATCTGAGAGAAGAGACGGGGGCAGCCATAACGTTATGTCGTCTGTCAATAAAATACTTTCTTGCTCCCACAGCAACCATGCAGCGCCATCCGGTTTTGAGCAGATTGAAATGTGTATTGTCTTACCCATAATGCATGGAGTATGTGGCGATGAATGTGCCCCTTCAGCTGTTTTGAATGAAACGAAAGGATCGTAACCGATGCACACATGGTTGATTTTGCCATTACGCGAGCAAATTGTTAATTTTTAGACACACATTGCAATCATGTAGTCAGGTTTGACTCACACGGCCGACAGTAACGCGCCCCGTTTCACTGCAGGAACTAGGTCATAAACCTTCCATAATTCTGTCACTGCAGTGTTATTACAGCTGCTATGGCCACTCGCAGCAGAGCCAGGAAGACAGTTGACGTCGGCGTTTAAGTACAACAAAAGAGCGCATCAAAAATTGGTGAAGCGACGAGCCAAAACACGTACCCATCTCATCGCCATCTGTTTTGCCTCAGCATAACTTTCATTCTCAAGCCCGGAGACTCCGGCTTTCACTTGAGGTTGCCTAGCTGCTGCCGCTTTGTGACGCGGCGAGCAAAAACAAAAGTATCCTCTAAAATATGCCCGTAACTCATCTGCAGCTGCCTGCACAAATCACAACAAAGCAACTGGGCAATTTCAAGTACTCAGCTACCCAAGTCACCTGACAATACCGCCGCCACATTGATGCACACTGTCTGTAGCTTTCAGATTGTTTTCACCACATGTATGCAATTTAAGAGGTTGGGAAAGTATACAGAAATTGCTTTAGGTTTAGTCGATATATCATTAACTGGGGAATGAAAGGGGTCTGTCGAGCATGGCAACACACAACACTGAGCCACTAATTTGTGATTTGTTATATTACGCAGATAAAGACTAAATCAGTCATTTGGTTATATTACCCCTGGAGGCCGAGGCAATGAAATGTTTACGAGCACACATTACTTTGTCTCTCATTATTTGCAGGCAATCACAAGAAAATATTTACTGGTGGGCTTTTAATTTTCTGCCCGGTTTCAGTAACAGTCGACTAAAAGTTTTAAAGTTTGTTTTATTCCTGTTATTAATCAGGCTTTGGAGCTGTTCAAATACATCTGTTCACGAAAACACAACGTCATATGAGAGTTGAGATATTGGAACGACAGGTAATTCATTTTAAGGAGAAGACGTTTTGTCTTCTTGCAAATCTGTCATAAGATCTCAGTAAAGAACACTGAGTTTCATCACGTAGAGATAGTTAGCATAGGACATGCCGTCATCCGTTGTGTGTGTCTGTGTGTGTGCTGAGCGCAGGCCTCTGTACCCGTCATCCTGTCTCCAGAAGGATTTAATCTAGTCCCTCAGGCCTTGTGCTCAAAGGCAGTGACTGACAACTGGCAGGGGGTGTGAGAGATACGTATGATACGGTGTACTGTAAGAGAGTGTGCGCGTGCGTGTGCGTGTGTGTGTGTGTGTGTGTGTGTGTGTGTTGCCGCCTGGATGTACCTACTCCACAACTGTGTGTGTTTCTGCTTGGTTTTGAATAGTACCTGATTTATTGTGTCAGTCTATTTTGCCATTGTGTTTGTGTATTTGTACTGTATGTGTGAGCATGTGGTTAACATGTGCTGCACATGTATAGTGTGTGTGTGTGTGTGTGTGTGTGTGTGTGTGTGTGTGTGTGTGTGTGTGTGTGTGTGTGTTTGACATCCAGCAGCAGTGCATTTTCTCCTCACTTCTTCTCAGTATGCCTGCATAGCCATACTATTTCTCCTGAGTGCAAGTCCTCCCTTGTGTATGCCATGTGTGTGTTTCACAACTGCATGCGAATGGTGAGTGCGTGTAGCAAGAGATGCCTGGAAATTCAGCTCAGAGCAGTTTGTTTTTTTTACAATGACTGAAATGTAAAAAGGTAGGGGTGGTAAAGATTTTAGACACATTTTTTGTTATATTAGTTGAAATTGTCATTACATCCCGACAGCAATCAATAAATCAAATGCTCTGACCAAACAAGAGAGAAACAAATCTGGTATCTGTGGCTGTTGCAGGACTCGGTAACACTTCATATTACAGGTCCACAAATTTCATGGCAATTAGGTGATAATTAGCAGATAACCTATTTGAAACATTATTTAATAATTATATGCTTTTAAAGAAATTTTAAAGAAGTTATTTGATCATTATTATCTATTTACCAGCAGACATGTAAATAAAGCATATCAATTAACTTTGTATTCTTTTCCTGGAAATGTATTAAATCAATTACCAGCTACATATTACTGCTTATTGGGAAATAGCGGAATACAATTATTAAATCACGTTTATAATAGATATAAAATAATAATAATAAAAGTCCAGAGTCAAGTCCCAAGTCAAGACAGCCAAAGAAAGTCATTTTTGATAAATGTTGAGGTAAATATTGGGCTAATTTGGCAGTAATTCCAAAGAAATTTCAAATACTTGCTAATTATCACCTAATTACCATGAAATTTGCGGACCTGTAAAATGAAGTGTTACAAGAACTGTAATAAACCCTTACAATAATTTTATTCAGTCCGAATGTAAATCACCGTCCCTGCCTTTAATGTTTCATTTAGAATAATTAGAGGTTACCTCACGTTTATAATTTCATATCTCAAATATCATAACAATCAACAGTTTTAAAATGCCAGTAAAATATTATATGAGTTGGATTTCTACATTATTTATATTGTAAATTTGAGCTATAAGATATGTATTAAAGGTTGGTGTATGCCGAGTGTAAAAGTTTGTTTTTGAGCTCAGAAACAGTTTGACCAGAAAAACAGCTCCAGGTCCATTACTGTTATTTTCTGGAGCGTTTACAGACACATCTAATGCAAAAAACATTTTTGAACAAGGGTCCAGATCTCCCCCAAATAAATTACAATCTGTTAGCACAAGTATGTGACTGAAGTCCTATACTTACTGTGATGACAACTGAGTTATCTCTCTGACAACAAAGCACATTCCTTCTGCTGATGCTTTTGAAAGCTCTTGAAGAAGCCGGTAAGTAAACTTTGTGTTAAGATCATTTGGCCAAATCTGCTATTTTAAATCATCAACATCTTATTTTGCTGTAAATTGCATTAACTTAACTTGCTATTTTAGCTCACAGCACCATACATTCTTTCACAAAAATACATTTGCAAAGTTAAGCTACAAGTTAAAGTGTAAGCTTGATCTTTAAGCATGGCTGCTACATGCCGTAATCAAACAGGTTCTTCATATCAAATTATACCCTCCGTCCACTGCGCCACATCACAGTTTACATTAGCTGGATACGCCTGTCGCTAAAAGCCCAAATACGGATTGACATTTCACGTAAAAGGCCTCACTGTTAATTATAACAGTGCACAGCTGCAGGTTAGTGTTGGCTAAAAGTGAGTTATCAAGCCCCGAGGCTGTGAATGGTCGCACTGTATGAACAGCGGTCTCGTATGTCAATCTACAGGGGGGCTACTGTTGCACCGCTAAGCCTTGCCATTGTTACAGTTGCTACTGTTGGATAAGGGACACACTTACACTGCTGGGAGCTGGTGTGTGCGTGTGTGTGTGTGTGTATGAGAGACTGTGCAATATAGTGTCTCCTAATGTGTTACAAGTTGTGTATTTGTGCTCACATAAGCGTGTCTGTCTTTACCTTGTGCATGTGTTCGTATCAGCGCCTCCTCAGTCATCTGTGTGCTTTCTATTGTAAGAGTGTGTCAGTGTGTTTTGGCAGAATTTCAGATCCTGCGCCGACAACAACAGGACCTCCAGTTTCAGTGCCAAGTCACACAGTGCCCCCTAATTCCCCATAATCCACCCTGTCTCCAGGCAGGTGATCCTTGTGTGTCTTTGTCTGTGTGTGTGTGTGTGTGTGTGTGTGTGTGTGTGTGTGTGTGTGTGTGTGTGTGTGTGTGTGTGTGTGTGTGTGTATGTCTTTGTGCCAAGCCCTGCTCTGGTGACATCAGCAAACTGTGACTCCCACAACTCATTTTCCCCATCAGCTTGTCACTCCTCGCAGTAACCAGTAGGCTAAGCCTGTCACAGCCCTGGTTAAGCCTTATCATGTGCTTTGTCTCTCACTGGGGGGTACTAGGGCTATTAAATATCAAAACAGGGCCACTTTGGTAGTGCCATTAGTCATTTTGTCAGCTACTTGTGTAGTACTAGTGTAGCATTGCTCCAGAGAGGCTTTTCAGTGCCATTGCAAATCTCCTACCAAACCGTAACTGCCTATTACCGCAGTTAGGCACTTCATAAGATATTTTTCAAAATTGAAGCAAACTGTCTTTGCCCGAGCTGAGTTAAAGCTCAAATGAGAGGTAGTTTTTTAGCATTACAGATATATTCAAATTAGCTGGCAACATTTGCAACAGAACAACATAGTATTGTCGAATGTCAGAAATGTGTAAGGCCATATTCAGACCACTGCATACAGAAACCATAGACACTTACATACAGAGTCACTCTGATGAACGCTTAATCAGTCCTACACTCAAGCAGTCATACACTGTCAATAACACTCTAACACCAAAATATCATCTGCTGCCGTTATAGATTATTACTTACAGTCTTTACTGCACATTCTTTGTATTATGTACATATCATCTGTCGCTTTGTACAAATCATCTGTCACTGTCAATATAAATGTTACGCACTGTACATACAGTATATAGACATCTTTACATGTACATACTGTACATAATCATCCACACAGTATTTATTTCTTTTCACTATTTCTATTTCTTACAACTTCCAGAACACTTGAATATAGACATTATATTTTTATTTTTATTATTGTATTCTTATTTTATTATTGGTCATTATTGTTCCTATAGCTGTTAGTTCTATTCTGTGTAAGTACATTGAGAGAGCTGCATAAAACCGGAGTTAAATTCCATCTATGTATATACTTGGCAAAATACACATGATTCTGATTCTGATAAGAAGCGGACGTAGCCACCGTGACATCACCCACTGGTTTTTGGACTGCTATTTTGAAGCTTCGAGTTTGGCATTTTTACTGTCGCCATGTTGTTGTTTTTTACAACCAGAGGTGACGCGAGAGGTTGGAGCTAAGTACAACCAAACGCTGAATAAGACATTTTCAGGCTACCAAAAAAGTTATAGTTAACTTTCATGAACTGAAAACACACTGTGAAAGGGTTTGTAAGACGAGAAAACGAACAACTCCCATACTGCACAACATCATGGTATGGACCTGTCAATCACAAGGTAGCCATGCCCTAAAGCATCCCCTGCTTTATGGTCTATCTGGCTCTAAATGGGACCATAATTTACTAAATGAACATCATGCTGTATTGAAGAAGACTTGAAACTAGCGATTCAGACCATAAACTCATGTTTACAATGTTTACTGAGGTAATAAATCAAGTGAGAAGTAGAGTCATTTTCTCATAGACTTCTATACAATCAGACTTCTTTTTGAAACCAGAGGAGTCGCCCCCTGCTGGCTATTAGGAAGAATGCAAGTTTATGGCACTTCTGCATTGGCTTTACTTCTCAGATCTGGAGGAAGCCCACTGACAAAAACATAGCCTCTTCATTTATTCCATTAGTCTAGCTTACTAACAAGCTAAAAGATGGAATAAACAACTGAGATATACTGTTACGGGTTAATTAGTGAGCTTTAAAAAGTGATGGTACGCATTTGGAGAGATACATGCTACCCGTTTCCCATTGCCTCCAGTCTTTATGCTAAGCCGCCTAACTATCTCCTGGCTCTAGCTTCATATTTAGCCTACAGTCATCTAACTCTCAGCAAGAAAGTGAATTTCTTAAAATGTTGCACAATTTCACAAAGAAACCATGCTCCAATCTGTTGAGATGGACAACCAGCATTCAATATCAGCATTACGTCGAGCAGAACTCCGAGAGTATGGCTGCCAGAGGATGTGTTACATTACCTGAAAGTTATTTCTTGCTAAAATAATTCCAGATGTGTATTATAGGAGAAGCTGAACCTCATGGAGGCACACATTCATGAATGCGCCCGGACAAAATGCATGCACTCAAACATATGTTTCATACTCCGGAAAGCTCACATAGACATCTGCTCGGGGAACACACTTTTGCAATCACACAAACGCGCAGGACACCATCATCACCACTACCGCCGCCATCATTCCACCCACACAGACTTTAACATGCCCACTGCATTTGTCAATCATCCAGTCAGTTATACCAGGTGTCAATCATCTGCCTTGCTGACCAGCCGTCACGCCGCGCAGCCAGAGTGAACACCGGCCCCCCTGCTGCACTCCAGCATGAACTCCTCACCCCAACCATAATGCACTTGGCCTCCCTCCAACCTTCCTTCAGCCTCCCAGCTTTTACCTTTCTCTCTCTATTCACAACACCAGCATTTATGGACTCAAACAAATCCATCACTCAGAGTACTCTATGCACCATCTCCCCCCTTTTTCTACTCCCTTCCATCCCTGTTTAGGCTCTTATCCAACTATTTCTGGTATTTAGGCTGAGTGACAGCGTTTAATAATGTGTTCAAGAATAAAAGGGCATTATTAAAAGGGTGAAGGAGGGAGGGAGGCTACTAAAAGGCCAGCTATTAGTGCGGCCAGGTGAGGAAGCGTGTTTGTACTATGGGCACTCGCTCACGGGCGCAAATGGGTCACGCTGGCGGTAACGTACGCCGGCATGAATGTGTAATTAAAAAAGAAAGCACACGGGAAGGTGTAATAGCTTGTTCAATCATTAGACAACAATTATCTCAACAAATGCCCCCCAGTGTGCTCAGTTCAACACTGATAATGCACAGAGTAATGAGCACGCTACGACGGTAATTTGGTGTGTAATTCTATGTGAAGTTAGCATTAGCTGAACATCACAAAAGGCATTACCGGCATGTCTAGGAATGTGTGCTGCGCGGCCGATCCCGGCCAATGATAAGGCACCATCTGTTACCCATGAGTGGAACTGGTGGGCTGTCCGTGCACACAGATGCATACACACACCAGTCGTGTCACTTGTTCCAAAGGCCTCCCTCCGTAGCCTAGATTATGGAAGGGTTTTGGTGTTTCAAGCCGGTCGGTTTTCTTTCTGTTATTGTAACGTCTTTGGGCGACAGACGCTGCCCTTTCTTCCTCTCTTCGGTTTCTAGCTTGGATTAGGAAAAGTAGAGGGGGTGGCTATAAACTCCCGTCTCCGGTCTCTATCTTCAATGAATTTAGGGACACATGGCACCATAACGACAATTCCCTTCCCCTCCATCCAGTTTTAATTTGATTGGATGTGCCAGTGCCAGCAGGGGAGAGGGAGAGACTTACAATGTGAGTGCGAAGGAGTGACAAGAAAAAAAAAAAAAGAGGGATCACATTATATCAGTTTTTCCTCATGCTGCGTAAAGTCCCTGGTTGTTGTGCTTGGAAGCGGTTCAGAGTGTGAGAGGGCTGCCATGGGGCACGGAGCGAGGATAAGGTGACTCCAACTTAGTAAAATGGTCACAGGATTGGATTTCCACAAAAAGCTTTTTGAAAAAAAAAAGTGGCATAACAATCTTTCTGACCTCACTACGGTTTAATTAAAGAGCAAGCGAGATGAATGTCGATCAAAACAAATGGAAACGATACGTTTTGAAAGTCATTTTTTCCCTACTCGCCTGCCTTGTAATGCCACACGACATTGCAGCAGGGGAATTGTCCCTTCCAATCAAAGTTCCTGATTTGTATTGTTCTGTTATCTGATGGAGGGTCGGGAATGAAAGGCTGTCCGCAAATAGCTGGCCAATACCGGTCTGGGGCCAGTCGCTGTTGGAAGTAACCATATGCCTCATATCTGTACTCGCTGGTGCTATTTTAGGCTGTTTGCTTGCCAAATATGAGGATGGAAATGAAATATGAAAACAAATGAGGTTGCTTTTCTTCAGCAAGAATGTTTCTATATGCAATCTCTGGTAGGCAGTGGAGAATATGAGGCAGACATTTGCTCTCTTGATTGGTTGATGTTGCATCAATGAAAGGCCCGGTTAAAGGAACAGTGTGTATCATTTTGGGGGGAACTATGTCTTCAACTTTTGTGCAGTGGAAAAAGAGTACTTCTGAAGTCATAGAAAGAAAATCCGACAACATATTTCAACACTGTACGGATAGATACCAATAAATAAATAGAGCAACAGCAAGTTTTTGGATGTGTGCGCTCTCCATACTGGTTGTGGCAAAGGTTTTCTGCCCACTAGATTGTACATCCCTTAATAAGCATACATCAGTCCATCCCAGCCCTTCAGTGTCCCCGGCTCACCTGAAAATCAAGTCTTCTCCCTTTACATGGAACTTCTCCAACTTATGCTCCCCAAGGTGGTTGCCTGCATGACAGTGACGGAGGAACGATAAGAAGGTGGTGTATAAGCAACGGGAAGCTTGCGGAAAAAGGTGTCAGGAGATCGGTGGAGAAGCAGTGGGAGGGTGACACAGACGGCACCAGAGGTCTTCAGAGTGGTGGGAAGCCGTCAGGAGAGCACCAGCAGGGGGTGTAACGAGAGAAGTCTGAGATGAGTTAGAGATAGGGGGTTTGTAACTGGAAGGTTGTCAGTTCTATTCATCCAACCAACTCAAAAGATATGCAGAATGAATAGGTAATGCAGTTCGCTTTCATGAACCAATATTATGTTATTTATGACTTCTATCTATCAACCAGTACCAACTGCTAAAGTGGTAGTACTTTTCATGACCTCTGACACAACTTAGACTATCTTTTTACCTTGAAATAATACTTTGATAAATAGTTTTAGACTATTATTTCATGGAAACAACACCAAAGACTTACAGTTTAACAATACAGAGGCTATGCAAACACGTTCTCATCCCAACTTGTCACATACTGACGCTTTGTCTGACTCCATGGCGCCACTTTTCGGTCGTAGTAAACATGTGGTTAATGTTGTGAATTAAGCAAAAAACACTTTCTTGGAGTTAAGCAACAAAACCACTTAATTAGGTTTAGGAAAAACATCATGGTTGGGCTTAGAATTACTCCATTTGTACAGTGAAAATGTGACTTGAGGTTGTAAACGCGGGACACGAACGAACAGCTGATTGTAAAGTGAAACTAAAACTTAACATACAGGACATGAACAGCGGTCTCCTGGATGAAAGCCTTGCGTTTGTTAGACCCATCCACCTCCCAAAGCCAACGGCCGGGACAAAAGATCGGTATTTGACGCCCTGGGAATGAGAACGGGCTGGCTATGCTCTTGCTCAGTACCAAGATCTGGTGGTACTATGAGCCTCACAGGTATGAAAGGGCAGCTGTGTATCCAGCCCTCCCCCTGCAATGTCACCCCACAAGGTCCTTGTGTTAAACAAGTGTGTCCTTGCCGAACTTGTCAGGTTAAATAAGGGGTTAACCAACGGAGGGGTGGTGCTGAAGCTGCCAAGTGTTTGACGTTGGAGAACTGTCGGACCATTGGCAGGAAACCCCCTGGGGCCGCTGTCTCGAATCCGATGGCAGCATCCCAAGTGTTTGCTGCCTGCTAAGACTGTGTACTGTGGTGGGCATGCTATCACTCCACTAGCTTAATGGCCACAAACCATCCTTTAGCCACTGACAACCTGCTAGGTACTTGTTTTCTGGGTCACGGATGGCCCTTGGGGAAAAAGGGCATGTAATGCGAGCATGCAGGTGTCCCCACACTATTCCTCTTCTGTTTTTGTTTTCTTCTTCTTCTTCTTTTACATTTTCTTCTTCTCCTTCTTTACCTTATTACCGCCATCATGTCTGAACCAGCATTGCAGTCCAGCCAGCCCCCACCCACTGCTGCCCCCCCACAGCCTGCCAACTCATGTCACTGCGATAAAGTCGAAACAAACCGGGGTGCCTTGCCAAAACAAATTCAGTGGCGTAGCCAATCATAAAATTCCTCCTTCATTTAACGAAAGCCCACAGAAAACACACTGCTCACTGACAGAGTGTATTAGCAGTGACAAGTGCAAGTGTGTGCCTGCATTATATGTTTATATTTTTCGCGTGAGTCTGTGCATGTGAGTTTCTGTGTCCGGGGGCCACGAAGGCAGAAAATATGGCAGGCAGACCCCACTCCCTAATCCCCATGTCCACCCTGCCTCTCTTAACCTCAGCCTTCTCTCCACGCCGGCCGGTCGTTTCCGTCACACTGCAGACGTCTCAGCTGTCCTGCCTCTTCACTGTCAAGGTGCTAACAAACCATGAAAGGTGTCAATACGGAGGTCCTCTGATCAGAGTTTGGCTCGCACATGAAAGCTGTCATACATGTGTGCTCGTCTGGCCCCCGGAGCACTGTGCGTGATGGCAGTTCTACGACTCTGTGAGGAGAAACTGATGGTGGGCCAAACGGCTCGACACACTCGGGTTCTCAGCGACCCATTCTCGATGCAGATGTGAGCAATGCTTTGGCTCCAGCCCGGCACGGTGCTGATCCAAACCTGTGAATCTGATACCAATTAGTGGCGGCCTAATCATGTGCCTCCCGGTCCTGGCTTTTGTTAGGAAACTAAATAAAGAGATGGGGAAAAGTAAAGAGAGAGAGCCAGGAAAAAGGGGGGTAAAAAAAAGTCCAGAAAGTGGAGAGAGAGAGAGAGAGAGAGAGAGAGAAAAGAGGGGCCAAGGGGTTGTTTAGAGAAGTGATCTGGCAGCAAAAGGTTTAAATAGTCTCAATTTAATCTGTGAGGAAAATGTTTCACCGTAAGAATGAGTAGGGACTGGACAAACCTGAAATGTAGGGATGTACAAGACCTTGTGTTTGCTGCACTGCTGGCCACATGTTAGCATGATTAACCACACCCAAAAACTCGCAGAGGAATGCAAATACAAACACATGTACAAAGAATGACAGTCGCTCACACGCATACAAATGCATCATTGTCGCTGATCTCCTCTCGCAGGTGGAGGGTTGGCATTTAACCAGTCAGCAATGCCCCGCTGAGCTCCCAGCAGATTTACAGTTCATCACAGGGTCATATCTCTCTCACTCTCTTTCTCTCTTCATTCATTACTCTGCCCTTAACAGCAGCATCGCCCTAAAACCAGGCAATACACTGCCCCCTAGTGGAGCACGTCCGTCACATAACAAACAGCCCCAGTCGGCCCTGCAGATCTTTCGGCTAATTTTGAACCAATAACCTCTGAGTGAACCCGGTGTCAACCAGGGTTCATGGTGTCTGAGTTTCACAGCTAAGCTTCTTTTTATTCTCTAATAATAAAGCTTAGACACATGTCTTGTGCCCTGCATGAGTTGTTTGTTAGTTTGAAGCATCCTATCTGTTGGTGATGATGTCAATGGACAGCGTTCTCTCAGGCTCCCAGGCTCATCTGCCGCAGGGTCGGACCACTATATGGAATACATGCACAGCTCCGAGAAAACAAGAAACCATTAGAGTTATTGTATTTTTCTAAAGGAATGGTTCCCAGATCTATTTTCTAATTTCCCCCATCATTCCATGTAATTTATAATTTTTACTAACAGCACTGATGTATTTGTGAGCCCAAATAACACATGATTTTGTTGAAAATTACAACCAAAATGGGGTCAGTTCTCCTTTAAATGGAGTTACATTACAAAGAGACGTGCATATACAATTTTACATTTGATGTGGTTTGGTCTAGTTTTACTTACAGTATAGCTATCTATGTTTTATAACTATTTATTGCAGTATTAATAAACAAATACATGTATGTATGTATGTGGGTATCTATGTTATGCTGGAGTCTATCTTATGTACACATCCTTGTTTTTGTACGGATGTATACGGTATGATATTTATCTGATTTGTACATGCATGAGGCAGTGGGGCAGAGGCATTGTGTAGCATACACTATCAGGAAGAGTAATTCATAATATTAACAAAATAAAAATAATTATTCTAATAATATTACTACTACTACTACTAACAATAATAATAATAATAATAATAATAATAATAATAATAATAATAATAATAATAATAATAATAATAGCCATTTATTGTTTACATGGTGACATGTCTTTTCTTTTTCAGCACAATATCGACCACTGAATAGTCAAGGTTAGAAAATTTTCTATGAGTTACTACATATTTAATATATTGTTTTACTGGATCATTTTAGGTGCACAGCATTTTGAAGCCGCTTTAGAAATGTTAATAAAGACAAAAAAGAAAGAAACGTCACTACAATTAACACATGAGAGAATCTAAACAGGCTTTTATAGAAGAAATGCAAAATTAATAAGATAAGATTTGTTACCACTGCTTTTAAACTCATAAAAGGCTCTTTGTGTCAAAGTGTAGCTGTCGGGTTGTACAACCTACCGGAAAAAAGACTGACTAGTAAGGAATGTACATAAACATATATTTTTACAATTTCACATATTTCTACTGAAGGTTATTTTATTATTTATGATGTCTTAGAGACCATTTAGGTAGCTTCAATTAGCGAGAATAAACATCAGATTTTGTGCTATGGCTCTTAATCAACTTACATTTTAAAATCCACCATGGCCAATAGTAGAATCAAATCAGCCTGATATTGTAGGGATGTGGATTTTGTGGATTTTCATTCATGTTTATAATTTTTGTTTTAATTATTAAATATACATATTATCCTGGTATGCCTTTAAAATATGAGATTGAAACTGTTTTAAATTTCGAAGAAGCAGCTGTTATTCAATATTTATTTATATTTGAAATCCTGGATTATAAAAAAGAAGAAACAATATTTTAGATTAATTTTAATTATAATTTAAATTAAAAGTTGTGTGTCTTTTTGAAGTTTGGTGGTTGTCAGTGTTGTTTGTTCTTCTATTTTCTTTTTTTTTAAATTATATTCTCATGTCACTTGTTGCTGTATGCACTTTAATATAAAGAGTGTCCCTGATGAAATGTGCTGTATACTAAATCAATTTCCCTTGCCTTAAATACACTCTGATATCTTTGCATTTGACCTTTACAATTTGTCATACATAACGGTGTAGTAAAATTTACTTGTATTCAATATTAATTAATTTTCAGGGAAAATGCACAAACACCTAATAAATACATTTAAATACATTTCTTTTCATTCATCGATTTTTTTAAATTTCATTAAGTATTATTGTGCCGGTTTAATGTATGGGATGAGTCTTTTTTTAATATTTGTAATAACTGATAATAATGATTTTGGTGGTTTTATATAATGTCTATAAATATAGTACTTCTAGAAAAAAATTTTGAAGTATATTGTATTTTTAATTTGTAATAGGAGAAATCCTTTGAGACAAATGAGAAGATTATTACTAAATTTACTAACACTGAAAATAGTATATAGTATAATAGCACACAAAAGTCTTGCATCTTGATGGCTGCAAATTAACCAAATTATGATGTGGAACATTTTGTTCAATACTTTAGTCACGAGTGAACTGACCCAGAAATTATGCTTTTATTTTTGAATTTTCAGGAACAAGTTGTGTTTTTGTTTTTTTTCTGGAGTAGTTTGTTCTGCAGCTTCTCTGTATTACTTCTGCTCTGCGGCACACCAGGAAAACAGCGGGGCGTACTGTCAATCTTTATCGTTGTTTTTCCACTCCTGACATATACATGACCGGCAGCAACGTGGACGTGATGAAGGGGAATGGAGGGGAGATGCTGATGAGCATGCTCAGTACTAGCAAAGACGTGATGCACTGGAAAGGCACACAGCTATTTAGAGAGAGAAAAAAGAAAATGGGCCGTTGCCTCTCGGCGGCCTCCCTGACAGCATTTTCACATAACGACTGGTCTGCTTTCGTGGGCACTCTTATCTTAATGAGGCCCAATCCTTTGTTTAGCCCACAGTGGATCCACAGATAGGATTGTTTTTAAATAGGTCCCCCCCCACCGCACCCCACCCCACCCCCATCGTGTACCTCTGTTGGCTCGCTGCCTGCGCCGCATCAAGCCCAGGCAGGCCGCCTTCCATGTCTGAACTACTGAGACATGATACATCAGCGTCAAAGTTGTCATCTATTCTGGGGCTAAGAGCCTGTTAGGAAAGATCTCTCTACTTTTCTTGAGGGATTGACAAAGAGATTTGGTATGACTGTCCCCCTCAGCCATCCCGATACATATTCAGGAAAAGAAGGCGAGGCAGTACGCTTAACATGCTGAGAAACCCCAGCGAGCCCACTCTCTGGGTTGTGATGTTAGACGAGTTCGTCAAGTGTTATGACTGTCTGTATTATCTGAGGATCAAGAGTAGAGAACGGCAGAGGTCAAGAAAAGGTCACGGCGGCCCTGCTGACCTTTACTGTGACTCCGAAGGCCCGGCGGACTTCCTCGGTGGGCGCAGACAGACGCACATCCCAACGTAACGAGGGCACCGAGTCATCCGTAAAAGGCACAGCTCAGTCTCCGTTCCTTGTGCGTATGAGTCGCCACTTCCACCTTGACCCCGCCGCCTACTGATCCCAGACCTCTGCAAACCGCCTTTGTGTCTGTTCTGCTAGCTGGCGGCCATTTGCAGAGAGGACAGCCTAACCGCTGTCGGCAAGTGAAGATGAAAAGTTCATTCGCTGTGTGGGACTTGAGGTCTTTGCTCTTTGTCTTTATACTAACACTTACTGAAGGCAGCTAGCATCGGTGCCGTAAAGGGAAATGAAAAAACCCTGAAGAACCGTCTCTTATAGAATCGTTACAGAACACACGTGAGAGCGTTTAGAGACAGAAATGTGTGAAGAGCCTCTCAAACACATGAGATCATAGTGGAGACAGATTGTCCATCAGACTCCGGGTGGGAACACTTGACTTTCTGGCTACGGGACTTAGTTTTCAAAACTTCACAGTTAAATGGTCAGGTGCTACATAATGTCTCAGACACGGTGCAGCATTACGGTCTGAATCGCTCTGAGATTGAGTTTCTCTGTAAAATGTTTGAGCCTCTATTTGAGTGACAAATGCCGTTAAAATATAGCAAACAAACCCCAAGCATATAGCTGGTAATTATATCTAATACATTCACTGTCACTATAGGGATTAAATTAAATTATATACATCTGATTAAGATACTGCAAAGTATTGGAAACTATGTGACCTAAGTATGTGTATTTATTATAATAATATTAAAAATTCTAATTCAAACTAAAAACTGTTAATTTTATTATATATCATTGTATTATTAAATGTTAAATATATTACTTTAGAAAAGAACAGAAGAAATAAATATGCCTATTTATTGAAATATAAAGTAAAACAGTACGGAACACTCCTAGCATATAGCCATATTGTTTTATTACATTTCAACATAATAATTTGCATTCAATTGTAATCTATTTATTTATTTGAGAATTTAAATGTGTCTTATTTATTTGTATTTAAAGTTAAATTTCACTCTCCTAAAGTTACGAGTAAAGTAAATTAATTAAGTTAATGTTAAAATATGCAAACTATTTTGCATCATTAAATATGAAATGCCTCACCATTTATCTGAAATTGTGCAGTATATATCAAAACTGTTAAGCAAACCCTGTACTCATGAATGTTACCGGTTATAAATAAACGTTTAAATCATTTATAGTTATACAGTATGCATTTTTAATTTACAGTATTAATTATTAATTATGTGAGAGAGAATTAAAATTTTCAAAGTACTACAATGTACCTGCAGAAAATGTAAAATATATAAATATACAATATGGCAAAGATAGGACATGAAATAAAAATATAAAAAAATAAAAAATACAGTTGTTGAACAGCAACAAATTGAATTGTTCTATATCAATGCCTCAGTCCGAAACAATACTCCCGTTAAATCAGCAGGCTTATCGGCCAAAGGTAGTTCCATCTTTGAATTTTAAAAAAAAAAAAACACAAACACTAAAAATATAAGGTTTTCCATTAGACCGCAAGAAACACCAGAACTTTGAGTTTGAAATAATTCTGTTGTGGCTCCTATAAGAGGAAAGACAACCTAAGAATAATAGTAATTCAGTCTGACCTAATGGACGGAGATCCTGAGGCCATAAAAAAGTCATTTAAACCAATAATTTTAAAGATATAAGAGCCCCATATAATCTGCATACAGACCCAGAAGGAACCAGTAAATGTCTAGTAAGGAGATACATGAGAGCAAGAGGCAAAACCAAGAGGGAATGTTTTACAGTCGGTGATAAAACATACCAGAGTAAAACTAAGACCTTATAAAGGAACACCAAGATCACAATGCAGATAATATAGAAATAACCACAGTACATTAAATAGGAAAGCATGTAAAGGCAAATTTGTTAAATGAAAACCATACGGACTCGACATGGTCTGCATTCAATTTCCACATTATGTACATTTGAAACGTATTATGTGAGACTAATATTATGTTCATATTAATAAATAAACATGATATGAAGTAATACAGCAACGATTTAAAAAAATAAATACTGGTTGCATTATAAAAGCCAATAAACATGACAGTTAAAAAGGAGAATGTTAAAACTTTTATTGATCTTATTTTTATGTAGACAAATATAAAAAACAATTAAAAACAATAAAATAAAATATATATAATGTATATATATATATATGTATATATATATATATCATTTTATTTTATTTTTAAAATAAATATATATATATATATATATATTTTATTTTATTTTATTTTTAATATAATAAAATAATATATATATATATATATATACACACAGCATTTAAAAAGATGCTGAATAAAAGTATGGCTTTTCCTGAAAAAATATATATATAATTGTGAATTAATCATTTAAAAAATTTGACGGGTCCAAAATTAATGTTTTGTGTATCTCTATGGAAGATATCTGACGTTTGGTTCCAACTTCTAACAAAGCTTGTGAGCCAACAGTAAAACGACGTTGGTATCACATCACACTCTCTGGGTCGTCGGTTAATGTGAAAAAAAAAAAGATAAATGGCTGAGATTGACGGTAAGCGCCTGGCAACGACTTGTTGTGAAGTAAATGCAATGGAACAGGGGAGGGAGAATGAGACATCTAGTGGCTGGATGTTATCAATGTTATCAATAGCACCTTTAATTCATGTTGACTTATGATCCAGCTACAGCTTTTATTTGATTCTAAGACATAATGATAAGCTTAGTGAGTAATACTTTGGCGCAATAATTGTTTGATTAATAGATAAATCCTGTGATGATTTATTGCAACAATCTTACTTTTCTCACAAACGTACATATAACATCTGCTTTGGTTGTGACCCCAGAAACATCTTGACAGTGAATTAATCACCTCACTGGAGTTCACCTCAGCTCACACAAAATTTTGCCATTAAATATTTACAGAAGTGCTCGAGAAGAACGTGTTAACATGTATGGTCTCTGGCAGAAATGGATTTTCTCAGGGATATTATATAATCCAGGATGTTACAACACAGTAGAGTCAGAGGTGTTCAGCAAGGCTCCACTCACGGCCTTTTGCACTTATGAAAAAGTGTTTTGTAAAGTTGGTTGACGTACTGTATGGTGGTTCATTTAAGAACAGGAAAACATGAACGCAGTATAAACCATGCCAACATTAAGAAGCCCTTTATATGCAATAATACAGTTAAAGGGAGTTAACGGCATCGGTGTAATTTTATTTATATGCTCTTAACTAACTCAATCATTTATCCAGGACAATTCAATCCAATCACCTAATGAATGAGCACAAAATAGATACAGAGATGTAACGTGGTTTATTGATTAAATTCAAATACACACATATTTATCTACCCTTTATAGTGTTTTAAGTGTTTTTTGAAACATTGCAGATTTGATTTTATTGTGTAGTGTACACCAGGGTTGTGTATGCCCTCAGTATTATTTTTCCTCTTAATTTTGGGACCTGAAACGCAGTTTATATTTATAGTTTAGAGTTCAACATACTGGGTTTTTAAAAATCGATTACCAATATTTTTTTTGGACACCTGTCTTGAAATTTGAAAGTTTTTAGGGCAAGAAATATTAAATAATATTAAATTATGTTCACACCGAAATTTAGTAGAGTAGCTCATTAAGCTTTCAATCCATCAGCGAGACAACCTGTGGGGCAGACAAACACTTTTTAAATGAATGAAAGGTTTATACAAATTATTTATAATAGAACAGTTGGATTAGTAAGGCAAGGCAAGGCAGCTTTATTTGTAGAGCACATTTCAACAACAGGGCAATTCAAAGTGCTTTACATAAACATGCAAGAACATTGCGACAAAGTGCAAAAGAACATTAAGGCATAATTAAAAAAGTTATAAAAACATAAAAACATTAAAACATTAAAGATTAGAAAATAAAAACAAGCTAAAAATAAAAGCTAGGATAGAAACTAAAATAGAATAAAACACAAAAGAGTAAAAGCCCTAGTGCAGTATCAGATCATTATCTGGTTTTATTAAAGGCAGCAGCAAACAGGAACGTTTTAAGCTTTGTTTTAAAAGAACTCAGAGTTGTAGTGGTCCTGCAGTTTTCTGGGAGCTTGTTCCAAATATTTGGTGCATAAAAAACTAAAAATTTTACATATTTTTTAGGCCTCTTCAAAAAACATCTGCTGGACTCACATGGCAGTATTAATGACATTTTGAGTCCATAAAAGAGATTTTCGCCAGACAATCCACATATAGCCTTGTCCAGTCTATTGTCAATTACCAATAACCAGATTGTTCCGGGTGTATTTGACTACACTCAGAGGCAATTGCATAGGACAAACTTTCCTGATCACTTTGATGTCAAAAGCTTTTAATTTAGCCTACCAGTGTGCTGCTGTAACATCATGTCACACATATGCCAAATTATTATTTTTCCAAGACAATTTACATATTTTGAATACTTAATTAATTAATTGCATACTCAATTAAAACTTGAATAATTTAGTTATAGAAGCAGGTCCACTCTGAAAGAAAGTATTTTATTCAAGCTGAGGTTTTAGGAGTAGGCTAAAATACCTTTGACAAAAGGGCAGAGGATTTGGATTAAAGAGGACAGGCAACACAGAGACGTGACGCATGAATCAGAGATAAGGGACAAACAGTGGAGCAAGAGTTGGAAAAACAATGTGCTTTAGAGCAGCAGTGTTGTGACAGTCTGGTGAAGTAAACAAGACAAGAATGAACTCACAGATCACCAAAACCAAACGAGACTTCATGAGAAGAATGACTAAGTTGACAAAGTCTCTCATAATCCGTCCTTGTTTGTTTGTGCCTCAAACCATTGCGCTCCGTTTTCTGAGACAAAAACATTATAAACCATGAAAACTGGAGAGAAAGATTAAATTGGGGAAGAAAGTGAAATGGAGAGTGGATGGATTATTAAATCCAGGAGGGTTAGGGGCATTTGACCACGGTTCATTTTTAGAGAGAGGGTCATTGCGAGGCCGCAGCAGGGTGGTGTTATTGCTGTGTAATTGTGTGGCATTTGTCTTGGCACCGCTGTTGTGTGACTGCAGTGTCTCGGCGCCGCATGAGTGCAACACTCAGGCTGTAATTGTCTTTAATTTGATGAGACACTCATTGGCTTGACGGTGTATTCCGCATGTAAGGCCGGTCAGACCGATTGCTCTTTGACATGTCAGCCGCGGTGTCCAGCACCCTCACACCTCGCCGTGGCGGCACAAAGCCGAGAGAGGTCGCAGGTGAGTGGGCAGCTGAGAGAGAACAAGGGAGAGGAGAAGGGTGAAAAGGAGTGAAGAAGTGGGGAGTCCCATGGTGAGGTCAGGAGTTCAGAGTTGGAGTTTTGTCACCTGCTCGGCTTGGCACGCAATCTTCACTGCAGGAGCAGCAAGACTAAAGCTCTTCTGCCTCCTACACACCCTCCATGTCTCCCTCTACCTCCCGCTAATTGGATTTAATGAGCGATTTAACAACGCAGCGCTGCCCGATCTAATCAAACTGCTACCGTCCACCGCGCTTAATCCTGGGTCACTGCTTAGTAATGCTAGCGTGTCCCAGGACTCTCCTTTCTGCAAGATTCCTGCAGCCTCCTTGTGCTGCCTCACACATTCTCTCCCTCCTGTCAGTCTCTCTTAACGTCTAACCCAGAACAGGCTGAGAAATCCCCCTTTCCCAAAAACTGCACCGACAAAGTTCTCACAAGACTGGGTGTAGTTGGAGAAGCACGTTCTTGACTGTTTGTTGTTGAGCTCAGGGTGAGATCACACCTACTGTGCAGGTCGAAGGGAATCTGATCTCTGACACTGCAACTTAAGCTCAGCAAGTTTGAGTTGCACTTTAAGAAGAGTTCAGAACAAATGAAGTTAAAAAAAAAGACGCCTCTATCAACAAGCCCAGGGGTTCCCAACCTGGGGGTCCAGGCCCCCTTTAGGGATCAGCAAAGCTTCATGGGAGGTCGCGAGGCCTTCTTGATTTCAAGTAAGACAACTTTTTTAAAAATATACAGTTGGCCTTTATCTCAGCATTTTCAGCTGACTCTCAGCATCAAAAAAGAAGCCTATTAAGTATGAATGATTGTTAAAAGAAAATACACCATACAGAGTTTGTATTAAAAGTCCCTAAAAATAAGAGGACAACTCATCTGTGTTGCAATATTCACAGGAAATAATCTGAAATTCATCCAAATTGCTCGTTTAGCACTTCGTCCTGCAGTGATTACGTTCACTGTTGTACAGTTTATCAGTTGTTCTTTTCTGCTATTGTTATGCATTGAATATAATATGAAATATACATAAAATGGCACTTAATCAGGGGTCGTCAGTTTACTCAATTATAGAAAAAGGGTAGCTATAAGGAAAAAGGTTTGGTACGACTGGACTAGCCTTGATATACTCAGGTTGTAGTTGTTTCTTGTAATTAGTTCAGGTTTATTTCTCACGTCTAATGAATTGCACTTTTGAAGCAGACTGAGATTCGGACCTCGAGGCTTTTTAGTGCTTTTTATTTTATTCTCTAAAGACATCAGACAAGTAATGTTCTCGTCTGATCTGATCAAACAAGATGAACTTCAGTTTACGCAAAGAATGTGAAGATACGAATGCAAAAGATACTCCCTCTAAATAGGGTTTTTGTGTAATAACATTTACATTTAAGCAATTTAGTACCCAAGTCAAGTTATCATAACTGAGTAGTAGTACTTACAGGACCATGAGTGTTTGTGAATGTTTTAGCACCTTAAATTGGCAATTTAAAAGATTTTCATTTAAATAAATGTCTCTTGGTAACTATCTAAGAAAAATTGCAATATTTATATATTTGCAGTGTTATGAAATGGGTGTCTTTGGTGATATTCCCAGAAGAAAATTATGTATTACAGTTTTTCTCCATTGTATACACACACAAAAAATGGAACTATGCACACAGCTCTGAAAACCTGAATTTCATGTATCAGCAAAAAGTTCCAATCCCATTGTTTTCACTCAAATAAAAATTCTAAATCAACCAGGACTGAATCTTAATGATTACCACTTTGACTACAAATGATGTATAACAGACCATTTTGTAAACTGTGCTGCAGAGTGTCCGATTTTGTAAAAGTTGCATTATCGTTTTGAGAAAACACACTCCAGACTCTTCCTGTCCATCCACACTTAAACTGCATTACCTCACAACAATGAAGGAACCTTATTGGAATCAGTGACTGTGAAGGATTACACATCTTTAACAAGTTTAAAGAGTCTGCAACTGATTTGTTATGCCACATGGAACTGAATGGAAACCAAAGGCTGCATAGAAGGAAAAATACTAAATCTAAAAATGATTTGCAAAATAGCTAATCATAATAAAAGGGATATTTGATCTGAAGTAAATGGGCTAAAACATGTTAAATCACTGGCATTGTCCTTCAAGCTCATATTCACACAGTGGATGTTGTGAAGCTCAATCTTGGGACCATTTTGTTACAGTACATACCATCCAACCACCAAGTCCTCTACATGTTTCCATCTACTCTTCTCTGACTTTACACCAATTATAATGACTTCCAGTAGCTTCTGATACGTTGCAACCGCCACTCATACATGTGGTCAAAGCCACAATTTCTTCTCATTAAAATGTATCACGTCTATGACACTGCATCAAAAAGGTCAGCTTGTGAAAGATGCACTTGGCTGTTGATGATTTTTTTTTTTTGTTCTCAGAGATGCCACATGTAGGATTAGTTTGTCAGTGGGATGATAAAAGATTTTGGAGTTTAACGAGGGGAGCTAGGAAGCATCCATGCATTGCGAGCAAGACAGCAACGGCGTCCGCAAAGCAGCGTTTTCAGTTGAGGGAGATTTGTCACCGTAGTTTGGCAAAGCTGCTTCTCAACTTATAATAATGCCGAAAGCAGCTTAATTATTAGGTCAAAGGAGAAATGGCCAGGAGCTGAGGGAGGGAGGGGCGTGTTGGGGGTGTTACAGGGTTCAACGTGTTATTATCTCTGCGTTTGTTTGGGGGTGTCATGGCAAGGTATTATTTTCTTAAAGTCTGTAAATAAGTTGGGTTTTTTTCTTCTTTTGGCACATACAGTATATTATTTATAGATTTCATATAAATATTCCAGAATACACAGATAAAAAACATTTTTATACAAATATGGCTATTTTAAAAGTGCAAATGCAACATGATTAAATATAATACAGCTTTAAATTGAAATTTTGCAAACATTTCAAAGTCCCATTTGGGTTTAATTGAATATCCTAAACTTTATTTCTCAAATTTAAAATTGGGCCTTTAATTTCAAATAGCAATGGACTAAAGGAATGCTTATATCTTACTAGCTATAATAGAGCACTTGAATTCATAAGTGCAATTTTATGGGGGAGACTGGTAGACATAGAAGTGTCAGTTATGATCGCACGCTTTTTCGAATGTTTGACACGTAGCAACAGATAGAGATGGACAAAGATACGCCGCAGTCTGTGGTCACATTCTTTCACACGTCACGTTCGTTCACACTTTCGACAAACGTGGCTGCACAGAGGAGCCGTGCGGTTAATCAGGGAGAAAATGACACAAGGTCGTTCAGTCAACAAATGGACATGGCGCCCTTAACCACACGGCTGTATTCAGCACATTTGTATCCATTGTGAACATTCTATTCGTATTATTCATTTGTTTAAATAAAAATGAAACTTGAATTTTAAAATCTGAATACATTTCATAAATGTCTACCTTACACCTATATTTGATTTAGGAATTAAAAACATATATTGTCACTCAAGCATATGTGCTGAAGCATTTGCTCATTCCAATGCAACAGAGCTTTACATCATTATGTAAAAACACACTGGCCCATATTCTATTTTCAGTATTTTTACATTCAAAGATGAAATCCTGCCAGGCAACATGCCTGATGGTTTCCTGCCAGCTCGGTTCAGCAATATGTTATAACCACAATATCAAGGCTGGCATTGCTGTTGACATATGGTCTAACTTGACCTTTAAGCCATTGGCAGCGATGCATTTCTCGGTACAAAACTAGATGCAAATGCATCTTAATGTACAAACAGTAATAACTTCAGGCTCTTCTGCGAGGAGTCATGCAAAGGCCATCCAACTGAAAAGTATATAATAGAGCATTATCCACGGCACGGCGATGATTTAATAATGAGTCTCATATCGAGTCCATGCTCATATAAGTTCAAATGTTATCTGACAAGGAATTTAATTGTATTTAATTATTTAAGGCGAGACGCCCCAGATGAATAAGATAAAAAAATGTTTTACTAATAGATCTCACCATGACACTTCCCCAGTTGATTACTTACATTAAGTCAATTATTTCTTGTATTACAAGTTTTCGGAAAATGTATGTTTAAATATGCAAATGAGGCATTATCTTATCAAATATGTGTTAATTTGTATACATTTCAAGAACAAAAATCTGAACATTGGATAAAGCCAGGTTCTAAAATCTTGTTTCATTTTGTTGACATATTATGATAAAACATTTTCACTGAGGGGATTTTAGATATATCTTTATGTCACTCCATAAATCAGAAAATACTGTCAACAGCAATAAAAAAAAATAAAAACATTTGCAGGTTATGAATGATATATGAACAAACCTTCAGAATATAGATAGTAATGAAACTGGTGCGTTTGGTGTATGTAAGTGATGCTGAAGTGGAGATTTCTGACTTAGAGTCTGAGAATTCTTTTTTTTTTTTGAGAAATGGCCTTTAAAAATATGTTTTGTAAAATTCCATACATTTTCCAAAACAGGTGATTAGGGAAATCATGTTTAACTTATATATCACCATGGAACTTCCCCAGTTGATTGATTACATTAAGTCAATTTAATTTTTATGTTTAAATATGCAAATGAGGCATTATCTAATGGGAACTTTTGGTGAAATTAAGGAGAAATCTTCAGATGCAAACAGACAAAGTAGTAAAATAAACACCTAAATGTATATTTTGGATGTTTTCTTTCCTTTAGTTTGAAAGAAGACATGTTAGGGAGGCTAAATAGCCCAAAATCTCCAAATTGACCAGAATGTTGTTTTTGCCTGGGGTGTCTCCCCGTAAAACTCGATATAAAAATATACCCAAATAACTGAGGTATGACTATAATACTGTTATAGAATACAAGAGTGAAAAAAACTGAATTTCTTATCATGTTAAAAGATGAAGCAGAACGAGTAACAGTACGTTGGGAACAAGACATGAATGAGATTTATGGAGTAAAGTGAACCGTGAATGCATTTCCATAATGTCCCCATCTTTAAACTCTGCTCCAGTTCATACTATGCAGCACGCATCCACACTGTATTCTCTGTGTAATGATAATCTCACTATAACTGAATCTTTGATGTCCTCTGGTGCACCCAGCAGCTCAACAGAAGCTCATGGCAGAGCCACTGAAAGTCATACCAATTTACGTTTCGCCGCTGGAGTCTATATCGTAACCGACACCCAGTTTTCGCTGCACTAAAACAGAGAGATATATTTATGTGCATATATCTGTTCCTCCTGCGTGCGCAATCTTTGGTGGAAGCTTCAAGCCGCCTTAATCTCTCTGCCATCGTTCTGTCTCTCTTTTAATTCTGTTTTCTCTCCTCTCTCTCTTTTTTCCCAGCTCCCGTTCTCATCCACCCTCCCCGAAGTTTGCCCAATTCCCCCTCGGTTCAGCGGCGGGGCACTGGGTCACGGCACTGGCTTGATTTTCACACTGTTCCCTCTACTGAACGCCACATCAAGTTAATCAGGGTTAACAATTGCGGCGGTGCCTTGCTGAGCAGGGCTCCCATCGGCTTAGCGTGGCCTGGCTCTGGTGATACAGATGGGCTCGTAATCTCTGTTCTGGGAGCAAAGGGGATGGGCGAGGGTGGAGGTGCATTGCGGCTGCGGCGAGGGTGGGTGAGGGCGTGGGATGGCAGTGGTCAGAACAAGAGAAGTATGTGGTAAAAATGGGGAGATTGGATATTTCCTGGAAGCAGGGCTGCAGAAACAGTAATGAGGGTTAAACTTCAATAGAATAGATTTTCAAGAAATATTGTAAGGCTAGCTTCCTTAATATAAGGTGATTACATTTTTTCATGCTCTCACTGTTGGGTAGCTCCTCTCTTCCCTTGATCCTTTATTTCTGGGCCGCAGTGCTTTGCCAGGAAAACTACTGTTTGGTTCCATTCACCAATGTTTACCTCAATAAATAACTTTGGGGTTTTTCAACCTGGACCCTATTTTCCCATATTTTGTCTAAATGACTAAAACAACAATTTCTGAAATTGGTCAAGTATTGAAGGAGAACGTTGTAACCAGGGAAAGTGAGCAGCGTCAATGTAACGTTACATTCACTAAAAGTGCTTGTTTTTGCCACTGACTGGCTCAGATTGTTATTATAAGTGTCTGAAAACATTATTGAAAGGACCCTACAGAGAAATAAAGTGTTTTTCTTACCTTTGGCTTGATCCGGTCTGTTTGTTATTGTGTCCAAGTCCCGCTCAAGGAGAAGTCTCGTTTTGAAATCTGTATATCCGTATACTCTGGCTCGAATAAATACGGGCGATCATCGAATTCAAAGACCTCGTCCACATTGTTGAAATCATCCAAATATTCAGCCATGGCTTTCTGTACTCCAACACAACAAACTCTGGACGGCTGGCAGTCGCGTTTCCGCCATGGATGTATTCCACTATTTCACCGGTGTCTTCCGGCAACACGTCATCTCGCCAGATTTCAGAACGAGGCTTCTCCTTGAGGGAGACTCTTTCCATAATGTTGTCAGACACTTATAATAACAATCAGAGCCTGTCATGGCAAAAACAAGCACTTTTAATGGACGTAAATGACGGTGCCAGCTTGCCCCAATAGCGCCATATTGCAGCCAGTGAAGCTGCCATCTGCAGCACCATCCTTCCATACAGGACCATTTTTAGAAATTGTTATCCCCATTAGTCAGTTAGACACAAAAAAACATGGGTTTAATAGGGTCCAGGTTGAAAAAATGCCAAAGTTACCCTTTAATGTGAGGAATTGAGGAATGACTGAGATGCATCAGAGAAATGAAAGAGTGCTACAATGACAAGCACAAATTAGTATTCTTTTCATAGAGGTTTAAATCAACCAAAATAAAGAGTTTGAAAAGGTGTCAAATGTGACATAAGTATCCTTAATCCCTCATGTGCCGCTCGGCTCTCATTGACCACACGGGTCAAGACTTGAAACAGAACTAGTGCGATGTCAAAGGGTCAAAAAGACCATCAGAATTACAAATCCTGCAGCAAGTGTGTGATGTTTTATGATCAAAGAGAGGGGGGAAGAAGAACATTGTTAGAACTAAACTTCCAGCACTGAAGATGACTGAAGCGTGACACAAACAGAGCTCTCAGCGCAAAAGCAGCTGGCTAGCTTACACATCACAGCCCAGGGTGCCCCGGCTATAGGCCACGCAGACTTAATTATTCGTTCAGACAGAAGAAGCATTACACAACTGCGCTCTCCTGATAGCACCGATGGAGAAAGAATGCTCTGCGTGTCACACAGCCTTGGGTGATAGAAACTGAGCTCAATTTTTTTTGTTGGACGTCCATTTCTTGCAGCAACCAAACCAAGCTAGACTCTCCAGATGACCTTTTCAACTGAAGAAACTACTTTAAAGTCTAACTTTGAGATTGTGTTGTATTTTACTCTTTGTTGTGGCAGACTTTCGGTCGCTTTTTCCACCGTTATAACCACAACTCAAGCACTCTGCTTCTCCCATTTCTCCCCATAACCGTCTTGCTATCCAGCTGTCGCACCTCTTCGGAGTGACACATGTATTATTAACACAAGGTTCAAGTGCTACCCATGCAGGGACACTCACAGACTTTCACAGGTTTCTGTCGCTGCCACCATTTTGATTTGACTGTGGCTCGGGCAGTTTTTGCAAAAAAATCCGTGACACCAGTGCACAAACTGAATATTTCATACGCTTGGGAGTTCAAAAGCTTCGAGGTCCAGGCTTGAGAGCCCTTCTATCCTTTTATTACCCATCTCAACTAGCGTCATGAAAGTCTAATAATGACCAAGTCGGAGGTGTTATTCTTGAACTGCTAAGTTGTCCCATGAACGGAGAGAGGGGGTCTTGTATAGTGCAAGAAAAAAGAGATATGTGGGAGAAGTGGTTGCTGATGCTGCAGCGTGGCTTTGTCCACACTCCTACGAGTACAATATGTACTGTACGCTAGGCTGAGCTGCAATGTCCCACAAGCCCCTGTTGTCGCAGTGCATCATCCAAATTCATCCCCAACCCAGTTTGTGAGGGTCAATCAGTGATCCAGCCTGCGGAATGAGATTGAGAAAAAATAAAAAAAACACGTTTAAGTCCCACTGAACTCCACCTGCCCTCGCTGCCCTCTTTAGTTTACGAAAAACACGGTTCATCAAAAGTTCACGTCTATTATCATCGTTAAATTTGGTCGTAGATGCCTCGTATCTCGTCCCTGTGATTGGCGGGGGAGGGGGAGGAGCGAGCTTACCCAAACTTTACCCAACAACCACTGCCAATATGACACACGACGTGTTCTACACTTCTGACCCTGATACGCAGGGTCGCTGTTCGGTCAGACTGCCGCTGTAGGCTCTGTGTGTGGATATATATGTGTGTGTGTCTGAGTGTGTGTGTGTGTGTGATGGGGTGTTCTAGTCAAGACAAAAAAAAAAAAGCAAAACCCAAAATATCCCTGTGTCGTAACATTTCTGAGGCCGCCCCGCCCAACATGAAAATGGGTTCAACTAGAGTTCACGTCTGAGGCCACGCCCCCTCGCCACCACGCCAGCAGGCAGACGGCGTGACGTCAAGTGTGAGAAAGACCCCAACTACGCCCTAGTTTCTGATTCTGTCGGCGAGATCACAGCGACCCCCAGCGACCCCCAGTGGGGCCTGGTCCACTTCCCCATTAACACTTTAAGAACTGCAGGTTTAAAAATTTGCTGGTTTTCATGTCACTTTTGTAAAAAGCATACAGTGTTCTAAAATCATCTGCAAAATAAAGGTCTGTGGTCTACTTATGTTATCAAATTTCTGGTAAATAACTATATATTAATCTTAAAAAATTATGTTAATTTGTCATTAACCAAATGTTGAATCAAATTTATATTTTGTTTTCAGAGAAAATGTAGCATGCGATTATGACATATTGCAAAAACACTTCCAAAATATATCATTCTGCATGTCACAAACAGAATTACTAATTTAATTCATTCTGTATTATCAAATCATTAGGAAAAAAATGAATAAATAAAAGATAATTTTTTTCACACTACATGTTTGTGTTTTTCATTCGTGCTTTAAATGTTTTATAGAATAAATATCTATAGACTTTGTAATTACAGTTTCTAAATTCACCATTTAATTTAGACTATTTTATATATTTTGATTTTATTTACACTACATATTGTACATTTAAAAATATTACATATTTAAATACTAAAAAATTATCTACACTCTTATAATTATTCTACTCAATTGTAAATTAATTGTTGTGACACATACGTCATGTATGAGAAAAATAAACGTTCAGAAAAAAGCCTCAAATCACTTTATAAGACATGACCCGACTATCCCGACTTTGGTTCTTTTTTTTATTTATTACTAAATGTTTTTATTATATATGAATATAACAACCATTGTCACTAATATTTTCCACATTATAGATAATTAGTATTTTATGAAAAACGATGGTAAATTGTGACTGCAGATGTACAGTATTATAGTCTCTGGACTAACCCTGATGCAATTTATGTTTAACATGAATGTAACTAACATTTCTGTTTGATATTTTTTTTATGGTTCCTTACAAATTAAATAATAAAATATTAAACACAATAAATAAAAAAGTGAAAATAAAGGTAAAAATACATAAGATGAACTTTAAAAATATTATATTAAAAAAAAGATATCTCTATAAAGCACAGATCTAAAAGATTGGTTTACATCCTAAATTTAGTTTTAAAATAATGTTTATACCTACATTTTTTATAACAATTATAAGAATATCATGTATTTATTTTATTTAAATGTCGATGATACAATTTTTAAAGAAAATGATTTTTATGTATTTCATCAAAAAAAAAAGAAAAAAATGATTAATTCATACTCTCGAAACAGCATATATTTATCCTTCACACAGCACTCTTTAATGCTGTCATGGGAAGGGGGGAAAAGTTGCTTTAACACTTTAGCTTAAACAGTTTACACTGGCAAAATTGGACAAGTTAAATGTGATAATATGCTCTATATACAGTATGTATCTATATATATGTGTGTGTGTGTGTGTGTGTGTGTGTGTGTGTGTGTGTGTGTGTGTGTGTGTGTGTTCTCTTTGAAACATATTAAATATATTAAACTACTACACATTTTTCTTGTGAACTACAGCATATTTAAATTATATTTTTTAAATGTATTTTACTGTTTCTCGAGAGAATAATGAAACACAAGCCGACGAAGTATGGTGGAAGTTTATCTTTTCTGTGTATAGAAACAAGGAATACAAAAACAGTTAATGTACATGTTAGGAGCCCACAGATGATCTAATAAATACATTTATAATAAATTAGAAATAAATAGTGTCATAGTTCATAACATGTGTTTGTGAATAATAAAACCTGAACAAATTAGCAAGAGGTACAAAACATATTATAAAGCCTTTGGAAAAAACTGTTCTTTGACTGATTGGTGTGTATTTTTTATCTGCAACCTAAAACAACTATAAGAATATTTTTGTGCAACAAAGTTCCCAACAAAGCTGTTTTTTTTTAATGTGTAGATTTGTGCAGTTTGACCTTGTGGAACTATCTGAGCGGCTGAGATCAGACTACAAGCTTTAGGCTCAGAAGTAGACAGGGATATACCTCGATAGGAAGACTAAGAGCGCTCACTAGTGTTGACAATATGTACTACAGCAGCATAAAACAATTAGAAATATGTACTTTCTTAAAGCAGGAACACTTATTTTATCCTTCACCAGCCTTTATGCCTCGAAGATTCATTTGATTTTAATAACCACCTTCAATAAGAGTTTGACAGATATCCATTGTATTTAGTGTTTCCCTGAGAATTTTATTACTGTGAGGTTTCAAATGTCTTTGAAACAGCATGTTTATCACCATGGGATGAGCAACACTTACAACCCACATTAATTCAATTCTGATGTGTTAGTGTTGGTAGTTCTTTTAAACAGCGACCCAACACATTGTTTTAATGGCCACTATGAAAAGATGAATTAACAAAGCACACAATTCAACAGTTAAATTAATAAATACAACTTGCATGGAAAATAAAACATACAGATTTTTTAAAAACATATTTCACTGTGTTCTTCATTATATCCGACGTAGATGGAATGAATGTGAGTAAATAAATTAGATTTTGTCAAGGTTGAATTCCTTCTGACACATCTGCAAAGTAAAACCTTGGTCTAAACTTGAAGTATTTTACTTTGGATGACAATAAAGCCTGCTTTTCTACCTGCCAACAGACTCCTTACACATAATAAATGGTAATTTCATCCACACCGTTCTCTTCAGTCAGCTGATAAATACTTTGAATGCCTGTTTTTCCAGAAGATGGGGTATCAAGTATCATGGCTGAACAGTTCATTTATTCTCCTACAGCTGAAGGACATAGGTCAGAAGAAATCCACAACCATTCGGCACGTTCATCAATAGCAGGATGTGTGATGCACCAGGTGTACTTGGTACGAAGAACACTGCAGAACACAAAAGGATGGAAACGATTTTCATCCAAAGCTTGCGTACACGGCGTCGGCAGGATTCCATATTTCCATGGGAAATGTACATAATACACCAGATCAGAGTGTTTGATCAGCCTCTGCACACAAAGCTCACAAGTCCAAGTCTTAAGTCAGCCCTCATGAGGCGCTGAGGTGTGTGCTGTTGCTGTGTGGTGTGTGTGTTATCACCCTGCATGCTGGTTCCAGTGCAGAAAGTGAAACTGTGGAGGCGCAGGACGGGGAATCTTCTACTGTGCACAGGCAGAAGGGAAAGAAATACAAGATGAGAGGCAGTGAGGTTATAGACAAGGCTGCTATTTACAGTCTCACAAAAGATCGTTTCAGCATGCAAACCAATAACATGGAATATATCAATTTATTATTACGAACAGCAGGATTTAAAATCCTATTTTGATTGTTACTGGCTCATATTATGTATGTATGCATGCAAGAAAAAAATGGTCTTGCATTAACGCAAAGCAGGTCTTATTGTAACATCCGGGCCACACAGCCTGCATGAGCAGCGCGGCTCGGCTGCGTGTCAGCTATGGCTGCTCGATTATGGCAAAAATCACAATTACAATTAATACAAAAATAATTGTCAATTATTTTGGTCAATATTGAGATCACGATTATTAAAACACGATTACCTGTTGACTTTGGAAACATCGTGCATTTAAAAAGAACATTTTGTAGCCTACACTTTAAAGTTAAATGCATCCATCTGGTGCACTTTGAGAGCAAAATAAGAGGCTAGATCTATGTTGTGCTCTAGTAAACAATTTAACTAAAGACACATTGGTTGTATAGATATGAATGGTGATGAAAAAAGTCACACCCACAAAGTATGGTAAAAGAGAAGGGGTCCGTGGTTCAAGACGGCAAAAGCGCACCGCTGTAAAGGAAAGGGGTGCGCTGGATTTATAAAGACAAAACGAGAGCGTCATTGCCAAACGGAATGTGGCACAATAATTGTTTTATGATAATTATCTTGTTTTCATAATCGTTGGAAGCCAAAATTGTAATAGTAATTGAAATTTGGTTAATTGCACAGCCGTAGTGTCAGCCGCGTCTCTTCTAGAGATTCGAGATCTTTCCGTGTGCCGCATGCGGTTCACAGCAAAAATAGACAGGGAAAATGATCTTTTGACAGAATATTGACATCATACCAGCAACATAGTTTTAATGTGTATATTTCTAGAATATGTCAGAGACATGGAAAAAAAAGTTAAAAGGTATTTTTAACTCCACACTTCCTGTTTCCATCTCAAAATAAAAGCCCTCGAGCGTTTTTTTGTGGACAGAATCCCTTCATTTGTTAAGACAATTCTTTTATTCTGAAATTTTTGCAGGCCAATGTTGTGGAAAATGCAGTGATGTGCACGGCTCCATAAATGAAGTGTAAGGTTTTTAATTGTGGATAATTATTATTATTTACAAATGAGCACATGCTTTTTAACCCTTTTCTGTCTAAAATAAATATAAATGACATTATTATGAAATTAAATGGCCATTATAAAAGGCAAACTCTATGTAGAAAGAAACGGCTGGCAGTAGCAGCAGCACACGTTAGTCACAATGAATAAATAAATGTAATGCTATGTCTTCCTTTACTAAATGTATTATATTTGTAAAAAAGCTACCTTCCATATCCACTTGTATTGCTTCGACCATCTGCTGTATTAGGCACAGTTGTCCACGTCATCCACTGGCTCCTCTGGAGCGGGTGCAACCAGCCGGTCGTATGAGACAGCCAGCATCGTCTGTATATTCATTTTAATACGAGAAGGACAAAAAGAGGAGAAACTGTTTAGAAAGGAAGCTCTGAGAGACAAAACAAGTGTAGGATTCGCTTCTAGATTTCTTCTATTGCTTTCATTTTCTCAGATCTCTCTCATTAATAAACTCCTATTACAAATCTAAAAAAAGACATTAGAATAAATATCAGAAAGCCTGATGCCTGAGCAAATAATTGTTGTTCGCTAAAAAGCACTTTTCTTCACTCAGTTGCAAAGTGAATCCTGAAAATTGACAGTTTTAAAGAAACCCTGAACCCCTGCGTCAGAGCTGTCAGTGATGTGGCAGCGTGTCTTTTACAGTGAAAATAATGAAGGACAGAACAGACAGGCCTGTGAAAGGAGCTTCCTGGTGGACCTAATTTAAAAGAAAGAAGTGCAATGTGAACTCCCTTTCACCTGTTTGAAGTGCACAGTCCTCCTCACACAGGCGCACACTAGCTTTAGTCATTTTCTTTCTCAATGACAGTGGAAACATTTGGTTGCTGGGCTGTGGTTTGCCAACGCTTCATTAACAGGCATTAAAAAGCATTTTGTTGTGCTTGTTTGTTCCCGAACACAAGAGGAGCTGCTGGCTATAAGATGTCAACTCGCATCTCCTATTCCGAAATGGAAACCCAGTTTTCTGTGGTTTGTTTGTTTCTTATTTATTCTAATTAGATTCCCACTGCAAAAAACTCATTGCAATTTTTTGCTTGAAACAGAAATGAGACCCACAAATCCCTTTAACCAGTGCTACGTCTTCTGCACATGGACAATGAGGGTAAATCAAAGAGTAATTGCTATTTATTCCTGTAGGAGCGTGGCAAACTACAAAAGTATTCAGTACACAGCCCTAGTGGTTAATAAGGTTCCACTAAATTACAACAATAATGCCACAAGTGGTGGAGAAATAGTCTGTTTTATCCCTCACGTGGCTGCATAAACTGAGAGTTCCCCACTTACAGCCATAATGTCCTTCACTCAACCACAGACATGATGACTTGGACGTAGACACATTCTCTGTTGTTTCCTTTTGCATACCGTAAGCAGAGCCAGCAGCGCCATCATCACCCCCATCATGATGTACAGGTTCTCGGTGAGGCCACCAGCCCACAAGGGGCCCAGGATGGTAGCTAGACCTCCCACTGAGCGACGCACTCCCTGACTGAAACCTACAATACAAGTGAGACACAAAAAAAGACTCAACACACCAAACAACGCGGAGTACAGGACCTACTTTCCAACATGCAGTGTTTTGTCTTCTCCACCAGATGGTGCCGTTTCTCACCTTGTGTTTTCTCTGAGGTAACTTTGGAGAAGAGGGAAACCTGAGCCACGGCTACAAATGGCAAACCCAGAACCTGCAGAAACACCCCGATGATGAACTCAGTCAGCGGCCACGGGTAAGGACCTACAGAAAACACCAAAGCTCTGAGTGAATACACATGATACAGCCAAGTTCTAATATGGCATTTTAAATGTTTGATGTTCTATTCTTAGCAAAGTTATTCATATAAATATGTAAACCTTCTTTATCGATCAGGCCTCATCAGTAAATAATGCCCCATTAAACTGACTCTCGTCATTTCTGAAAACCCATTTTATAGACTTGCTTTTATGTGATCCTTTCATTGTCTTTTTATTGCTTTTTTCTTTCTATTTGTATTTATTTGATTGATGTTTTTATTGTTTTTATCCATTGTACTGTTTTATCTGTCTTGCTTTTGTTTGACCTCGCTGTTTAGCTTTTTGTTATATTGCCTTGTATCCTGCTTTTGCTTGCTTTGACTGTCAAAGCACTTTGTAAAACCCTGTTTTTAAAAGGCGCTATATAAATAAAGTTATTATAATTATTATAATTATTATTATTATTGGTGGGAGATCAAGTTCTGTGGCAGCGTCAGTTACAGTTGATGAAGATCTGTGTGCACAATAACAAAAGTGAGAAGTTTCTCCAATGCACTCTGACCTAGCGGGTTAGCCATGAAGATGATGCTCCAGACACCAGCGATGATGCAGATGGCCAGACCGACGGCCAGGATCACCCGCTCAGCGAAACGCTGGCTCAGCCAGCGCACGAACAGAAAGCCAGCGATCACCTCCACACCGCAGAGACAGTACATCACGCTGTTCTCCAGCTCCCCGTAGTTGAAGTACTTCTGGGTCAACGGGGTCACCATAGTCTGGGGAGGGAATGTGTGGACATGTTGGCACATGTTAACAAGTCATTTTGTCTCGAAGTCATGAAAACATGAAGTGAAAATGCCATAATTCCTAATTCCCCAGCATGGTTTCACCTCCGGGTCTGAAAAGTGAAGTCCACTGTGGAACTGCCTTAAACTTGCATTCTTTCTAAGCAGGGTGAGACTCCTCTGGTTGCAAAAAGAAGTCTGATTGTAAACATTGTAAACATGAGTTTATGGTCTCAATCGCTAGTTTCAAGTGTTCTTGAATACAGCATGATGTTCATTTAGTAAATTATGGTCCTATTAAGAGTCAAATAAACCATAGAGCAGGGGATGCTTTAGGGCGTGGCTACCTTGAGATTGACAGGTCGCTACCACGGCGTTGTACAGTCTGGTAGTTGTCCGCATTTTCGTCTTATAACTTTAACAGTGTGTTTTCAGTTAATGAAAGTTAACTGTAACATTTTGGTCGCCTAAAAGCAAGGCCAAATACTAAGATGGCGGCGGCCAAAATGCCAAACTCAAGGCTTCAAAACGGCAGTCCACAAACCAATGGGTGACGTCATGGTGACTACGTCACTTCTTAAATATACAGTCTATAGGTTTCACTTGTTTCTGAATTATTTAGAAACAAGCATCAATATATTGACGGCAGGCAGATTACTCCACTAGTTTCCGGAAAGTGATCCCTAACTAAAAAAAATATAAAGAGAACTTGGGTTTTTATTAAATCATCTAATATCTATATGTATGTTTCTGTCTGTGTGTCTTTACTGCACCTCCAGCACTGTCTGATTGAAGAGGGTGATGAACTGAGAAGCCAGCAGCACGACCACTTCTTCTCTCAGGAACTCTACAGAGGGACAGTCAGAGACAATACTTTTAAGACCTTAAATTGAGAGAATGTGTGCTTACAGCTTTTCCCAGAGTTTTTATGGACCCCAGATTGGTATTGACACATTGTCCAGTACCACTCACCTCGGGATAGGCTGAAATTCTTAAAGGGGGCGGGGGACTCTGGTGGCACGGGAGAGAGAGGTGGAGAGATGTGATTCAGCGTGTTATTTGAGGCAGCAGCGACGTCACATCCGGGCGGGTTGGATGTCACAACCGAGCCGTAGGACCCCCCCAGCTCCTCGGGCCCCATCAGCGGCTTCTCCTCGTCATCATCGTCTTCCACGAGCCCTGGCTCATCCTCCACCTCTCTGCTCTCGCTTCGCAAACTCTCCTTGGCCTTCTCCTTCTCTAGAGGCGGTAGGTCCCAGTACATGAAGACCACCGCCACTTGAATGAGAGTCCACAGCAGGCACATGAACAACTGCAGGAGAAGAGTTACAACTTTTTTCTTTGAGGTGGGCAAAGAATGAGTTGCAAAGTTGAAACAACTTATTGCGGACACTTACCCCTGGTGCGGTATATTTATTGACCACAAAAGGACCCAATTGGAAATCACACAGCCTCAGGAAGATGTTAAATGCTGGACCTGTGTCAAACACAAAGTTATCTTATGTCACCCCCAAATCTTTGCAAATCATTTTACATAATCTTGGTAAGGAGCAAATTAACCTAAAAGCAACTAAAATCACACAAGCTATTTGTTCCATTCATCATGTGTTACTGCCCGTGCACTATGTTTGATTTTGCGTGTGAGCTCTAAGCATTCATTGTGTGAAATGTATTAGGAAGCTAGATGGTCAGTAATCTCTACCCACTCAAATCACCATCTGATTTTCTGTGTAAAGAATACAAAACTCAAATGATCAGCAGGCAGCTTTTAGAATTTGCCATCAGAAAGCAGCGGAGCACTGACCAATCAGAAGGCCAGCTTGTCTACATGCCATAACAGCAGCGAATACAGTGGCACGGTCCTCCGGGGCAGTGCTCCTGGTCAGGAAGCCGAAGATAGATGAGCCAGCACCTGTGCCAATGCCTGAGGAAAATACACATTTCATAAGTTAATTACAGCACTGAAACATTGAGGTTGAAACCTGGAGATCTGTTGTATTATGTCATATAACTTATTATCATAGTCCTAAAATACACGGCATCAGAGTTAAAGTGATATACCGTATCACCGCAGGTAAATGTTTCAAAACATCATCAATGAGCTGCAATTTGGGGGATTTGTGTCTGCTATTGGGCGCTCTTACAAATTTGGAGAAAACTGTACCTCAGTGTTTTCAAGTTGTTGGATACTTTTAGCTGGTCAACCACACATTCTATTAATTATAATTCAGCATTTTTGGGTTAAACATGTATCGTATTTAAAAGATACTGATTACTGTTACAAGCCTCAAACGACGATGCAACGTTTTATGTACAAGCTCCAATTTACATCTTAAAGGGGACATATTATAAAAAAGTGAGATTTTCATGTTTTTTTTATTATAAAGCAGAATTAAGTCCTATATCATTACTGTGAAAGTATCGAAACGCTTAATCCACAGGGAAATACACACAGCCCGTATTCAGAAACTCTGCATTTGAAACAAGCTTTCAGGATTTCTGTCCATTTGTGATGTCACAAATATACAATATTTAGACCCTTGACACAGTTCTAAACATAAACATTCTAAATGTGTTCCAGTTTATTGCTGGTTGCAGCGTATGTGAATGACATCAACTGACAGGAAGTACACATGGACCCAAGCTGTTGCATAGCAACACAATCCTGTTGCAATTCCGTCGAAATGAGGGTGAATACAGGCATATTCGAAAATGAACATAATATGGGACCTTTAACATAATGATCCTGCCAAGCTATACTGATATGACAGATGTATTCTACTACTTCCTACTCTATCCGACTTTTTCAGTCCCGATACCGATACCTGGGTTTTGGGTATCAGCCGATACCAAGTACTGATCCGATACCAGATTTTAATTAATTAGCTGTACGCCTCACTGTGTGGAAGTAACTGGGATCATTCTTCTATGTGTCAGGCAACATCAGGCTGGATTTAAAGGTCCCATATCACACTCATTTTCAGGATCATACTTGTATTTTCTGTTTCTACTAGAACATGTTTACATGCTGTAATGTACAAAAAAACTTTATTTTCCTCATACTGTCTGTCTGAATATGCCTGTATTTAAAGCTGTCTGAAACGCTCCGTTTTGACGCATGTGTAATTACACCATTACACAAGTGTAACGTGGAGTATATATTGTACAGTTGTGACATCACAAAGTTATGGAAATTCCGACAGTTTGTTTCAAAGGCACAGTTTCTGAATATGGACTGTGTGTATTTCTCCATGGATGGAGCGTTTTGATACTTTCACAGTATTTATATAGCACCTTGACCTGCTTTATGGTAAAACAAAAATTCAAGTGTAAACCTTTTTAATGCAGCGACAAATTGGTCCAAACTTAAACAGGAATTAAAATTCCAGTATATAATATATATAGTATATAAACATAGAATTGAAATGAATAGATTGGCCTGATCGGGTATCGATCCAGCTATTTGAGTCATCGGCCCGATATCCACTATCAGTATCGGTGCATCTCTAATTCTACTGTCTTGCCACCTGCCAAATGACTAATAAGTCACAGTGTCACTTTGTACGGACTCACCTGCCACCAGTCTGCTTGACAGTAACAGCCACTTGGAGTAGCCCATAAAGTACATGAAGTTACCTGGAGGAGTAGAAAAATAAAGTGAGCCATATATCTTAATAACAAACAGAATATATTGTATTAAGTTTGTGTTTTTTTAAATGAGAATACAGTTTCAAGGCAGTCGTGGTGGAAACACAAAACATGAGCGGACTCACCAATTATCTCAAAACAATTGGCAAACAAGATGATCTTCTTGGTGGTCCGCGTTCTGTCGGACCAGAGGCCGAACAGCGGTCCTGACAGGAGGCCGCTCAGGCTGAACGCCGACAGGGCATAACCCAAAAAGTAAGGCGGTGCATCCAAAGTCTGCAAATACCTCCATATTGTGGGCAATATTACAGCTGGGGGAGACAGGAAGCAGAATTAGTTATTATCTGTCTTCTGAAGTTTAGTGTCTTATTTTGAAAACAGATAAATGTCTACACAGCACAACCTCCACTGCCTAACTCAGTAAGTCATAAGCCCTATGTTGACCAATATACTGTAGCTCTGTTGGGCTGCATCCACACATGACATCTCATAAATTAGTTTATTGCAACCCTGTGACTCTCCTGAGCCCTACAGTGACCTTTATCAGAGGCTGAGTTGGTGATAAGACGGTGAAACAAGATTAAATAATGTCTGGAGGTTTTAATTCTAGGTGCAACTTTAAATATGTTCCATGTGTGCTAGTAATGTCAACAGAGTGGCACAGTAGCTCTTTCTCCATGTCAATGCCTCCAGCCTTATTATCATATAGACAAAGGATAGTGGTGATCCATTACAATCCCAATTCAAGACACACAATAAAGCTGCTCTCAGGGACATTCAAGAGAGGAAATGAAACTTTCATCAACTGGAGGAATGTGTCATCCTTACCCACAAGATGAGGAAATCATTGTCATGAGCTTGTTTTGTCTTTGTGTGTTTTAGTCTTGTGCTGTTTGTTCTTGAATTATCATTATTGTAATGAATTATAATTTTGTTTTGACCCCAGGCAGAATAGCTGCTGCAATGCTGTAGCTAATGAGGATCCTAATAACCCAAACTAAATCCTGATGGAGACATTTCTTTGTGATAAATCAGCTTTTAGGATATTATACCTACAGTGAGTGACCATGGAAAAAAACAAAACATGTTCACTGTAATGAAATCTAACACAACAAGAGGGGGGTTGATATAACTCTTTTGAAGGAGTGTAGTTAGAGGTGTTTTTCCATTGGATTGCATTATAATGATGTTAATGTTTAATGGGCTTAAACACTGAGCTAACCTCAGCCAGATTCAAGTTAAATATGGACTGGACTGCAGCTTGATTGAGGTGAGAACATCGAGGTCCTTGGGTACTGTTTGGGTTATATTTATAACAACCTGAGCAAGATATGCTATTCTTCAATTGCACATTAATTCCACCGTGTTTCTCTTTGAGGCAGATTCTGGTAATTATTAAACTTTTAGTCAATAAATAAGTAACTTGCATTGTGGAGATGACTTTGAAACAGACAATGTAGCCAGATTAAGATAACTAACACAACAATGGAACACTTCAATGAAGTTACTGATCCACTCCTATCCTTTTGTATAACTATACTCATGAATACAGTCCTGGCCAAAATGTTCTTTCCCTGATTGGCTCATATAATGATTGCGTAAAAGTGTAGAGTTTGTTTTGTGTCTTTATTATGTAAGCAAACAGAATAGTTTTTTTGGAGCAAAACTATCGACATGCAATCAAACAAATATTTTATTGCAAGTAAAATAAATTTGAGATTAAAAATGTATTAATGCAATTCCACAAGTTTCGTGTGCAAATTCAAAAGTTTTGCTTGCTGTCGAGCTGAATCTCGTGGGCAAGCGGAACACTGAAAGATGTAAGACACGTCTCTATTGGCCAGTCGCTATCGGAATGACAGCTGTTCAACAGCAACGTCCACTGTTAGTAGATGAGAGAGGGAGTTCTGAAGTCCATGGAGAAGATAAAGCGGGAACGGAAAATACAGAAAATGAATACACTTAATTAATTAATTATACATAACTTCCGTCTTAGTAATTGCAAGAATGTTGTGTTTGAATGATAGACTGTATATAAGAAGTGGACGTAGTTACTGTGACGTCACCCATTGGTTTGCAGACTTTGTCGCCATGTTGTTTTTTTGCAACCAGAAGTGACACAAGAGGGTGGAGCAAAGTACAAACGAACGCAGAATAAGACCAAAAATGTTACAATTAACTTTCATGAACTGAATGACACTGTGAAAGGGTTAAAGTTGTAAGACGAAAACACGGACTACTCTCAGACCAGACAACGCTGTGGTAGCGATCTGTCAATCACAAGGTAGCCACGCCCTAAAGCATCCCCTGCTTTATGGTCTATCTGACTCTAAATGGGACCATAATTTACTAAATTAACATCAAGACTTGAAACTAGCGATTGAGACCATAAACTCATGTTTACAATGTTTACTGAGGTAATAAATCAAGTGAGAAGTAGGCTCATTTTCTCATAGACTTCTATACAATCAGACTTCTTTTTGCAACCAGAGGAGTCGCCCCCTGCTGGCTGTTAGGAAGAATGCAAGTTTAAGGCACTTCTGCATTGGCTTCACTTTTCAGACCCCAGAGACTGCCCACTGGTTTCAACTGGTTGCATGTAGATGTAGCTTTTATTTAACGATCTGTGACATTGTAATGGGTTAAATAAAACACATGGTTTTGTCAGCCTGTAGCTGCTGGCTCACCTCAATTAGCCAGTCACTCATACGTCATAGGTATTATTACATGCACAGGCTGCCTATTAGCCTGCATGACGTTGTGTATGTAGCTATTAAAAGGACTATTTGTGTTCGAACGATCGAATGTTGGTTTACGTAATATACAGTGGATGTTGCCAAGTTGTCTATCCAATCGAGACTGGCCAATAGAGACCCGTCTTGCATCTTTCAGTGAGGTTCATGAGGTTCAGCTCAACAGCAAACAAAACTTTTGGATTCACAAACAAAATGTTGGGATTTGTATTAATACATTTTTAATACAATTTTATTTTACTTGCAATAAAACATTTTTTGATTGCAGTTTCGTTAGTTTTGCTCTTTAATCTATTTTTTTATTATTATTATTATTACAGTGTGGAAAGTTTCGCTCTCAAATTGATTGGATAATAGACACAGTACTAACTCCATATAAAACATCTCCTCAGAAGAAATGCAAACACAACTTATCAAACCACAATATCCAGTAGGTACAGTATGTTCCACCAAAATTCATAGGTATGTATGAAGAGTAAAAAATCACTGTACATGGCACTATAACCACCAACCTATAGCCTATAGTTATGACTAATGTAATTACTATTATAACAAGAATAGCTTGACATACATATAATGACATACTGCATGTTTTCTTCACAGTCACAGAAATAGAACCATGTAGGTGTTTAAAGGGAACATGATGAATTAAAAATAGATCTTACCATACTCCACACCGCTCAGAAGAAATATGAGCCCGATGGTGAAGAATGTCAGCTTCCTTTTCCGTCGGTGATCCATCGTGTTTGGCTGCTAAAAGTCACTTTACATGCAGATCCATGTTCATTCTCTACTAAACACCACAGTGGACATAATCCTGAGTGCGCTGCTTCCAATTAGAGCTGAACGCATGAAGGGACATCATACCAAGTGTGTCTGTGGCCAGGTTTAGAAATACTTTAAATAGGAGTGTGCGTATTGTTCCTCATATCTCTACCGTGACTGTAGCCAACTGCGCTGCTCTGAGGTGCGGTAAACACCCTGAACAGGTGAAGCTAGAAGCACCAGTCCCGACGTGCAAACATTGCACAAGACAGACGTCCCCGGCTGGGATGCTCCTGCGCACTATAATCCGCCCTGACGTCACTTCCGGCGGACTAGTCCCCAAACACCTCCTCTCCTCTCCCCCTACCATGGATGTATAGATTTAATCTATAGGTTTAATACACAAGTGTCAGATACATTTGATGCATGACTATTTAAAGATAACATAAATTGACAAAATAAAAGCGCACTGTGATGAATATTTTTGAGTATAATTTGAATTTCACAGCAAAATGATTAGAAATCACAGAATGTCTAGAAAGGAAATTCTAAAAATCGAATAAACTATGATAAGTTTTGGAAAATGTTCGGCAATGTCGTAAAGTAATCCTAAATTGTAGTAATTTTATCTTATTTTTTTAACTTTTTTTCCTTGTTTTGTTTTGTGTTCTGTATGTTTTGTTTTGTTTTGATTTTTTTTAATCCTATAATCTTTTCTTTGTTTTTATTCCTGTGATTACTTTCTTTATTTCTTTAGTTTTTCTAATTTATTGTCAATTTTACTTTTCACTATAAAATATATAAACAATGTAGGGATGATATCAGTATGAACATCATATGTAAGCAAATATAAATTTATGTTAACTCCTGCAATAAAGTGCATACTGTATACATAAACAAAAGTTGTAGTAATTATTTTATTTTTTAACATTTGTTTCTTGTTTTGTTTTGTGTTCTGTGGGTTTTGTTTTGATTTTTTGTATCCTATAATCTTTTACTTGATTTTATTCCTGTTATTATTTTCTTTATTTCTTTAGTTTTTTTCTCATTTATTATCATTTTTACTTTTCACTATAAAATATATAAACATTGTAGGGATGATATCAGTTTGAACATCATGTGTAAGCAAATGTCAATTTATGTTAACTCCTGCAATAAAGTACATACTGTATACATTAAAACAAGTTGAAGTAATTGTGATTTTTTTCCTGTTTTGTTTTGTCTTCTGTGTGTTTGTTTTCCTTGTTTTTATTCCTGTTATTACCTTTATTTTTTTTCCCTCATTTATTCTCATTTTTACTTTTCACTATAAAATATATAAACATTTTAGGGATGATATCAGTACAAACACCATCATATGTAAGCAAATGTAAATGTATGTTAACTCCTGCAATAAAGTGCATACTGTATACACTAAAAAAAGTTGTAGTAATTATTATTATTATTATTATTATTATAAACCGAACTGAAGATGTTACACTGAAAAACCTCAAAATATGAAGCTTAGAAAAGAAGCTGAAATCCATAATAGGAAATCTTGCAGTAGCATAATATGACAAAGGAGAACAAAGCCTGGCACAACCAGGAGTCAACTAATGTGCAGACTCTGTTATACTATGTCTTCTGTAGGTTTCAGTTGGACTTTGTCACTTCTGTCGTCCAGGCTAAACCATCACTGTCACAATCTGAACTTGATTTGCATTCAGTGTTTAATTAGACCAGCTGACACCAGTGGGAAAACAATTTAGCATGATGACTTACTTAATGGTTGGCATGTGAGCAAATAACCCACAGTATCTACTGTTGATTATGGTGTGTCAGAGGCACAAACACTAATCAGTGTGGGTCCCATGATGGTGAAAATGCTGTTTCGGACACTTCTCCACCCTGACAACAGCGTTCTGGTGAAAAACACTGAATATTTTTACGTGTTTGGACAGAAAATGTGTTACATTAAGTTACTGATCAACAGCACAAATTCTGCTACAGTATAGAGTAGAACATTCAAATCCAGTATTTGCAAGAGCAAGTCCACGATATTCCTACAACAACTCGGTATGGTACTCTTTCTTAAACATACAGCATTGCTGTTCTTAAGGCTACACGCTTATTCTACACTGCAGCATCACTACATTCAAATAAGGCTTCCATGCACATATCAGGAGTTGGTGTGAGTCATTTGCAGTGTTCCTCCCCATCCTGTGACATCCATTAGCGCTGACATTGAGATGCCTGTGTTGCACACAAAAGCTGCCCTCTTCACTCTTAATTCAATCTTCTGTCTCCTGAGTGTCCACGTTTTAGTTAGCCCAAGCAAATATAGGACCATCCCATCTGTGAGCTGGTAGAAAAGTATTTTAACTTCCTGAAATATTTGCCAGAGGATCTAGTCAACATCTCAACTTTCAATGTTTTACTTACTAGTTAATCTGGGGATTGTTGGTGTATATAAAAGGAGAAAATAGCAGCACTGAAGGCCAAATAAAGTTGCAGCTACTCGCTCAACAATATACATAATCATCTTTGAATACTGACATCGAAGCAGATTTTAATTGCAAACCTTTTTTTTTTTTTTTTACTTTTGATGCAAGCTGGTTCCAGTTACTCTGAACCGACCGACCGTCCTCACTGTGAACAGTTTTCATGGGAACTATAAATACAGTACTACCTATAATCACTTAACTGGGACTCAGTTTCTGGAAAGAGTTGTTGCAGACTGTTCTGTTGTTTTTAAAGATGGGTGCAGTCAATCTAAATACTTCTGGATTAGACATCTACCAGACATGTTAGTACTTCATTCACTGTTTGTGGGAATGATTGCATTAATTCATGTTTAGAATCAATATTAAATACAGTCTTTGGCCCAGTTGGAACCAGCTTCTTAATGAAATCCTTCTCCCTCCTGTCCTCTTCACTATAGCAGTTTGCCTGCAGTCCAAATATTGAGAAACAGTGTTACAAAATAAAACCTAATTCAACATGTTTGCAAGAGCCCCTGAGCAGTTGCCACAGTATATGGTTGGTTGAAAAGAATAAAAGATAAGAAAAGTGATTTAAAAAAGGGGACTGACAATCTAAGAATCGTTTTGTATAAAAGAAATCTTTATTTACAGTTTGCCAGCAGATGGAGGTTGCAGCAGTTCTCAAGTGTCACAGTCTTTAATGTGTAGTCCATCTCCTTGGAGGAAACATTTTGAAACTACAAAAGTAAAAAACTAAATATGATTTTTTTTCAGCCTCCAAGTGTTCTGTCTGTTGGATGATGGTCTCGGCTCCAGACGTGAGAATGTTTTCAGTGTGCAGTTCATCATGACTTTAAAGTTGGCTGTGGCAGTGGAAGAACCAGGGTATGAGGGCGAGCAGAGTTTTAGAAGGCCAGTTTCTTCATGAGGAGGTAAACCCTGGCGTCCACCTCGAAGCCGTGAAGGTTGTTGGCATCTCCTTGCAGCCTCATGAGGAGGCCGCCGTAAGACACGTAGGCAGAGCTGAGGGAAGAAAGGAACTAGATTAAAGCTAACAAATGAGAGTTTCCAACTATTGTACAAACTGATAAAAATGTCATCATCATTATCTCTCTTTCTCTCACACACACACAGACTTTTGTTGGGCAAGTTAATTATTTTCCATAAATGCATTACACAACTGATGGTGATAATTTGCAGAAAATATTGTACTGATGATAATCCACTTACAAGCCACCTAGAGTGTATTCTTCTTGTAACAGTTACTAGATTTTATTATAGGAACATTTTGGCTGAAAATGTGAGCAATTTACATGAAAATAAATGTACAAAATATTATTAAAATTGCGAAAATGTAAAAAAAATAAAAATTGTTGAATTTTAAATTAAATGTTTCTGTTGTAACTTCAATATGCTATTGTGTCAATTACTGTACTAATAATGTATCAATAACAACTGTAATGCTACTTGTTTATGCTAACTGTATATTTGGCTAAATTATATTAACATATATAAGTCGAGGCTGAGCAATATTAAAATGAGTAACAATCACTTACAGGCGTGTGGCTGCTTCTGTTGAAGTCTCATCGCCCTCAATCTTGTAAACCTTCCCATACATCACATAATCAAACTGGTCCGCTCTAGAAATGGAAACAAAGTCAAACGAGAGCACAAATTTAAAACGGGCAAAAAAATACTGCATAGCACCGGAGACAGTCTCACGATAAATGTTCACACAAATGCTATTAGATCCTTTAAAGGGACTGTTTGTATCTTCTTACACGTATAAATCATTGCGGGTCGGTGTCCCATGCGCGTTCGCGTGTGGCTACGCTGGTCAGACTCAGACTCCAACACAAACTACACGGAAGCACCAAAACCGCAAAGTTCTATCTAGTGAAGCCCGTCTGTTAAACAGTGTTGGCCGAGGTCGAGGACGCGGGAGAGACCGTAGCTTTGGTCTCCAGGGCCGGAGTCTCTGCTGTACTCTGCTCCTCTGCCTGCTGCCTTCACTCAGCTCGCTCCACCTCACGTGCATGCGCGCACACTACACACTGCAGAAGAGTTAGTTTAGCTCTGAGTATCTAGTGAATCGTCTAGTGGACGTTTGTGCAGAAATAATGCTGCAGCTCCTCCAGACCAACAAAGGTTTCCCGTGTCTTGTGAAGTGACGGAGCTCCGCAACGAGTTACGTTATCGTCTCCGACCGGGTGCCAGTGTCTTCCCTGTTTCCTCCAGCCGCGGTCGGGAGGCTGAAGCAGGAAAAGCCAACACTAGGATCAGCATTGATTCATGGAGACCTTTGTCTGGTCAGCTAACATTACTGCCAAGCAGGTGAAATATAGAGTGATACTGTGGTTTTAGCTGACGTGTGTCACCTCACTGTTTTGACGGATGCTCGCTCATATTCACGTAGCGCGTGCACACAGGCGAGCGCGAGCAACAGGGCACTGACTTTCGTTGACTTAACGGCCACAGGTGTCGTTGTTACAACCAATTTCTGATTCTTACAAACAGTCCCTTTAAAAAAAAAAAATCCACCAAATAGCATGTATTGGTAATGCTACAGGCATCAATATAGGAAAATCAAATGTTTTACCTAGATGGCCGGTCATCCTGAGGATTGTACTCTCCGTCATCAGGCGTTCCGTCTTCATATAACGTGCTGGCAATAACCAGTCTGAATTTGTCACCTTAATGAATTGGACACATGTGAACAAAGTGAGTTTATATTGTGCGCTTATACACCCTGGCCTGGATTAGTAATGAGTTTTTAATGCATGGTGCTCACATATAGAGGGCATATGGGAATATTTAGCTCTTCAGCTCTGCACGGCTCACTTAAATGTAAGCCAGAGCTTGGTCAACAAAAGTCAAATAGTCATCAAGTGAGTGTACCCAAACAATTACGTGACCACCTTGTCAAAACGTAGAATGATTGCTTTACATTTAAAACGTGCAAATTTACTCTGATTACATTATGGAAAGATAACAAATTTGTTCTGATCAGACTGTAAACAAGCTGAATTTAGAATATGATTGTGTTAGACAAAAACAACCATTAAATGACTTCCAAACTTTAACTTAAAACAAATGTACACAAAGACAAAAAGATTGCTCCTTACCTAGATCAACAGGATAGATCTGAATGTTCACATCCAAAATGAGGTCCATCTTAAAAGATTCACTTTCACAATGTAGACGAGATACTGTAGAAACAAAATCAGTAGAGTTTGGACTAGTATCTTTGCAGTTTTAAAGTAAAGGACACCAACTGAAAACCACACTGGACACATGATAGTAACCAAATGTCAATAAAGGTTAATACTTTTTGCAGGTGAAATACATAAACATACACATAACTCAAAACAAAAGAAAGTAGCAAGATCAACAACAAATAAGTAAAGAGTAGATAATTGCAGTTGTATTAATGAATGCCTGTAGGATATATATATATATATATATATATATATATACATATTTATTTATTATTATTATATTATATATATATACATATATATATATATATGTATATATATATATATACACATATTTATTTATTATTATTATATTATATATATACACATATATATATTTATTTATTATTATTATATTTTTTTTAAAGAGAGATTACCAGTAAAATAGTAGAGACCGGAGACTATTGTAATGTATAGTGTTAGAATTTTCCACCTTCTTCAACCTTGTTTTATAATGAGATTTCACACACCTCTGTCAAACTTCTTGCCATCGGGATCGATGTCCTTTACGTCAAAGATATCCTCAAACAGAATTCCAGCCATCTCTGTCCTGGTCTATGAACTTGGAAAAAAAGGGAAAGGATATCATTAATTTTTGTTACGGAAAAAGTTTAAATGTAAGCATCTGACATGTCTAGGAAGTTTTTTTAATTCAATGACAAGTGCTCAGTATGATTTTACAAACATGGTGTCTGCAGGTTTCATACAGTATAAACTTTTTAAAGCCATTTTTGATGCCAGGTAAAATTATGTATTGCTTGTATTATTTGCAACAATATACATATATATATCATAATAAAAGAAAAATACAAATGATAATACTATAGCATCATAAACTGTCATGGTTACCAGTAGAGAAAAGACTCGCCTTAAGCACAGTGACATTCTTCAGTAACAGCATTTATTCTACTAAACCCGAGTTTTTATACAGTCAAATTACCAAATGCAGGGACGTCCACAGTCATTTCACTAGAACAGCAGGCAATGGCCAAACCATGTTACCTCACCCAAAATCTAATGCCTTAAAAAAGACGGTCATTTACCATGCCATCAATAATTGTGGGAATGCTGATTCAGCATTCCCAGTATTGTTCTTCTAAGGTTTATTCAACTTATTCAACTATTTCTTCCGTACGTTTTTTGGCCTTTAACTAGTCCTGCATACTTCCAGCTACAGAAACCGTTCAACTATCAAAATATTCAGCTCTAAGACTGAATGTTATTAGTGTAACACAAATATGATGTTGCATATAGTATGCATGTGATAAATGTAATGTACTTGATTTTGGACCCCAGGAAGACTAGCTGGTGCCATTGGTATCAGCTAATGGGGATCCTTTTTTAAATAAATAAATAAGTAGTTTACAGGTTTGTGTTACACTGATATAAGCAGCACACTAACAAATACACACTCATCAGCAGAGACAGAAAGAGAGATAACAGAAGATCATGTCATTTATGATTGTGTAGTTTATGACTTCAGGGCATTGTGATGCTATAGAAGTTACCAGTCATATCACATTAGAAGATGCTGAAATGCATTTTAGGCTTTATATAGTGAATGTTCAGCTACTTCACAACACTAGCTTTGACTCACACTGATGAAGATGAATCATGAAGATGAAGTAATTCTCACTGTGCAATATCACTTTCCACTTGTGCAATTTTGTTAAGTCTGTTTATTGTCAATACTGTATATACTGCTCCTATCTTTATACTTCCTTCTATTTAAATGGTTCATATTGTTACACTTACACTCTTTTTTTACTGTTAGCTGATGCATCTTGTTTAAACATTTAAACCCAACACTTTGTTGGTTACTAAATAACTCTGAGTTGATCTTAATTGACCTTAAAGTGTGTCAGCCTGGCAGAGCTGAGTTATAGTTCACCATAACTCCAGCAGTGTCTATCTGAGGCTAGCTGTTAGCCTGTTAGCATGTCGTGTACACACTTCCCAAAGCTTACCTCTAATGAGATGAACTTCTTGTATTACACTGTACGCAGAATAACGGAGTAGTCACTGTTTTCCCTCTGTGGTAACACGTGTTTAAAGTGTGTGTTAGGTATCTTATTGGAGTAAAGCTTCATTCATTCCCGGTACTGAGTAGAAACAGGTTGAACCGCCGAGAAGCAATGTGCTCAACCTCTGACACGGAAACTACTTCCGGTTCTTCTTCTTCTTCTTCTTCGGGATTTTCCGGCAGCTGGCATCCTCCGTGTTGCATTGCTGCCCCCTTCTGGTTTGATCCGTCCACTACCTCTACTCTACTCTACTCTACTCTACTCTACTCTACTCTACTCTACTCTACTCTACTACAGTCTATTAATTAATCCAGTGTTGAACC